>NC_134406.1:142762918-143116043 GCF_038048845.1 Mixophyes fleayi | reverse complement strand
CACGCAGTGGCAAAGAGAGAATGAGGCTTTCACCTTTGGCTATTAGTGGCAGATCCCAAAAAGTTACCCGGCCTACAATTGGTGCACAACTACTGTTACGCGTCAAAGCCGAGCTGCAAGATAACTGTAAGGCATTAGAGGAGAATGTTTGCTCTGATTCACAAATGACAACAATCCCTGTGGAGAGTCCATCCAACAGTGGGATGTCTAATCGTGAGCATTCTGCTGATGTGTGTCTTAATAGCCCGAGTGTAGCCGGTGATACCCAAATTGAGGATGCCACTTTGGAATTAGAAGAGGATGAGGGGGAGATTTGTGTAGGCGACGAAGGTGCTAACGAGGATGTTGATGAGGATGAGGTTGTTTGTGTAAGTACTGCACCAGTGGCAGCAGTTCTGGCACATGACAAGAAAAAGGCCATTGTCATGCCTGGGCATAAAACAAAAAAATCCACTTCTTATGTGTGGAATTCATTCTACCCAAATCCAGACAACAATTGTATAGCCATTTGTAGTGTATGTCAAGCCACAGTCAGTCGAGGGAGGGACCTTAACCATCTTGGAACCTCTTCTATGCTACGCCATTTAATGAGAGTTCATGGCAAAGTGTTGGGAAAAGCTGAAAGTTCTTCCCAAAAAATACAAGTACTCCATCATCAGCTAAGACCCTCCACTCACCGACATCCCGACGGCTACAAAATACACCCACCACACCATCCTCATCAATATCCTCAGTAGCGCTCGGAGTAAGCCTGGCATCCCACTTAAAGCTGGATGACTCCTGCACTATTATTGATTCCTCTGAAGAAAGCGTTGGTCCCACTGCTGCTGCTGCTGTTGCTGCTGCTGGGGGTGAATCGTCAGCCCAGAGGCAGGTCAAGAAAATGAGCAGTTCTACATTTCAGCAATTAACTGTGAAACAATCATTTGCGAGGAGAAGCAAATATGACAGCAGTCACCCAGTCGCCAAGCGAATCACAGACGCCATGGCTGCAATGTTCGTGTTAGATATCTGTATCCAATCTCCACAATAAACGCTGGTTTTTCACAGTTAATTGAGGTTTTGTGTCCGCGTTACAGAATTCCATTGTGACACCATTTCTCCCGTAAAGCAATTCCACAACTGTACCAAAAAGTGTGTAAAAATGTAGAGATTGCACTGAAAAATGCCATTCTGCCCACTGTCCACTTAACCACAGATATGTGGACAAGTGGAAGTGGGCAAACCAAAGACTATATGACTGTGACAGCCCACTGGGTTGGTCATTCACCTTCACCAACAGGAACAGCAGCAGCATGTACACCACTATGTAACATTTGTCACAGGCAGGCCACTCTTTGTATCACCGGCTTCACTAACAGGCATACGACTGGCAATTTGTTTCGCAAACTGAGAGATGTGATTTATGCATGGCTTTTACCACTCGGACTCTCCCCAGGGTATGTCATTTCTGATAACACCAACAATATAGTGTGAGCATTACAGCTGGGTGAGTTCCAACATATTCCCTGTTTTGCTCACACCATCAAATTGGTGGTGCAGAGCTTCCTACGAAATAACCGTGAGGTACAGGAGATGCTTTCGGTGGCCTGTAAGATTTCAGGCCATTTCAGGCATTCAGCCACAGCATGTAGAAGATTACAGCAGCTCCAAGAACAGTTTAACTTGCCCTGCCACCAACTTAAGCAAGAAGTGGTAACTAGGTGGAATTCCACCCTATACACGCTTCAGAGGATGGAGGAACAGCGCAAAGCCATCCAAGCATATTGCACAAGCCATGACATTGGGAAAGGAGGGGGGATGTATTTCACTCTTGCACAGTGGGGAATCCTTTCAGTCCTGTGCAAGGTGCTGAAACCATTTGAAGTTGTGACGTGTGAGGTGAGTGCAAACTCTGCTAGTTTGAGCCAAGTCATTCCTTTAATTAGACTATTGGAAAAGCAGCTTGAGAAAATGAAGGAGGAGCTGAAAGCAAGCAATTCAGCAAAGTATGTTGGCCTTGTCGATTAAGTACTTCATTCGCTTCACAATGATCCTCGAGTTATTAAGATCTTGAACTCGGATCAGTACGTTTTGGCCACTGTGCTTGATCCAAGGTTTAAAACCTATAATGAGTCTTTACTTGTAAATGAGCGAGATGTGAACTTTTGCAAGGAGCTAATGCTCAGCAAGTTGGCTGCTGAACTGGGCCTTGGCTTGACAACGTGTCCTCCTTCACTTTCTCAAGCTGCTACTGCTCGTAAAAAATTAAAATTCCCAAAAAGAAGCAGGGAAGACACAGGTGGCAGACCAGAACAATTTAACATCTGGGCTGGTTTGAAGGATTTTTCTAAAAAATTTGTTACTTTGCCCATAACTCCATCCAATACGAGTATAAACATGCAAAGGATGGTGGAGGATTACTTTTAAGAGGTAGTCAGACGACCCTTTCCTTACTGGGAAGAAAAGCAGGCCATTTGGAAACCCATGTACAAACTTGCTTTGCAATACCTAAGCTGTCCACCCTCCAGTGTGTACTCTAAACGAGTGTTCAGCACAGCAGGAAACTTAGTCAGTGAACGCCGTAGAAGGTTACTTCCCAAAAATGTGGAGAAAATAATGTTTATAAAAATGAACTACATCTTCCACAAGGAAGGCCTTCACCATCCAAGACATCCAAGCACTGACTGTTCTCTAATGGCGGATTCAAGCGGCGATGAATTGATAGTCTGTGATGATGACGTACACACTGATGAGGGTGAGGATGAAGCTAAAGATGATTACGATAACATCTTTTTAAAACTTTTTATGTAAGTGTAGGGTGCAATCTACCCCCCAAAGAGGAAAGGGACTTGTGGCATTTCCATATCACGTACCGTCTTGAAAGGCTGCTGTTTGGGCAATTTCTCCATAAGGGTAGGGTGTCATAGACCGAGTGACCCCAAACTGCCTTTGTCCATTTCTCTTAATATTGTACAGTCTATAACGGCTGAATTTTTTTGTATTTTATACAAGTGGAGGGGAGCCTAGAGAGACAGAAACTAAACTGGCTTTCTCCATGTCAATTAATATTGTACAGTCTATAACGGCTGAAATTTTTTATATTTTATACAAGTGGAGGGGAGCCTAGAGAGACAGAAAACAAACTGGCTTTCTCCATGTCAATGAATATTGTACAGTCTATAACGGCTGAATTTTTTGGCTTTGTAAACAAGTGGAGGGGGGCCTATAGAGAAAGAAAGCAAACTGCCTTTTTGCATTTCTTTACATATTTAACTATAAGTGTAGGATGTAATATACATCCAAAGACGATGGCTGCATTGCCAATATGCATAGATGGAGAGTAAGACAATCTGTTTTGTGTGTATAATAAGTGAAGGCCTACCAACGAAGAATTAAACAGTTTTTTGGATGATTTATTACCTCTACAATTAGATTGCTTATATCTAAAACAGTTGGAGCACTAAATTGGGTTAGTTTAGGCCCAAAAACATTGATTTTCCAACAAAATAGCAAGACAAAACCAAAACCAAAACACGACGGTAATCCAGATCCAAAACCGAATCCAAAACCAAAACAGTGACCATCTTTAGTATAAAGGAAGTGTTTGAATTACCCTCCAAAATGATCAATTTCACCCTGTTCAAAATGCTCTGGTCTAGATATATATTTGATAAGCACATGGTTTGCTATTTTAATCATGTGTGCATCGATAGTAGTTCAGAAGGTGTTGGCTTTGGATTTTATAATAAATAAGTTTATTTTCATTATCTATACATTTTTTTATTTACTGTTTATCATTATACATTGCTGTATTAAAATGTATCAGCATTACAGTTTTAAAAAAATCAAACATTGATACTACAGTCTAAGAAAATTTATTTGATAACACAAACACTATTATTCTGCTATTGAAATATCCTCTGTGTCGTTAATGCTGTACACATTATGTAAATAAGCTGCTCCTGTAGGCAGAAGTTCCTGTGAGCTATGAGCTATTGCAATCATTCAGTGCCAATGTACAGAAAGCAGAGGGGCTTGATGATGTCAATGTTTTTCAGGAGTGCAGTGAGCATACTCCTGCCAGTACATGGGTTGTTCACACTCTCATTAACACTAATGAATATTTATAACTGACCAATGTTTAACTTCATGAAGACATGCAGAAAGCTGAATATATAGAAAACTATACAACTGTAACAAATGAATGAGATTTTTGGTGGATGTGGTTATAAAAGAGGAGAGAGGGATTGTTGAAGTAACATTCAAATAATACAAATTATACATTGTTTTAATTATTTTTTACTTATATAAGTACCATATAAATAGTTTGAATTCCGTTTGTTACAATTAATATAAGAATGAAGCTTTAAATATTCTAGGAAACCTATTCAAACTGTCATAAGAAAAACTCAATGCAGTAGTTCAAAAAACAAAACAAAGTAATGCAAGTATTTTTAATGTATTGTATTATTTTAGAATGTCATTTGATTACACATACTGTATAAATGATACTTGTCCACTCTCCCAGAATGTCCAGGAGACTCCTGAATTCCAGGGAGGTCTCCTGGACTCCCGGGAGAGCAGGCATTTCTCCAGCAACCTGCCCGTAGCGACCCTAAATGACGCAATTTGTGGAGAATGACTTCATTTTGGTCCCACCCAGCGACAATAAGTTGATATTGCCGTGGGGCGGGGCCAAAATGATGCGATTTACCCCGCTTATCCCCTTCTGCCCTCCCAACACTTTCCCCCCCCATCCTCTCTAGTATCTCCCGGAAAGTAACAATAGAAAGTTGGCAACTAAGGACCAAATATATAACCCAGACATGGTTTGCCCCTGGTGTACAACAACCATGGCTGTTTGAAGTATTACAATTTCAATAATTTTCTGGTGTAGCATGGTCTCCCAGAGACAGAATATAATGTGGAGCCTGGTAGCCATCTTTCTTTTTTTAAAGTCAACAAGAGCAGAGGAGCCCGTTATCCTAGGTAGGCCGGTTGACTGCATACAGCAGAGGGGGGAAAAAATACTGCTGCAGCCTATACTGCTCAGTGCTGCAACAGCGCAGATGGGAAGATAGAATATAAGCAATTATAAACTAGATGTGAAGTACAATGCAAATACATTAAAGTGAAAACCTATCTGATTGCTTTAGATTGCTGGTAAGTTAAGGGACTTATTATACAAACATTATTAAACAGAAGACAATATATGTCTTCATTGATGAAGCTATTGCTAAATGAATCATAAGGCCTTGTTTAATTATAAAAAATGTAATCTTTAAAAAAAAAAATATATATATTAATATTTTCCCTGCTTCATGCCCAGGTGTACACTCCTCTTCAGGTGTGTCTTACCCAACTGGTCACAATTTTTCACAATCATCTCCTATACTATCCCTCTGGGTACATGTCTGTGTGTGCGTTCAGCCACAGATTCTTGTTACTCTGTTTATAAATACTGACACTCTTTTCATCAGTGCCTGGACAACATGTATCATTCTGAACAAAATAGCTATTACTTAGCTGATTCGCTGGTTGATCTCGGCTATGTCTATTATCTGTTTGCCCGTAACTTGGCTTGTCATATGAATCAGCATATTAAAATACATCATTTCAGTACATGACTTTTTTCGATAACTCAATAAGTGCAGTTTAACCATACCATAATCCACTACAATTTGCAGTGTTCACCTGCAAAATAATCTAAATTTAAGGAAGACATGGTCTGTATTTTGAAATAGAACATACTGTATGTATTTTTACTTGTTGTCACAGCAATATACACCATAAAAAGATGTTAAATTATTGTATATTAAGCACCAGTGAATACACACCCTAAATGTAAGCTTGTTTTCTAAATAAAAGCTTTATTTCAGTCTTATTATTATACATCACACTTGTGTTATATTTTGAGCTAAAACACAAAAGTTTATGTTATACTACCACCTGCTGGTTTAGTCTTCTATTTGCTTGAAAAACAGGCTAAATTCTGAAAAATAGATGAGCAGCCACTGTGAAATTTCATGTGACTCTTGTTCTGTGGGCCTGATTCATCTTCGGACGTAAGTCCCATTGCATGTGCTATATCTTGCATGAAATTGCTCTGAAATGGACTTTACGCCAATGAACACAATTGCATCCAATTCATGTTCAAACGCAAATGACACTTTTGACTGCTTATGACTTGAAGGGCGGAAAAGGGGTGGAAAGGGGGATGCACGTAGGCAAAATCTAGTAATACATTTGTCCAATTCAAGCTCTGGGCATCTCTAAGATATATGTTTTTTAAGCCGTAGCATTTGCACAACCTACAGGGCAGATGTAAGCTCCGACTGATAGTGATGACTGACACGTATGTATCTCAGAACATGTGTTTTCAAGTAAGAAAAATTATAAAAGTGTATTTTATGTACAGTACGCATTAAGAACATCCTGATTTATGTATTAATTAATAAAAATATTTTGCATCTAAGTGTGTAGTAAGGAGAATATTTTGCAGAATATTTTACTTTTTAATCTCACATAAGACTACAACAAATAAACTTGACCATTTGTTCTGAAATTGTGTTTTTTTGCCATAATTTTTATATGCAGAACATATTTATCTGATATTAATCCAGTTAATTTTGGAATTTAGTGAAAGAAAGTAATTTAGTGCACTCCGGTATCGGAGCTCCTGTGTACCGTATCTGATCACATAGGTTTTTCTATCTCACAAAACTATAGAGATAAAAAGTATCTCTTGAATCTTTTATCATTTTGAGGACTGCGACTGACTGTGGCTGGGTTACTGCTTTTCCTCATCTATCTAAAGGTATTTTTTTTTAGTACAGCATATCTCCCAGGCTACTTGTGCTTTTCAGCCATAGCAACTCCTTTTCCATTAGAACTAGATGTCCTCACTGATATACTGTGCTTATTACTCACATTTTACAAAAAGGTCACACAACAGAGGAGGAAGCAAACAAAGTCAGACAAACTGGGGTTGAGAATCATAACAGTAATGGTAATTAAAGGCACAAACAAGTTCAGGAACAGTGCAAAGGTCAGAGCTGGTTGAATTTAATCAAATAGAAAGATAATAGAGCATCAAGGTAAGAGCAGCTTAACATAAATGACAAATTAAACTATTTATATACAGCATGTACTGGACATGTTCATACAGTATGAGTCATGCTACTGAGGGTTGTGTTGGAGACACCCTGCCTTGCAACAGATGCCTGTTCACGTTGGAGAAACGCCTGATGAGTTGCATATAATTGAAGAATGCATAAGAAGTCAGAGACTAGGAAATATTCTTACCCCTTACAATTACTATTAGCTTGCAAAAGAAATTTGAGATAACTGTAAATATCAGAATTACATTGCAATGAATGCACCACTTGGCACCTCTGGAACTGTACCAGCACCTGTACCAAATAACTGAGCCTATGCACCGCATGGCTCCTCATACCTCCAGGGCTGCAGCAGCAGCCATACCAAATCCCGAGCTTGTGCACCATGTGGCTCCTCATACCTCCAGGGCTGCACCAGCACCTATACTAAATATCCGAGCTTGTGCACCACACAGCTCAAACACCCTCGGGCCTGCACCAGAACGTAGGCAAAAGCGTGGGGAGCACTACCACACTGCAGGGCACTCCAGCAGGAAGGCAAACTTCATATCCAGCCAACAGACACTAGATCCAGGATGAGTAGAAGGGCAGATTTTCAGGATCAAAGAGGACTAGATGACTCCTCCCTGAGATTCTGTAGCCTGTTCCCTTGATTCTGCCCGCTATGACACTTACATAGGCATTACCACACCTTCGCTTGCTTTGTTAACCCTTAGTGAGTCCAACTAGTTATGTACACAAACCTCAGCTTTTAATCTCTCTCTCGGGCTTAATCAATCCTTCACTTCTAATTCTTCTTTGAATAATTTCATTAAAAACTTCCATTAATGTTCAACTTGCTTCTCTGCGCCCTCTTTCCACCTGCTTTCCTTCCACATTCCTTCCACATTTCACTTTACCCATTTTAATATTCTACTTTGATTCCTCCGGCTCCCACCACTGCACACACATTCCTACCTTTACTCAATTATTCCTCACAATCAACAACACCATACATATCCAATGCAATTTTTTAAAAATGTCATATAAAACCATGCAATATATAAATTTGTTTTAGCCCACATAAGCTTTTTGTGGGTTAAAAGTAAAACATGCTTTATAAACCACTACAGCAGACAAGTAACCTAAATGTAAAAGGTTGCATATTACTTGTCAAATTGTCATTTATTATTAATTAAGTTCCACACTATTCTAACAGTGAAACACCAGTAATGAACTGATTTGCTTTAGCAAAATATTGGATCCTATAGTGTTTTTATCAACTACATTTGTTCTTAATTAAATAATAACTTAATCAATTTACTTAATTTTAATTACCAGGTGTAACAAATTTCTGTGCATTTAGACTAAATAAAAAGCACATACTTAAAGCACAACAAGTGAGTTTTTATCTAAAATAAAGTTTTTTCTCACTTGATCTGTAGAGGCTGCCGCTGTGCCCCTGAAGAGGGCGAAGAAAGAAGCAAAGAAAATCTACTCACCGATCCAGCGTTCCAGCGGTGAGTATTTCTTCCTTCCTGCAGGGGTTGACAGCGGAGGGAGGATGAGCCAATCAGGGCTTGCCTTCCTCTGCTGGCCAATCGGCGGCCAGATGAGTGAGCCACTCACGGCTCACCTCCGGCCGTTCAATAGATTGGCGCCGCGGCGAGTCAATAAGCACTCGCGGCGGCGCCCAGTGAAGACAAGGATGTCGTGGGACGTCCGGAGCGGCGGATCAAGAAGAAGATGCCAGGAGTGGCAGGTGCCCTTGTCAGGGCAAGGAGCTACCCTGCCACTAGAAAACAGCAGTGCAGACGTCGACGGGGAGCCCTTGTAAGGGCTAAGAGCGCCCCCGCCCAGAAGACCAGGAGAGGGCAGCGCCGGAGACTCCAGCGGGGAGCCCTTGTAAAGGCTGAGAGTGCCCCCGCCGAGAGAGCTGCGGGAGACATCGCACCAAAGCAGAGAAGAGGCGCCGCCGGCTGGAGGGTCTGGAAGACCAAGAGAAAGAAGACTTCGGGTCAAGCTAAGTAACCTGCGCAGAGCAGGTAAGTCTATTCAGCACTTAGGTCGGGCATAAGGCCCGTGGGCACAGTCGGGCACTGGGCCCGTGGCCACAAGTTAGGGGCACAAGGCCCAGGGCAAATGGGCACAAGGCCCTTAAAAGTAGTTAGGGGGCTATAAGCCCATTATAGTCAAAGGGCACAAGGCCCTAGGTAGTGGGGTAGTGCCCATAGTAAGGTAGGCCACAAGGTCTAGTGAGGGTGGGCTAGGCCCACAGTGTGACAGGGCACAAGGCCCTAGGTAGGGGCTTAAAGCCCATAGGTAGAAGGGCACAAGGCCCTAGTTAGTGGGCTCAGAGCCCAACGCAGAGAGGCGGCTAAGGCCCATAGTCAGGGCACAAGGCCCTGTAGTCAGCTGGGCAGGAAGGCCCATGGTGTAGGGCATAAGGCCCTGGATGTAGCTGGCGTGAGAGCCCTAAGTATAGTAGGGTGCGATCCCGTGTGTGGTAAGTAGCTAGGTGATAGTCCTAGGTAACCGTAGAGCAGGAGGCTCCGGTTAGTGCTATACCAAACCGTCTGGTTGGATAGCAGGTGTGTGTACTACGTGACAGACTTCCAGGTACAGAAGCAGGGGCTTATTCCGCCTGTGCAGACAATATTGCATTGTGTATTGTATTTGGGCTGTGCTGTGAGTGTTTCTTAACAGGTGCAAGATGTCAGGCACCCATTAAAGGTAGGCTCTTGTTAGTTGCTGTTTTCCTGCAATAACCTGTACTGTGGGGACAAGGTGTAGTTAAGAGCATACACATAGCCAGGGAAAAAACACACAGTAGTTTTCCCGTCCCGTAGGTCCCTGGGGTTACGTTGGTTTCCAGAGGTAGTGACTGAGTATCCCACTGGCAGTGCGGCACAGCTCATTTAAGTTCCACGGGTGGCCCGTGGTTCTATTTGGGTGTTCCAGTCATCAGTTCTGGCAGGTTCTCTGGCGGTTCCGGATTGGGACAGGTGTGTGACGACTGGCGGTTCCGTGCGGCAGTTGACACTCTGGTGGTGTGCTGCTCCAGTGAGCCTCTTTCGTGCCCTTTGCGACTGGACCTTAGAATTCCATGGGTGACCCCATAGCGAGAGGACAGTCTTCTCGGTACAACCTGGGTGAGGGTGTTAGGAGCAGCCCTCCGGAATAGACCGCGAACACCGGCTGGTGTTCCCTGTAAAGTAGAGGGAGGCCCTCACCGAGAGGTCAGTGAGGTACTTGAGGCGGGACTGTTCCTGGTCTGTGTGTGTCTGTCCTGTTCCCCGCAGGCGTTACAGATCTATTGCTGGTCCTTCCAGCTATCCTGCATCCAGGACAGGGGAACAAGTTAACTAAAGAGGAGAAGGGACTGTCAAAATGTCAGAAGCCTGCTAAGCCTGCTAGACTTAAAGCAATTGCAAGTGCATATATATTATGATTGTATAGATCCAAAACCTTATTGCATTTGATCTGTTGGGGCTATCTTTGATGTTTTTCCTCCTATCGACAATCCCTCTATTTTGATACTACAACATATTCTACTGTGTGGTTTTGATCCCTCTTTGTATTTTGGACAGAGCAACTGAAATTCAGGATCTACTATTTGACTAAGAGAACCATTTACTGCACTGTTTTGGACAATAATATTATCTATTGTTAGTAGTGCTGATTTTACAACATGTTTTCTGTATCTTTAAATAGATAAGAATCACTTTTTTAGTATTACCAGGTGGCGGACACTGTGTTTTTATAGCACACAAAGATAGTATTCCCAAGTTATAGCTAAGTGCATTATTATCTGATTGCTACATCAATCAGGAGAGAGGATTTTTTTTTTTATTATATTGTGTGTATGTGAAATGTGTTATTACAATATTTGGACTACATCTGGCAATGGAATTCTCTGCCATAATTCAACATAAAGGAGGTTAAATGGTCCTATTAAATATGAGGCAAATCCTGAAGTCCAGTTTTCATGAGCCTACGCCCACTGTAATCAGTTTCCAGTTCACAGGAGTGGCTCCCAGTGTGGTCTTCTGCTGCTGCAACCCATCCTCCTCAAGGTTTACTATGCTATGCATTCAGAGATGAACTTCTGCATACTATTGATGTAACACATGGTTATTTCAGTTACTGTCAACTTCCTGTCTTCCATTATCGTCGTACCTCTCTCATTAACAAGGCATTTTCACTAGAGATGCTACCTGACCCCCATGTTTTGGTTTTGGAAAAACCGCCCTTGCGTGTTTTGGTTTTGATTTTGGATCTGTATTTTTTCAAGCTATAATGGCTAAAATATGCTAAAATCACATAATGTTGTTCTTTTTTTGTTCCTACATTATAATTACCCTCAATAACACTAATTTCAATTTTCAAGTCATTTCCAGTCAATTTTGAACACCTCACAAGTCACAATATTATTTTCATACGCTTTCGGACAAATTACAGTTCATAGAACATCTAGGAAACATTGCCACACAGCAGTGGCAGAAAATAAAAGTGGTGCAAGATGGAATTGTCCTTGTCCTTATATGACTGAGACAGCCCACTGGGTTGGTATATCACATTCAGCAGCAGGAACAGCAGCAGCATCTAAAAAACAATGCCAGATCTTTCAGAGGCAGACAACTCTGTGTATCATCTGCTTCACTAAGAGGCATATTATTATTTTTATTGCCACAGTGCTCCACAGTGCCGTACAGTAGGGATGACAAGGACATACATAAAACAGGATATATACGTAAAACAAGAACAAGGTAGACAAAATTAATTGAGACATGAAAACAAAGGGTATGGAGGACTCTGCTCATTAGAGAGCTTACATTCTAAAGGGAAGAGGGCACAGATGAAACAAGAGGAGCAAGTGTGGCTCAACGTGGAGATTGGGATAGTTGTGAGGGTGCATTAGTGTGAATAGTGTTATCGAGAATAAGGTCAGCTATAAAAAAAAAGATGGGTTTTCATAGAGCATCTAAAGATTTGAAGGCTTTGGGAAAGTCTGATTGAGCATGGTAAGAAATTTCATAAGTGGGGAGCAGCACGGGAGAAGTCTTGTAGGCGAGAGTGAGAGGTGGTTAGCAGAGACGAGACAAAGCGCAGGTCAGAGGTAATACACTGACAACCTGTTTGAAAAACGAAGGGATGTCATTGCAACATGGGTTTTCCTGCTTGGACTCTCCTGAGGATATGTGATTTCTGATAACGCTACCAATATTGTTAGAACATTACAGCAGGGGGAATTCCATCCCATTTCCTGTTTTGCTCACACAATCAACTTGGTGGTACAGAACTTATTAAAAAACAAGCAGAATACCTGGCGTTGCCCGGGATTTAAAGAATTTTAAGACACAACTGTGTTACAAAGTGTTTTTCTGAGTTTGAAGAGACCAGTTACTGGATGAAGCGGCATTAAGCCATTCCCAATATTTAAGAAATGATGAGCAAACTGACCGTCCATTGTGTTGCCATGCAGAGAAACTCTCATATTTGTGGTTAGTCGCAAAGTGCGAACATGCCTGCAAAGATGTGATGATTTAAGGCATGCATTAATTTCATCCGCCATTGTTCCTTTTGGAATGACCGGCAATGTTTGTCGAAAATCTCCAGCCAATACAACAGTGACTTCACCCATTAGTAAATCATTGCCTCTTAAAAATTGAAGTGTTTGATTGAGGGCCTGTAAAGCATTTTTGTGTGACATGGTGCATTCATCCCATACAATGACCTGACATTGCTGCAGAGTCTGAGTTTTTTCTGTTAGTTTAGTGATATTGCAGATGTGAGTTTAACTTCGGGCCAGATTAAGCGGTAATTTGAAAGCTGAATGTGCTGTTCTTCCACCAGGGAGCAAAGTTGCAGCAATTCCAGAAGAGGCCATAGCAATAGCTATATTTGAATGTACTCGAATTTTAGCAAGTAACAACTTGATGAGAAACGTCTTACCTGTTCCTCCGGGTGCATCCAGAAAAAATATATTTCCCCTTTTTTTTGGAACTACTTTCAAGACATTGTTTCAGACATTCCAGAGTTATGGTCGTTTTCGATGATTTTTAGGTGTTACCCCCCTCGCCACCCCCACCTTTAGGAGTGCTAGGGGTGTCTTGCCCCCACAATATTTGTTGTCAGACTGTAAGTCATATGTGTACCAGGTTTGGTGTAAATTGTTCCAGACATTCCAGAGTTATGGTCGTTTTCGATGATTTTTAGGTGTTACCCCCCTCGCCACCCCCACCCTTAGGATTGTGGGGGTGTCTTGCCCCCACAATATTTGTTGTCACACTGTAAGTTATATGTGTACCAGGTTTGGTGTAAATTGTTCTAGACATTCCAGAGTTATGGTCGTTTTCGATGATTTTTAGGTGTTACCCCCCTCGCCACCCCCACCCTTAGGGGTGTCTTGCCCCCACAATATTTGTTGCCAGACTGTAAGTCATATGTGTACCAGGTTTGGTGTAAATTGTTCCAGATATTCCAGAGTTATGGTCGTTTTCGATGATTTTTAGGTGTTACCCCCCTCGCCACCCCCACCCTTAGGATTGTGGGGGTGTCTTACCCCCACAATATTTGTTGTCAGACTGTAAGTTATATGTGTACCAGGTTTGGTGTAAATTGTTCCAGACATTCCAGAGTTATGGTCGTTTTCGATGATTTTTAGGTGTTGCCCCCCTCGCCACCCCCACCCTTAGGATTGTGGGGGTGTCTTGCCCCCACAATATTTGTTGTCAGACTGTAAGTTATATGTGTACCAGGTTTGGTGTAAATTGTTCCAGACATTCCAGAGTTATGGTCGTTTTCGATGATTTTTAGGTGTTACCCCCCTCGCCACCCCCACCCTTAGGAGTGCTAGGGGTGTCTTGCCCCCACAGTATTTTTTGTCAGACTGTAAGTCATATGTGTACCAGGTTTGGTGTAAATTGTTCCAGACATTCCAGAGTTATGGTCGTTTTCAATGATTTTTAGGTGTTACCCCCTCGCCACCCCAACCCTTAGGAGTGCTAGGGGTGTCTTGCCCCCACAATATTTGTTGTTAGACTGTAAGTCATATGTGTACCAGGTTTGGTGTAAATTGTTCCAGATATTCCAGAGTTATGGTAGTTTTCGATGATTTTTAGGTGTTACCCCCCTCGCCACCCCCACCCCGTAATGAATTTCAATTTATAATTTTTTTAGTTGCCTCCGTCATGTTTTAATACACTCATATGCAAAATTTCATGATCTTCGCGTGAAAAATGTGGATTTGTATAGAAAGACAGAAGGACAGAAGGACAAATTTTCTCTTTTATATATTAGATTACAATGACATGCAGGAGATGTACTTTAGTTCAGCGCAGTGGAGAATACTTTCTGTGTTGTGCAAGGTGCTGAAACAACTCAAAGTAGTCACCTGTGAAGAGATTGCAGACACTCTTAGCTTGAGTCAAGTGATTCCCCTAATTAGACGTTTTGAAAAGCAGCTAGAGAAATTGAAGGAGGTAATGAAACAAAGCAATTCCGCTAATTATGTTGGACTTGTAGATTATTTTATTCACTTTGCCAGGATCCAAGAGTTATCAACATCTTGAAATCGTATCATTACATTTTGGCAACTTTGCCTAATCCTAGGTTTAAGAGCTATGTCTTCTCTTTCTTTCCAACTGACCCAGATCTCAAGAGATGCAATAAGCCCCTGGTCAGCAAGCTGACAGCTCAAATTGTACATGACACAATGATGTCTCCTCCTTCAGTTTCTCTGGAAATTGCTGGTAGGAAAAAACTTAGCTTTCCCAAGACACCCAGTGGTGATGCAGATGAGTCTTCACAACATTTGGACTGGTCTAAAAGAATTGCCTAAAAATCGTGAAAGCTCTGCCGTAAAATGAACTACAAATTCCGTGAGGAAGGCCAATACCGGCAATTATATCAAAGTACAACGACTTCTGTGATGGTGGATTCCATTGTGTCAGGCTGACAGTGAGAATTGACCCACCCTCTGGTATTGACACCGCTACAGCGGGAGGCGCGGAGTCTAAATGTGTTTCACCAGAGACCCCTGCAAGGAAGTTTGGATTTCACAGCAGAGGCCTGGCGGGTTGAGACTTTGTGCCTCCTGGAGGTAAGTAAGGTTCTTGTGGTCAGTCATCACAGTTACAGGGTGTAATGCCCCTTTGAGGAGGTAGCGCCATTCTTCCAGAGCCATTTTAACGGCCAAGAGCTCCTTATCTCCGATCCCATAATTTAATTCACAACCGGAATTTTTTTTAGAAAGGAATCCACATGTCTCCAGAGTGTCGGATGAAGATGTTTGGGACAAGACAGCCCCAATTCTTACAGAAGAGGCATCAACCTCAAGAAGAAAAGGTCTCCCCTGGTCTGGTTGTTTGAGGATGGGAGCCGCAATGAATGCCTCCTTAAGAGTCTTGAAGGCCATTACCGCCTCTGTAGGACATGGTTTGCAGCAGGCTTCTTTGCGGGTTAAGGCCATAATGGGACAGATGATGGAAGAGAACCCTTTAATGAACTGACGGTAATAGTTGGCAAACCTGATTAAGCTTTGAGACCAGCGGGAAGTGGCCAGTTGATGATTGCTTCTACCTTCTCTGGGTCCATTTGGAGACCAGTGCCAGAGACCAGATAACCGAGGAAGGGAACCTGGGGACATTCAAAGAGGCATTTGTCCAGCTTACAATATAGAGAATGTTCCCTGAGATGGGAGAGGACCGTGTTCACATGAAGACGATGAGAGCATAGATCAGGTGAGAATATTAGAATATCGTCCAGGTAGACAATCACGGATTAGTACAGAAGATCCCTGAAGATCTCATTGATGAAATCCTAAAAAACAGCAGGGGCATTACAGAGCCCGAAGGGCATCACTAGGTGCTCGTAGTGCCCGTCACGGGTGTTAAATCCCGTCTTCCACTCATCACCCTTTCCAATGCATATCAGATTCTTAGCTATTCTGAGATCCTAGGGGTAGCGACATTCATGCTAGGAGGTGAAGGAAGAGCCGGAGAAGCTGCCTGGGGAAGATTCAGGGAGTCCAGACGGGACATTACTCCTTGTATGCACTGCAGGAGTTGAACCTGGTTAGACTCTTCCTGTTCCACTCGCTGCCATAAATGGAGGAGAAGGTACCGAGCAGAGAGTTCCCCAGAGCCGTCAGTCATAGCCAGAGTAAACTGTCAGGCCGTAGGCCTACTGAGGAGTACAACGAGAACACTAACCGGTATTAGCACTACTGAACTAGCAGGTGCGGAGTCTAACGTACCCCTGGTATTCGCCAGGGACCCCCGCAAGGAGGTTTGGACTTTGCTGCACAGGGTATGCAGGTCGCGGTCCTACTAGCCAGTTGCCAGTGTAGTGTAGAAGAGTCAGAAGGTCCGAGTCAAGCCAATCGGGAATGCAAGGTACCAGGGAGAATCCAGAGGAATAGTCAACAAGCCGAGGTCGCAGGAACAATATGGGTCACACAGTTAAAGGAATGGTCGCAAAGCCGGGTCACAACGAGAGAGCAGGAATATTGGAAGCACAATCAGGGAAAAGGAGCAGAAAGAACCAGGAACACTGGGTCAGAAACCTGTTGCTCTGCCAAGCTAATGGCGCCAGAGCCAGGTTTAAATAAGTCAGAGTATCAGGTGATTGGAGGAGCGAGGAGGCAGCACACAGGAGGGATAGGTAGCATCCCGTTGCTTGGCAATGGGGCCGAGCAGGGCGCATGTGCCTGACAGGAGCCGGGAGCAGAAGCCGCAGCGCGTCTGTTGCCTAGCAACAGAGCGCTATGGCCCTCAAGGCAGGCGTTCGTCCCCAACTGACAGGGGATCAGCGGAGACGGTGCCTGACACTCAGGACCCATTTGCCGGAGACAATGTATCCCAGGAACGGAATCTGCAAAACCTCGAACACACATTTTTCAAGCTTGCAGAACAATCGGTTTGTTCAAAGATGGGTAAGCCCTTCCTTAATGTGATCGCGATGAGAGATGAGATCTGGATCAAGATGTCGTCCAGGTATACCACCACAGAGGTGTAAAGGAGGTCTTGGAAGACTCCGTTGATGAAGGACTGAAAGACTGCCGGGGCATTACAACGCACGAAGGGCATAACACGATACTCAAAATGTCCCTCGCGATTACAAAAGGCAGTCTTCCATTCGTCACCCTCGCAAATGCGAATAAAGTTATAAGCTCCCCTGAGATCCAGATTGGAGAAGATCTCAGAGCCACTGATCCGATAGAACAACTAGGTGATAAGTGGAAGAGGGTACCGATTCTTAATGGCATTCAGCTGCCGATAGTCGATGCAGGGGTGCAGTGTCCCATCCTTTTTCTTGACAAAAACTAAACCGGCTCCAGCAACGAAAGGGGGTAGATTCTTCCTTTAGGTATGGGTTTATCTGCAGCAACTTGATTGAGCAATCCCACGGGCGATGAGGAGGGAGTATTTCTGAAGAAACTTAGCAAAAGACATCCCAGAATGGAGCATAGGGAGAGGGAACTTAGGCTGGGATGAGAGGATACAAAAGGGAACAGAATTCACAGGCTTGACTCTAGGAAGACACTTCTTGACCTGAGGCTCCCATGACGTAACTTGAGTCAATCGCCAATCGAATTGAGGAGCATGAAATCTGAGCCACAGAAGACCCAGAATGATAGAATTAATGGACTGAGGAAGAACCAGAAATTCTATAGTCTCTGTGTGGAGCACCCCTACCGTCAGCCGAACCTGGGAAGTAATCCGGGAACAGGAACCTTTAGAAACTCGATTCCCATTCACAGCGGTGAGAAAGAGTGGCTAAGGCAATTCTTGAGTGGAGATGTGGAGTTGGGAAGCCAAAGTGGCGGAGATGAAATTACCGGCAGCGCCGGAGTCCACAAAAGCAGAAGTTACATGAGGGCTCTAGCAACTGGACGTGAGGGGGCAGAGCAGGAAGGGGCCCATCCCCAGCACTTCCTGACAATGTGGGGACGGCGCCTGACACAGCAGGGATAAATTATTATTGTTTGAGGATGATGTACACTGATGAGGTTGAATATGATGACAGTGTAGATTGCAGGTGCTGAGATCTAGATGAAAGAAGGGAGCTAGCTGATGCTGGCATGCTTGGTAATATTTTGGGTAGAATGACATGTTGGCAACTTTATGTTTTTTTACAGTAAACTTTCACCTTGAATAGAGAGTTGTTTTTTTCTTTAAAAGGGTACAAGCTTTTTATTTACATTTTTGTTTCACTGACTTAAAACCACTATGCACTTGAACATAGGCTTTAGCACATGAGGTAGAGGGATTAATATCATCAGCACTAAGACTGTAGAGTGACAAGAACAATGTGACTGAAGACTGGAGAGTGACAAGGACACTGCCACCCCTCCTGTTTCTGTATGAGCTATGGCATAGTAGAATGTCACTGGAGACTTTTAAGAACACTGACAGCCTTATTATTACAATTTCTGTTTCAGAACTGAACCCTGTCAACTCCCCTGTTTCTGAGTGAGCTATGGCACAGTAAAATGTGACTGGAGACTTTTAATAACACTTATTTGAATTTCTGCTTCAGCAATAAACACTGCCACCTCTCCTATTTCGAGGTGAGCTAGGGCACAATACAATGTACCCCTATTATTTCTATTTCAGCAATGACAATTAGCAATGAAGCAATGCAGCTGTCCTGTTTGTGGGTTAGCTATATAGAACAGTACAATCTGACTGCAGATTTAGAACAAGACTGCCAGCCCTATTATTTCTATTTCAATAATAACAATTAGCAATGGAGCTGTCCTGTTTGTGTGTTAGCTACTTAGTAGAATGTCACTGGAGACTTTGAAGAACACTGCTATCCCTCCTCTTTCTTTTCTCGCTATGACTCTGCCCAACTGCACTAGAGACTGCCAAGAACCATGTTACCCCTTCTGTGTCTCTCTGTGAAATGGCGCTGGATCGCCGTGGAGGGCGGTATTTCTAGAATCCAAAACTCGTGAGATCCGATGACGTAACAATGACGTTTTGCCTTGTTTTGAATTTCCGAGGTTGCGCAAAAGTACTGAGCTGGCTCGGCTCGGTACTCGGATCTGCTAAGTTCGGGTGTGTTCGGTTCTCGGGGAACCGAGCCTGAGCATCTCTAATTTTCACCACACACCGTTTACTGAATATTTATGGTTTTGCCCACTTTTGTCTTTCAACTGCAGAGTTTGTTGTGTGAAAATTCAGGAGATCATCATCATCATTTATTTATATAGCGCCAACATATTCCGTAGCGCTTTACAATTGGGGACAAACAGATCAGCTGTTTCTGACACACTCAAACCACCCCGTTTGGCACGAACAATCATTCCACTGTCAAATTCACTTAGATCACAATTCTTTCCCATTCTGCTATATGGTCTGAACAGCAGCTAAACACGTTCCCCATGTCTGTGTACGCTTATGCATTGAGTTGCTGCCAGATGATTGGCTGATTAGAGGTTTGCATTAACGAGCAGGTGGGTGAATAATGTAAAGCGAAATCCTCTTCAAGTGCAGACTTGTATGCATACAGAATAACTGGAGATAATACAGGTTCTCAGAAACAGAAACAGAAACATCTCATTGTATGGCTGTCATACTGAAATGGCATGTGATTTGAGCAATCTTGCCAATCAGACCCATATCTAAAAGTTAGGACTTTTTTCTTGCTGTTCGACTTGCAGTTTTGATATAGTGTATGATTTGTATTCTTTTCATGTGTAAAAATTGGGATGGTGATTCACAACCTGGCAGTTTTAATACAGATGTATTAAAGATTGTATTAGAGATGGCCATGAGATTATAAGTGAGTGTTTTATAGATGCTTCTGGTTTTTTATATGTAACAGTTGCATTGTTATTTATATTAGTGCCTGAGCCACCTCACTTTTTAAAACTCACCATACTTATGTTCACATGTTTTAACTATTTTACTTTATTTGGGATAAAAAGAAATTAGTGGGTAGATTTTATGGCTTGAGCATATTGTCCCAGTTTTTCAAATTATAGTAGCCCTGTGTAAAACTATAGGACAAATAAGAGGGCTAATTAACCAGGCTGCTATCAGCAGGAAAAAACAACCTTTCTCTACCACATCACAAGAAAACCTGATGCTCTCAACCACTTAAAGACTGCAGGGTTGTTGTCCATTTATTACTACATCACATTTCAAATGAATTGCAAATGGCATAACTTTTAATTTCTTTGAATAGGTTCGATACTAGGTTCGATACTAGTCAAATTCATGTCTAATTGTTAATATTTAGTATACTCATTATTCTTGGAAATAATGCAAGTTGCACACTTTCCACCATTTTAAGTTCCGTAACATAGGTAAACATGTGACTATATGATACAGCTGTTCTAAGAGCATTTTTCAACATACCCTTCCCATATTCGCATTGTAACTCGCCAACCGATAGGCTCTGTCAATACACTTAAAGTGTTCCAACATGAAGCCCATGATAGCTTTGTTTTGTCCAGGCCCATCCACCTAGGTAACACACATCCCTTAGAAAATTCCCTAAGTTACCCAATATTATGTGCCAATCATGAAGTCTACCATCTTAATCACAATATAATTTAAGGGAAGACAAACTAATCATACTTTCTCTCAGTTATCTTGAACACACCGAAGTAAATCCTTACATAACATACATATAATACATTACAGTTGAACATATATCTTCAACTGTAATGCAGCACGGTGGCTAAGTGGACCGTAGTCTGTGTGTCTGTCTGTTAGGGAATTTAGACTGTAAGCCCCAATGGGGCAGGGACTGATGTGAGTGAGTTCTCTGTACAGCGCTGCAGAATTAGTGGCGCTATATAAATAAATGGTAATTATTATAATATTATATATATATATATATATATATATATATATATATATATATATAAAACTTATCCCAAAACCAGTTTTAAAATTAACATTTTAGCCAGAAATGTCACTCTTTTTCTGCTCTGAATTAATTTTTTGTGTTAAACATATGTATCACTATTAGAGATGGGCGGGCTCGGTTCCCCGAGATCCGAATCCATCTCAATTTCGCCTATCCGAGTACTGAGCCTCGGTACTCTCCCGCCCATTCGGAATCGAAATCGAGGCAAAACGTCATCGTGACGTATTCGTATTTCTTAGCTCGGTTCTCGCGAGATTTGAAAAGCATAAATACCAACCTCCACAGCAATCCATCGCCATTTGACAGAGGGAGAAAGCAGGGTTAGGTCAGAGGCTGTATTAGCGCAGGGACAGAGCAATAATTGTACACCTTATTCTTTCTATTATTCTTTCATTTCAAATCTATTCAATTCTATTATTGAATCAAATTCTATTTGCAATTGTTAGAGCAGCAAGACAGGAGGATAGAGGAGGCTTATTTTTCAATTTGTTTGCACTACAAGTGCTTTGGGGTCTCCCATATTCCCCAGTGTTTTAGACTAATTTTTCTGGCTGTCAAAAGTGATATTTGTCAGCAGTATTTATAAACATTTTTTGCACTACAGGTGTTTGGGGGTCTCCCATATTCCCCAGTGTGAAACAATAATTTTTCTGGTTGTCGCACAAAGTCATATTTGGCAGCAGTATCTATCTAATACAATATTTTGCCCTACAAGTGCTTTGGGGTATCCAATATTCCCCAGTGTGAAACAATAATTTTTCTGGTTGTCGCACAAAGTCATATTTGTCAGCAGTATCTACAGGGTCTGATTAAGGGTTCCAGCCGCCCCAGGCTAATACACTGGTTGATGCCCCCCACCCCCTCCCCGCGCGTGCCTCCCACCCCCTGCCCCAACCAATACCTATATTTCCATATTTTTATATATATATATATATATATATATATATATATATATATATATATATATATGCACAAAATTGTAAAGTATTACTTAATACATAAAAACACACAGGCCCTGATTCATTAAGGAAAGGAAATCCAAAAAAAATTGTAACTTTGCACATGGACATAACCATGTTGCATTGGAGAAGGATGTAAATTAAAATGTGGGGACAGGTTTATAGTTGGGGATAGGGCATGTCCTAGATCAACTTTAAATTGCAGTGTAAACATAATGCTATCAAGTATTTGTGTGCTACATGAAAAAACAGCCAGTATTTAACTTATGTGCAAAATAATAAACTAATATGCATCCCTTGCATTGTAACATGGTTTTGTCTAGGTGAAAACTCACTTATTTTTTTTTAATTACTTACATTCATGAATCAGGCCCACATTAGTTTGAAAACACATTATAATGTCACTAAAGTAAAAATCCACATTAAAGTTAAACAGGATGCGCTGTTCTCTCTTACCTGATCTTGCAGTGTAGACTACCTGATGTTCTCTCTTGTTCTTGAAGTGTTGTTGTCAGTTGGCTTCTGGAACATTGGGGTCCTGTACTGAAAATGTGCAAAAATGCAAAATGTTAACAAACCCTGAATGATTCAAACACAACACTCCATTATGACCAGATAAAACAACCCCTTAGTATGGGCATATATAATAAAATAAAAGATATGAAAATTATTTATAATCATATACTAACATCTACCAACCCCTGACAGTCAGTTAATTAACCCCCCAGCCCTTAAACAATTTATAATTTTTATGCCTCCTGCAGCTTATTCCCCCCCCCCTGAGTCATGATCTCACCTCTGGCCCCCATATAGAAAAAAATATTTATCCCCCTGCAGCTTACCCCCCCCCCCCCTGCATCATGATATGTGCCATTGACCCACCCATAGAGAATAATAAGTAAAGCCACTGAGCCTATTATCCTACTGCCAGTCATGATCTGTGCCACTGCCCCCCCATTAATTATTTGTGCCTAAAAATATGATAATCCTTCAATGCTGCCAGTGCCAGTCCCCCATCCACCCCCTGAAAATGCCAGGTTCTTTCCCCCCATATTATGGCTGAAAATGCTCTCCTGCTCCCCCACCCCCATATTATGGATAAAAATGTTCTCCTCCTCCCCCCCCCATATTAAGGATAAAAATGTTCTCCTGCTCCCCCCCATATTATGGATAAAAATGCTCTCCTGCTCCCCACCCCCACATTATGGATCAAAATGCTCTCCTGCCCCCGCCCCCATATTATGGATCAAAATGCTCTCCTGCTCCCCCCCCATATTAAGGATAAAAATGTTCTCCTGCGCCCCCCCCACCCACCAAATTAAGGATAAAAATGCTCCCTGGGCAGCCATTGACTCAAAGTACCTTACCTGCCTGTGAAATGCAGCTGCTCCTCTGTTGTTCTTCGTCGTCTGGCGGTGTTTGTCCTTTCACTGTGGGCGCGGTCTGTCTGACTAGTGTGGTCTCGTGAGATGTTAACATCTCACGTGACCGCACTGACGGCAGATGACAGCGTCTTCAGCTTACCTTAGCCTGTGTATGGAGTCATAGGCGGACTCCATACACCCGCGGCGGACCCCGTTTGGTAACATTTTCTCGGGCGGCGGGCGGGCTTGAATCGGAAAAAAAAAAAAAGAACATTTTTCTATTACCCAGCGCTTCTGCGCCCCCCCCCCCCCCCCTGACCCGGCGCTCCAGGCTGCAGCCTGGTCAGCCTGTTGGCTGATCAGGCCCTGAGTATCTATCTAATACAATACTTTCGACTACAAGTGCTTTGTGCTCATAAAAATGGATTAAAAGCAGTCCACATATGAGCAGAATCAGCAAGCAGGTGCTGGCACCAGTCCTGATGGTAGTGTTCCCAGTACATCATCTGGTTAAGCCTATGTAAAAGTACATAGATCCTATTCCTTCACCCATCCACTTCACTCCACCCTCAATCCTTTTACTTCAGCTTGTACCTCATTACCAGTCTCTCAGGACTAAGTGACTTGGCCAAATGTGGTGTGTCTTTGATTGCTACCCAGCCAAGTGGTTCTTTCCTGGGAGCTGTCAGCGCTGTGACACACTCCTCCCCATATATATATCCTCTATTAGATTGCAATGAGGTGGAGTGAAGTGGATGGGCGAAGGAATAGGATGTGAGAGGGATTTGATGCTGTCTACTCAAAGTCCATGCAGAAAGAGAAATTCCATGTGTTACTGTTTTGTTTAGAGGTCCTATAACACCCTCACAGAAAACTGCTTCTTCTGTAGCACAAAGTAGCACTGGCCTAAAGATTTTCACTTTGACTCTGCATAAGAACTCAATGGCACCTCAATGTGCTTCACAATAAGAATCATGTATTTGTGTGTATGTATTATATTTGTGACAAATAGGTAAAGACTGGAACATACTTAAAGATTCATAGTCCATGCAAGTGAATCAATTTTCTCCAAGAAAGATAGTTTTCTTTTAGTTGCACAGTAGGTGAACTAACTTTTATTTTATGGACATTATATTCAGTGAAATTAGCAAAATATGAAAAAATTATTTTATAAAATTATTGCCACAGTTAGTTTCACATACTTACAAAAATAATAGGTATTCATCCTAAAATATAATAAGCTAGTTCTCTGGGGTATAGGAATATCAGATATATGTACTAGTTTTAGGGTCCAAGATCTAAGGTGTATTTTTTAATATTAAATTGTTTCAAATCTATTATTGTATATCAACAATGCACACAGATGCAATGTACGTAATGTACACAAGTGCACAACATCTTAGTTTGGTAGGAAGGTGGTAGGCAGGCCCGGCGCTCCCATTAGGCAAGGTTAGGCACTTGCCTAGGGCGCCGGGCTCTGGAGGGCGCCTGGAGGGCGCCACAGAATAATAAAAGACTTTAAAACTGTGCGGCGACCGCTCACCATACCTGTCACGGCCGCCGCACAGCATCAGATGCACGGGGAGGGGGGAAGAGGCTATTTTGTCACCACCGCCGCCTCTCTGCTCCGTCTCCTCCCCTCCACTTACTAGTGTCAGTGAGTGGAGGGGAGGAGACGGAGCAGAGAGGCGGTGGTGGTGAGACAAGGTAAGGAGAGGAGGGAGGCGATTTTTGCGGGGGGGGGGGGCGGCAATTTTTGCGTGGGGGGGGCGCTTTTTTAAAAATGCCTAGGGCGCCATGGACCCTAGCACCGGCCCTGGTGGTAGGGCATAGAGTAGGAGTGTATGAGACAAGGCATGATGTGGTCCAGGTATGATGGGAAGGGGGTCAGGGAAATCATTACATTTTTTGTATTTATTATTTTAGCTTTTTATTGATTTTTTTTTTATGTTTTTGTTTAGTTATTGAAAATAACATTTTCTTTTTCTGTTGTATTTCCTTTTATACTTTGAGGAGACTAGTGTGGCATGAATAGTTTACTACCATTTGGTTGTCTCCACTAGAGGTTATTTATAAAGTACAAAATGCCCACTTTGCATTGATAAAGCAGCTTGGAATTTCTATTCTTCTCAATTTGTGCAAGTTCCACCAAAGCACATAGGATTACTGAGCAGTTTGTACAGAAAGAGGTGAGGAGTTGGGGACACCAATTCACCTCCCTTTATAGAGCAGAACAGGGAGATTATTGTAATGTTATAAATTACACTGCTGTGTGTAGTTATACACACTGCCATTTGACTATAAAAAGGACTTGATTTTTGCAATACCTCAGAGCTTTGAATCTTTTCCTATACATTTAACCAGTGTTGAAATAACAGGGTGTACAGCCACTATGGGGCCCAGAGGTGAGGTGGGCCTGAGTCACCCCCTTTGAGACCCAATCTCTGCTTTCAAAAGAACAGAACTAATTTTATTGAAAGGAGAAGTACTAAAGTGGTAGGTCGTTTTTATTTTGCAGTTCTGCACAGTGTGCCTCTTCAGAATTTTTTGCTTCTACACACACTTTAGTGAACTTCTATGTTGAAGAGATGTTTCGTGAAAGACGGCAAGCGAGCATCTTAAAGTGCTTTGGGCAGATCATCCCGGTGCCTTAGTGCAAAACCAAGGCATTTTGCGGCATACACTGACCATGCTTTGTAAATTACCTCTGCTATTTTTAGATAACCGAAGCATTTAGGGGAGTATTCAATAGAAGGCGTGATCGCCAAAAATCGAGCGCTCAAAAAATATTACCGTTAATACGGTAATTACTCGCTGAATTTCAGCTCACAGCTCCCTGAGCTGCGAGCTGAAATCCATATTAACGGTTTTTACGCGCAGATTACCGTATTAACGGTAATATTTTTCGAGAGCTCGATTTTCGGCGATCTCGCCGTCAATTGAATACCCCCCCCTTAATGTCCACTCTCAAAATCTCAAAATCTTGCATTAAAATACCAAACAGTAGTATCACAATAGACCACTAGAGGTCAGCAGAGTGCATTTTTATTGTAAAAAATGTTACATTAAATGAAATTGAAAACACATAAGGATTTTCCTCCAGCTGCACCCCACTGACACAGAACAAATACACATCAACAAATATAAAAAAATAAAATAAAAAATGTATGTGGAAAATCTTTCATGATTTATTTATGAATTAAGGATATTCTTCAAATAATCCAATACTATTATTATTATTATTATTATTATTATTATTATTATCTTCTTTTATATATATGGCGCCACAAAGGGTCAGCAGCACCGTACATATAGAGAATGGGACAAAACAGAACATGGAATGCAGGGAAGTACAAAAAACAAAATAAAGTGCAATAAAATTGACATATAGTGCAGCCTTTTAAGTCAATGCTTTGCCCAATGGGCATTCAGAGCATGACATAGGATCACATATAGATTGCTTTGTTCTTGCTATGGCTCATCCATATAGGACAAATATTGCTGCTCAGCATGTGCTATAAAAGCAATCTCACTAATAATTATGAAAAATATTAGAGACAGCTTATTTGCAGTATTGTGGTAAGAACTTTTAAGCAAACTATGAATGTTATAACCTTAGGAGTGGACTTCAGAGCAGTACTAGTGTGTTTGTGCAAGCTGTTACGTTCACCAATTTTGTATTTCTACCCTGAATTATGTCAGTCCTAAGTATATTAACAGTCTTTTTTCTCTGAAATGATTCTAATCTACATATCAAAATAATTAATTCATTTATTGACAAACTGTAGGCTTAAGTAACCCTTTACCATAAGAATAGTAGCAAAGTTGATATCAGAGAACATGTATTTATTGCACATATGAAAGCAAACCAAATTTATTAACCTTTACCACATGGTTGCAACAAAGTATCAAAGAAGTATTAAAGAAATGCATAGTTAGAAGTTAATCAAAATGCATTACTAATATAGATTTATGTTCAATTTATTATACACAATTAGTATGTAATGTTAAAAGAAAAATAATACAAGAGACAAACGGACACCCCAGTAGCCCTTTATGCAAACAACATATTTCACTGTCTCTAAATAAAACAATGAACGAATGTAAATGTATGGTTCAGTCTCATGGGTTTGTTTAAGAAATGAGAGGGCCTGTGGGCAACATTAGTGCTTACCTACCCAAATATGCCGATCTCCCAACATTTTTGAATGAGGAAGTGGAACAGGGAAACAGAGTGAGGCATGAACAAGAATGGGTCGTGGTAATGCGACATGGGGTGGACCATTTGACATTGGAGGTGTGTTACTTTACTCTGTATCATGTCCAGTGTTCTGAAGCACTGCACTGGTCCCAGACTATCCACTAAACCACCCCTTCAGTGACATGCAAACATGCCGCTGCTATACGTGGCATTGATGAGCCATCACTTAATGGGACATAGATCCCAACTGTCCCCAAATCGGCACAACCTTTAATGTGGGACACTGGGACAGTCCCCTCATGCGGGGACTGACCCGCCTAATTTGGGACAAATGGAAGGTATGCATATATTTCCATTTGTTTAAAAATTCAGTGACATTTAAAATATCTGTTTGATAGATCTATAAACTAGTGATGATCACTAGGACATTCCACTTCACAGAGGTTTGAAGCTCAGGTGATACAGTATTCCAGTTCCACTTTTGCTTCATCAGAGTGCAGGATGGCCATTTTGTGCCATATTTGTACATTCACATTTCACAGAAGTTATATATGAATAGAGCCGGGACTAAAATGGTAATTTCATACTGCTGTGTTGTGTGGTTGGGGTAGGACTGGGAACACTAAGGTCTAATTCTGCTGACAAAATGTGGAAAAGGTTTTCCTCAAACAGTTTGGAAAATGTCACAATCTCAAGTATACAAATATGTGTCTTTGTGTTGTATAATGTCATTTTTACTGCCTTAAAAGCTGTACCTTAACAATTTTGTACCCTGGAAAAAAATCTGAACCAGGATCCTCCTCACAGTCTCCCACTCTCAGGGGTAAATGTATCAATCTGTGGTTTTTTTTTTGCAATTAATGATTTTGCAGGTGGGATGTAGAACGACAGGTTTTGCCTTTAATAATGTTGCTTTTTGAATCTTACTGACAAAATCGACATAAATCAGCAATTGATTTGCCCCTCAGAGTTGGTTAGCTGCTTTTAATGCAATATGTCCAAAAACATAATCAGAAACCTTTATTGATGTAATATTGGTTTAGGTGTGTGTAGTAGGTGTGTCAAGTAGTAGTGTAGGTTTACATTCTTTGTTTTCAACTTAACCACAATCTTTTCTTCTTTTATTACATTTAACTTGTTAATTATATGTGTGATATATCACAGATAGGATCATTTGATTAAAAATAGAGATTAAAAAGTTACAAGATTTAAATGTCTAGCAAATGAAACACTAACTGTAAAAGGCTGGGTTAAAATAAATTTTGACTTTCATTCTTTTACCACTAGATGTCCCTCTCCACCTATTTTATAAAAAAGCAAACGTGGACAATGAAAACAAAAAAAAATGTACTAGCATCACATAAAAAAGTTTCATTAATATATTATAATTAGGGCAATAATGGTCATATTTTTTAAATAGTGAATAGAATCTTTTGCAATGTGCCTCCATCAAACACAAGAAAATCCAGACCAAAATGCATATAAAGTGAAGATATAGGTAAAATATGGTGAATAAAATGTTCTATATGTCTTGCTACTTCATTTTCTCTGTGTTGTTTCTTTATTTTGTCACTCCAAGTAGACTTATTGTAAATGAAACAAAATACCTAATTGCTATAATAGTATTTTACCTTCAAAATCACATACCTGGCAATATAAAAGATAAAAGATGAAAGCACGTCATATTTAAGTTTACAGAACATTTTGATCTACAGCCCTAAAATGTTTTTGTGCTTATTTCTCTTCTGTGTGTTTTTTTTTTTTAAAAAAAAATGTCCAAGGCAAGAAAAAAAAATAGCTGATAAAATCAGGAAAAAAATTGTTTTACGCTGCATAGATGTCAATATTCCTGATTGCAAATTCAGGGCAAATAAAGAAATGTCCCTCTCATTCACACAAACCATGGCCTGGTCCCCTAAACCAGACCCTTTTTCGAGTAACGCCATACATCTTATGGCCACCAGAAGGTAGCGCCCTGAACATCTATCTTACCATTATTTTTATGTCATTTTAACCATGCTCACCATTGCCTTTTCCACATGCATTTTTTTTGCTTTTTGCTAGAGATGAGCAATTCTTCCACAGTTTGGGTGGATATATTTAGGCCTGTGTGCCATAAAGGTAATGATGCATTCAAACAAATTTTAGCTTTATAAATCAATAATGTGATTCACTTTAGAAATAACTGTAAATGGAGGGGGGCAGATTAGTTGGTATATGTTGCATGTTTCTATCAAAGTCTATACTGTGCAGAATAACATCCTCCAACCTTTTCGTCTTATTCAAAAAGAATCATACTTTTCACTTAGAGTACCCAAACTTGTCAGTTACATCGTGTCCTTTTCTGGACCTGAACCTGAAGTTGCAAATTTTGTGTATCAGTTATGCCATCAGTTTTTCAGAATTTTTGGGAAGTAGCCACCTATGACAATCACTTATAATGTTCCTGGCTATGTTAAACACTCTTTCCAAGCACACACAGGAGGGTGGGCAGCTTTAGTACAGAGGTAGTTGTACAAGGGGCTCCAAATTGTCTTGTCTAAAGAGACAATCTGAGATGGTAATTTATACATTATCAGTAAAGTAATCCTCCACAATTCTACTACTACAATGTGAATCAGATTGGACATGGCAGAAGTGTCGATATAATTAGGCATTTATTTTAAGACCGACCAGATGTCATAATAATCTTTCACATAGGTGGGCCATTTTTTGGAGTAGCTGGAAAAAAAACCATAGAAGCAAGCATGGTTGACAAGTGTAGTGATCCAATTTCAAAATACTGGAAACCCGTGGGTCCTGGTGAAGTGAATATAGAACTTGAACTACAAGGCCAATATACCTTAGCAGAATCATTTACTTTCATCTCTAGCTTCTTATCCAGTAGTTTGATTAGTAGTATGTCCAGAGCTGGATTTAGACCTCATGGGGCCCTAGGCAAGATACTGATTTGGGGCCCCCCTACCTGAAACAATACATAGCACTATATTTTTGTAGCATACCATATACCCCTATAGTTGAGTAGAAGGAAAGCTATGTGCCGCAAAAGGAGGGGTGGCCATACCACTGGGGGCATGGTTTGCATTGTCGGGTGTACCTAACATGTGAAAACAGCTAAACCACCCTCCTACAGAAAAACGCAACACTAAATAATTACAGAGCAGTCCCGTTTTTGAAGTAGTTGGATCAAAACAACCTAATAAGTATTTGTCACCTCTGTGCCCTTCACATCACCTTTGTGCCCCTTCACATCACCACTGTGCCCCTTCATAATCGTGTTTGAAACGACTTGTTTACCTTTTATCATAGTGTGCCATTGTGCCTCTGTTAGTTTGCATACCTTTCTATTGCTTGCTTCTCTTCTGTTTTCTTCATTCTGTTCTTTCACCTTCTGTTCTGTTTTGTCTTCTTTCTTGCCCCGTCGCATGCGGTGCTGCTCTCCGCTCCACAGTGAGTCTTCTTTGAATATGATGTAGGGCGTAATGACATCACACGGCGTGACTCACGCCCGACATCCAGTGGAGTACAACGGAGGAGGGGAGGAGGCTGCCAGGGGAGGTTGCAATCATGTGATTTTTCTTTTTTCGCCCTCTCACACAATATCTTTTTTATTGGCTGGCATACTCTACCACCCGCCTTGCTGTTGGGCTCCCTGGGGTCTGATGGGCCCTAGGCAAGTGCCTAGGTAGCCTAGTGGTAAATCCGGCCCTGAGTATGTCTTGACTGAGGCTGGCAGTGTCTGAACTCACTTCATTGTTACAGTTTCAAATGGTTTTAATAGCTTGCGTAAAACTGAAAGACTATTCCAGTGTGCTGGACTAAAGTAACATGTACCTCCCCTCTCCATATCTCATGGTTTAATGTGTAGAAGTCAATGGCTTGTTGCTGTTCCTCCAGTCACTGAAGCATGCAAGTGTTGAAGTCCACCTTGTTACTACCACTACCTTCATTTGATGGCATGGCAAATGATATTTATCTTGCAGCTGCTCTGATGTTCTACATGCGGTTGCTGAATGCCACAAATGCCCAGAAATTTAACATGCCAACAACAACTCCTGCGCAGACCACTTGTTTTTTAAGAAATTCTGAACCTGGATTAAATTTGTTTTTTGGTTTTGGTTTTGGTTTTGATTTTTTAAAATATTACATTTTTTGGGCTATAATAACATAAATTAGGTATTATTTTGTACCTACAACATTATTATCCTCACTAACACTAATTTCCATTCATTTCCATTCAATTTTGACCACCTCACAGGTCACAATATTATTTTCATACACTTTCAAACAAAGATTGCAGCAGTTCTTGCCAGTGATAAGAGAAAGGCCATTATCATGCCTGGGCATAAGACCAAAAATCCACCTCTTATGTGTGGAATTATTTTTACACAAATCCTGACAACAGTTGTCTGGCCATTTGTAGCATTTTTAAAGCCACATTCAGTAGGGGTAGGGACCTTAACCATCTAGGATCCTCATCCATGTTACGGCATTTGAAGCGAGTTCATGGAAATCTGTTTGGAAAATCAGAAAATTATTTAAAAAAAATAACAACAAACAGTCCAGCATCATCTACATCCCTTCTCTTATCTAGATCCCAGCACCTGCAATCTACACCCCCAACACCTTCATCATCAATATCCCCAGAAGTGATGGGAGTTAGTCCTGCATCCAAGTTCCTAATTCTAGATAACTCCTCTGCTAACCATGATTCCTCTGAAGAATTATTGAGCGTTAGTCCGCTGCTGCTGCTGCTGGGGGTGGATCTTCAACCCAGATGAAGACTACTAGTAGTTTACAACAATTGACCGTTAAACAATCCTTTGCTAGAGGAAGAAAGTAAGAAAGCTCTCACCCAGTCGCAAAGCGGATCACAGACGTCATGGGGACTATGTTAGTATTAGATCTGCGTCCAATATCCACTATTAATGCAGCTGGTAACTTGAAGTCTTCTTTTACGGATAAAATAAAACAAAGTAAATCTGCTATCTATATTGTAATTGTAGATTAAGTACTTCATTCGCTTCACCAGGATCCAAGAGCTATCAAAATCTTGTAATGACGTCTACTCCTTCAGTTTCTCGGGCAACTGCTTGTCGGAAAAAACGTAGCTTTTCCAAGACACCCAGTGGTGATGCAGATGAGTCAGCACAACATTTTGACATTTGCTCTGCTCTAAAAACATTGCCCAAAAATCGTGATAGCTCTGCCATAAAATGAGCTACAAATTCCATGAGGAAGGCCATTATCGGCAATTACATCAAAGTACACATACTTCTGTGATGGTGGATTCCAGCGGGGATGAATTAGTATTGTTTGAGGAAGATGTACAGGTGAGGTTGAATATGATGACCGTGTAGATTGCAGGTGTTGAAATCTAGCTAAGAGAAGGGAGCTACCTGATGCTGGTATGCCTGGTAATATTTTGGGTAGAAAGGCATGTTGGCAATTTTATGTTTTTCTACAATGAACTTTCACCTTTTAAAAGAGGTTTTTTTCTTTAAAAAGGTACAAGCTTTTTATTTACATTTTGGCACCAGTCCTGATGATAGGAATGCCTGTACATCATCTGCTAAAGCCTATGTTAAAGATTGAGGGAAAACAAAATGTAAAAAAACACAATTTCCCTTGGTAAAATAAAAAACACCTGTAATCAAGGCAAAGTTAAATGGGGTAGGGACTGATGTGAGCTAACATAACTTATAACTATATCTTATAACTATTTACATAACTAACATAGCTTATTACTATATCTTATACCTATCTACATAACTAACATAACTTATAATGGTTTCTGCTTAGTTCTCATCTGCTCTATACAGCGCAGCGCTATTACTGGCGCTATATAATTAGTTGCTGCAGATGAGGATGATGACAGGGACGTGCAGGAGATGCTGTCTGTGGCTGGAAAAAATTCTGAACTTTACCACCATTCTCCAACATCATGTAGGAGATTGCAGCTGCTACCACAATAATACAATTTGCCCTGTCACCAACTGAAGCAAGAGGTGGTAACAATGTGGAATTCCACCATTTGTATGCTTAAGTGGATGGAGGAACAGCGAAAGGCCATTCACGCTCACTCTACACTCCATGGGAAAAAGGGGGAATGTATTTTAGTCCAGCACAGTGGAGAATAATTTCACTGTTATTTACTTTACCTTCATTCCCTTAATTAGGCTTTTGGAAAATAAATTATGAATATCAAACTGGTAGATCAAGTACTTTAATTTGCTTTGCCTGGATCTAAGATTTATCAACATTTTTAAATGTAATCACTAAATTTTGGCGACTGTGCTTGACTCTAGGTTTAAGAGTTATGTGTTATATTTATTTCCAAATGACACATATCTCAAGGGATGCAATGAGTTGCTGGTCAGCCAGTTGACAGCTCAAGTGGTACATGACACCACAAGGTATACTTCTTCAGTTTCTATTGTGAATGCAGCTAGGAAAAGCTTTACCAAGAGACCCAGTGGTGGTGATACCTAAGTCTGCACAACATTTCAACATCTGCTCTGGTCTAAAAGAATTGCCCCAAAACCTTGACAGCTTTGGCTTAATATGTACTACAAATTCCATGAGAAAGTCCTTTGCTGGCAATTACATCCAAGTACAGAGACTTCTGTAATATAGTCTTACAGCATGGAATAATTAATATTGTGTGAGCAACAATGATGTACACACTGATGAGGATGGGAATGGTGACTGTAGATTGCAGGTGCTGGGGTGTACCTGAGAGAAGGAAGCTAGCTAGTTTTATTCTCCAATTTCCTCTGAATCTACTTCCCTTTAGCACATAATATCATTGCCCTCTAGTACTTTTCTTCCTTTGAAGAATGTTACCCTCCTGTACCTTGTTAAAAATTCTTCGTAATTATATATTTCAAAGTTTCTATTATGTCCCTCCTTTCCCTTATGTTTCTGTGTAGGTGATGACACTGAGACTGAAGAGTGACAAGAACACTGTTGTTCACCCTTCTGTTTCTCTGAACAACAATGCCAGCCTATTACATTCTCATTCTCCTATTTCTGGGTGAGCTCTGGCACAGTACAATGTGACTGAAGACTTGGAAAAACACTGCCAACACTTCTCTTTCACTTGCATTAATAATGCTGCCTAACTGCACTGGAGACTGCTAAGAACCCTGCTACCCCTTCAGTGTCTCTCTCTGAAATGGCACTAGATTGCGGTGGAGGGCGGTATTTATAGATTCCAAATCCTGCGAGATCCGAGATCCGACAACGTCACAATGACGTTTTGCTGCATTTTGGAATCCGAATAGGTGAGAGAGTACTGGCTCGGTACTCGGATTCCAGAAGTTCCGGTGGATTCGGTTCTTGGGGAACTGAGCCCACCCATCTCTAATTAAAACCTCTAACCGGGACTGTAATATTGCTATTGAGAGGTGTTATAGCACTGGCTAAAGGAAGAGTTTGTTCCAGCCAAATATGCTGTATTTAAAGTTATCTACAAGCTGACTGAAAATGCCTAAAATGGATGCTGATGAGAGAATTGCAAGTTGATTAACCCTACAGTTACTTGGAGAGAGTTGCTTATTCCATTAAACAGATTGTTAAGTGGACTACTGATTTCAACTTGTACAAGTAGATAAGCTTCATGTGTCAGCTGAAATTTAGCTTAAACCTGTGGATTATAATTTTCCCCATTGGGTTCAGTATATCATAGAGTGAACTGCAGAAAGCATCTAACCTGAACAAGCTGGATTAATCCTTGTTGCATTTCTGCTGATTTTTGTATGATAAATATAATCGGAATAATTGCACTAAAAGTATTGTGTTGATTTATGTTTGCATATTGTTGAACCAAGATTCCTAAAATGTGATTTATTTTGTGACATGTTGAATAACATTGCATGTTGATGGTATTGTGCTATTACTTCTCTACACCACTGCTACTGATATGCTGCTGTGGTAAAGCCTTATGCCACAAGCATGTGTTTCTTGTTTTATTCCAACACTACTGGGGTAACCTTTGCTTCTCTACCATACCACCGGGGCTGTAGAATCCTTCCTTATACTACTTTTGTGGTGCCAACTATCTGCCCCATTGCACAACACATTCATCATTGTCAGAGCCACAATTATCCTCCTCATTTTGTTGCACATTAGCAACTTCCAAAGAAGCATCCTCAATTTCTATGTCTAAATCATCAACATTACTACTCATCCTCCCAATTCAAAATGGCTTGAATGGTTGAGAAATGTTGTAAGGAGGTTGTTCTATAATTACAGTGTCAGAATATGATCTGAAATGTCAGACTCACATATAACGCTCATGGACACCCTTGACTCGCCTCAGGATGCGGTGAATGCCTAAATTGTTCTTCATCATCAGTGTCCATGTAATGCACTGATATGGCTGTTTTGGAGGTGAGCGTACTGCACTAAAAGTAAAAAGATGGTGCATGGAAAGTTACTGAAGATGCATGACCGTCTTAAGCACTTACTTTTGCACTAGACATTCTAATACATGTAAGAGCAGTAGCAGGACCACTGCTAGCAAAAAGTGGCCATGGTCTGAGCCTTTTCTTGCCACTGTGGGTGGTGTATGGAATGTTTCATTTGTTTAGACAAATCACTAAATTCATCAATAACTTATGCCTCAATACTTACATCAATAGCTGATGTTTTCTTTGAGATTGACAAACAGTGCTTGGATTTAGAGCACACTTTCTTACACTTTTTTCCCACATGACCTATTTTACTATTAGAGATTGAAAAAGTACTACTTCTGCAAGTACTAATACCGGTATGCTCCTGATCTATAGACTGATCCATCGATGATTAAGGATACACTTTGATGAAGCCTATTCAATTAGTTCTGCTAGACATGATGTCATTACAGCTGTGCAATATTATGCCTTTTCTGTACACAGCACATCACAAAACCATATTGGCTTTCAATACAGTTTGTTATTAATTGCACTTAAGTGGAGCACTTGCTATTCAATTACTAACAGCACCTCCTGTAGTTCTGTATACTGTGCAAACACTAGCCAGGCTGCTGACTACCCATTAGAATGTTGACCAAGGCCTGGCTGAATAATTCTATTAAGACATAAGGCTGCTACAAATAGAGTCTTAGGATATTAGCTTAATTACACCAGTATAAATAACCTACCTACTAACAATGCACATTTCCCATCTAAATTATGACATTGCCCAAGTAATAAAAGTACACAAAGTCTGCCATTTAACTTACACAGAACAGTTATTGAATACACATTACCAATTATTGCATGTCACCCACCTGGGGGTAAATGTATCAATATGCGGGTTCTTCAACACCCGCGTGTTCAGCCTCTTCCGCGATTAAATTTCAAGCGGCGCTGCATTGTAAAGGGTTAGCTTCCCTTTACAATGCAGCGCCGCTTGAAATTTAATCGCGGAAGAGGCTGAACACGCGGGTGTTGAAGAACCCGCATATTGATACATTTACCCCCTGGTGTAGTTTAAACATTACATCTCAAGATATATAATTCACAGATCACATCACAAAATATGAAATATGACAGATACACAATCCATAATACTAACATGTCTACCTTGCGATCACAATATTCGCATACTTTAATGATTACATGTATATTGGTGCACAAGCCTTACCCAGCATAATGATCACAGCAGTTGCAAGCACTCTGTTTTTTGGGCGCTTACTAGTACAGATGTCAGTGATACTGCACCTCACACAATTGCCTGCAGGTTGAAACACATAGATTTTAAAAGCAAGCAATAATTTGTTTTTGTCCTTATTAGTTTACTATTATACTATTATTACTGATTGTCTTCTCTTCACTCTCTCAAACCCACTAAGATCTGAATGTGACATGTGAAACCGAGTCAGAGACTCTGTTTGACTCGGTATCCCAAAACTTGGATGTGTTGGATTTCTCAGGATCCAAACTGCTTATCTCTAAATGAAAAAAACAATTATAGTTGCATTTAAACACACAAAAGTGACACATGTATTAAAAACATTCCCAATCAGTGGCGGACCTACCATTGGTGGGGTGCACCGGGATCCATGGAGATAATAGGGGCCGCTGCATGGGGAATTAGCAAGCTGTGGGCCCTGGTTCCCTCCACTCTGCTTCCTTGCACCAGGGTCAACAGCTCGCTATTTCTGCCTCTGGTCCCAATGACCCATCACTGTGATTTCTTTTCCCAATTTGCAATTCCAGTTAGACCCACAATCATGCAAAAGTAGATGAAGATTGATATTTTAGAGTGTTCACATAAAATTGTGCTTTGAGCAAATGGAAAAGCTCTGTGTTCTTGCACTTTAGTGAATGGCATTTATTGAAATCATTACTTTGCATTGGAAAACAACTGTCATTAATGTCAATGCAGCAATGTCCATGTAGTAAGGAAAATAATATAGAGATGAGCAAAACTGTTCTTCCAAATATTTGTCTCATTCTGCATTTGGCAACATATCACTGGCAGAATTTGCCCTTAAGTTTTGCCAATTCTACCCCGACCACACCATACAACAGAAATAATTGACCTATGTTGTCCCATTATGTTAACGGAGCTTCACAACAAAATAGCCTGTTCCAGCAATAAACTCAATTTGAATGAAAATTTTCTGAAAATCTGCTTATCTATATTTCTAATAAAAGGTTCATTATTCTATAATTTTACCAAAAATGCCAAATACTTTTTTTCAATGTCTTTTTTGGGCATTGTAATATTTTTGTTCAATGATTTTCACTTTAGTTTTCTATTTTACAGGGAAAGTAACATGTTTTTCGCTTGGTTTACACATTACAAAATCTCTGTAAATTAAAAGTATGTTTTTACAGAACACTGCTGAAAATGTTTACTATTTCAATATAATATGAGGAAAATACTTTTGATATTTTTTATATATGCAAACTGAGGTATTTGGTTTTAGGTACAATAAGTAGTTTGTAGAATCAAAAGTGTAAAATTCACTTTATTTATCTTTTTGATGACTGCAGTAAAAGCAAGTATTATCTCTCATACAAAAGTACACTAGCACATCAGTTTTTTTCAAAAATGACAAGCAGCAAGAGGGCTACAATATTTTATGCAGCCATAATCACAGACATATGTGATCTGCTATCCTCCTTAATGTAAATTTAAATGGCATTTGAGCTATTTAAACACCTTTCCCTTTTTAGATTTTTATTTGGAAAGACTTCAACAACATAACATTTACTGGCCTGTTTTCAATTTTGTATTGTATATTATGAATCAACTGGTATGTTTAAATGACTAGCTAGTCAAAACAGTATCAAAATTAATTGGTATTGATTCTTTATTATATCACCCCACTGATTTGTATTAAGTCTCTGTCTGATGTATGATATATTTTATTACAGTCTTCATGTTATTCAAATATATTGCCATTCCCTACATGAATTTCTTTTCTATGTACCATTTTATTCTTCTGCATAACATTTTTTATTAAGCCCCATTTTTGACTGTTTTATTTATGTATTATAATTAGAGATGAGCAGATCGGATTTGGGTTTTACATATCCAAGTCGAGGTTCGAACTAACCTGAATTTGCCCACACTCCTCAGTTCTGAAAGTAAAGCACAACATAATTTTAACATGACATCAGAGTCTCAAAAGCTTTCCACTCTTTGCCTTTACATCACTCCCTCGTAATGGCTGTTATTTTGTCTTCAGGATTTGGTAAGAGAACATATGGGAGCATAGATGAAGCACAAATGCAGGGGAAAAAAGAAACAAATTGCTGAGATGAGATTGAGCATGTGACAGAAAGGAGAGAAGATTAAAGGCAACCAATAAAATAAATAGAAATATTACTTACCTTTAATGGATAAAAATGACACAGTGGGGGTATGTCAGAAAAGATCTAAAATGCTGAAAATTGCTTTAATTATCACCAAAAGGATATTGATAAACTGATTTGAGCTGGTGATAGATGGTATTGATTATAGACTAGTACTAAATGGGATCATAGAAGAAAATCACAGAAAATTAATGTAATATAACATTCTTAAAACAATAATGTCTGTCAGATAATCAATACAAACCAAAGAGTTATTGTGTCATCTATAGGTGCAGATAAATACATTAAAATAACATTAACATTTTAAAATAAGCTATAAGAGGAAGATAAGGCACATTATTGTATTTTGTCGTGCCAAGTTACAAGGAAACCAGATAAAAAAGATGTACTGTGGACCCCTGCGAGGCCAATCACTGTATGGGGGGAGTCCCAGGATAGGGTGTCAGGGGCAAATGCAGGATTTGTAGAGGGGGGTTTCCACACCACGCTACCAGTGGGCGTGACCAGCATGCATGGGGGCATGGTTATAATATTAGACAGTGCTTGGCTGTTCTCCAACTATTCCTATCCCTATAATATACATGGGCAATACTCCATGCACTACTGTTAGGTGCACACAGCTCTCCCTCTTCAAGCAGAGCCATGTGAAATGGAGGCAGGGTCCAGCCACCTCAATTATACAGTGGCCCAGGCTTGGAGGGGGGTTTCCGTTTCCAGGCACTAGGAAACCCCCCCCCCTCTGTTTGCCTATGGGGATGTAACTAAAATCTGTCCAGTAACAAGTAATTTATATAACACTGTGTAAATGCATTAATTGTGTTCAGACTCTTGTCAGAGTGCTGCAACCATGTTAGCTTGCCTTAATCAAGAAGCTCACATTTTGATCTCTGACTATTGTCCACTATCTGTATAATTTCTTGATCCCCTTCACTTGCTATTTCCATGATGGCAATGTATTTGATGATGTATTATTTATACCTACTGTACATTCGGAAAGACATAATATATATATATAGTAGAATGAGCGTTTGAAAATAAACTGTTTTTTTTATATAATTTAAGGTCACATAACTGGGAAGTTCTCACAACTAAAGAAAATTACTCAAATATAAAGGCCAACAAAAGAAAAATGTGTTTACTTAATTCCATGTGTTTTTATTACTGCATTTCAGTTTAATCGGTGATGGATATAACCTGATTAAATAAAGTACCCTCATATGTATAATCTCATCATCACAATTCATCTTTTTATAGACCATAATCTTCAGTCTTCACAACACTGGACATTTTATCATCTGTTTATATATTGTACATTGTTTTCATAGTGAGAGTAACAGATAACTTTTAGACCGACCCGTAGAACATGCTGTACTCAATTATGATTAAATTAACACTTCTCATACAGAGCAAAGTGTTAATATTTTATTATAATAATATTGCAATTTATAATGAATGATTTTTTTAATTTGTATTTAGTGTTATTTAGGTGGATGCTAAAATTTCCCCTAAACAGAATGGAATGTATTATCTGTAAACGCATGTAAGTACATAACATATTTGTATTGCAATCTTATCAAAATATCTACTTAGACTAAAAGCTTTTACTAGAGTGAAAATATTAATCTATCCTATCACAGTTGACTACATTTTCAGACATACTTTTGCAATCTTGCAATACATTAAATCCTGTTACTATAGCACATGTCAGTGGCATTTTGTTAAATGTATTTATTTTTCTAAATAAGCACCATTACTTGAATGAGATGCAGAAAAGTCAGTATACAAAAGCATAATGAAGTATATTATTTATGATAAGAACTATATGGCAGGGAAATACTCATTCAAGAAAAAATACATTTTTGTGCATATGTGCAGACACATTCTTCCTATTGTACAACACTAGCATTTACGCCAGGTGTATGTCAGAAGTAAAAACTGTGGATTCTACATACAGAGTCACATTACCCTATTTATATTTATGTAATGAAGGCTCAACAAGTACACATGAGAGTATGGTGTTTTTTATAGTTTCCTACAGGCTGTGGCAGAATGCCTGAAATGTCCCAAAATTTTACGGGCCATTGAAAGCATCTCCTGCACCTCACGGTTATTTCTCAGGAAGCTCAGCACCACCATGTTTATTGTGTGAGCAAAACAGGGAATGTGATGAAATTCACCCAGCTGTAATGCTTGCACAATATTGTTGGTGTTATCAGAAATAACATATCCTGGGGAGAGTCCAAGTGGTATAAGCCATGTATCAATGACATCCCTTAGTTTTCATAACAAATTATCAGCTGTATGCCTGTTAGTGAAGTCATTGATACAAAGAGTAGCCTGCCTCTGAGAAATGTTACGTAGTGGTGTACATGCTGCCACTGTTCCTGCTTGTGAAGGTGAATGACCAACCCAGTGGGCTGTCACAGTCATATAGTCTTTGGTTTGCCCACTTCCACTTGTCCACATATCTGTGGTTAAGTGTACAGTGAGTAGAATGGCATTTTTTTAGCCCAATTACTATATTTTTACGAATGTTTTGGTATAGTTGCGAAATAGCTTTAGGGCCAAAATGGTGTAGCGATGGAATTTTGTAACGGGGACACAAAACATCAATTAACTGTGAAAAACCAGCAGCGTTTATTGTGGATTTTGGACGCAGATCTAACACTAACATAGTAGACATGGCGTCTGTGATCAGCTTGGCGACTGGGTGACTGCTGTCATATTTGCTTCTTCTAGCAAAAGATTGTTTCACAGTTAATTGTTGTAAAGTAGTAGTGCTCTTCTTCTTGGGCTACTTATGGGAGGAAGATTCACCCCCAGCAGCAGCAACAGCAGCAACAGTGGGACTAATGCACAAACATTCTTCAGAGGAATCAATTATAGTGCAGGAGTCATCGAGCCTTGCCAAGTGGGATGCAGGCCTAACTCCGACCACTACTGAGGATATTGATGAGGACGGTGTTGTGGGTGTAGATTGCAGCCATTGGGATGTAGGTGAAAGAAGGGTCCAAGCTGAAGATAGAGTACTTGTTATTTTTTTGCCCTAACTTTCAGCTTTTCCCAACACCTTGCCATGAACTTAAATGGCGTAACATGGATGAGGTTCCAAGATGGTTAAGGTCCCTCCCTAGACTGACTGTGGCTTGACATACACTACAAATGGCTATACAACTGTTGTCAGGATTTGGGTAGAAATAATTCCACACATAAGAAGTGGCTTTTTTGGTTTTATGCCCAGGCATGACAATGGGCTTCTTCTTGTCACGTGCCAGAACTGCTGCCACTGGTGCAGGACTTACACAAACGACCTCATCCTCATCAACATCCTCACTAGCGCCCTCGTCGGCGACACAAATCTCCACCTCATCCTCTTTTAATTCTAAAGTGGCATCCTCATTTGGTGTATCACCGGCTACACTCGGGCTGTTCAGGCACACATCAGCAGAAATGCTGAAAGGGCCCTTTATGGGTAGACTATCAGAATGGTCACGATTACACATACCACTTGTGGATGGACTTTTTTTTTTGAGCAAAAATTTTCCACTAATGCCTTACTGTTTGCTTGCAGGTTGGCTTTCACACGTAACAGTAGTTGTGCACCACTTTTGGACTCCAAATTACTTGGTCTTGCTTGGTCACGAGTGCCTTACAAGAAGATGCCTCAGTGACAGTTGCAAAACTCGCACTCATAGAAAAAGGCGAAGGCCTTATTCTTTCTTCGTCACTGTGTGTGTAGAATGGCATGTTGGCACTTTTATATTTTTCTGCAGATATCTTTGCCTGGATTACAGGTCTTTTTTTCTTGACCAAGGTAAAAGGTGTTTTTTTACATTTTTGTGTCCCTGACTTAAAAAAACTATGTACTTTTACATAGTCTTTACCAGATAACGTAGAGGGATTACTATCATCATGACTGGTGCCAGCAGCTGCTTTGTGCTTCTTTTCTTCTGTGTACTGCTGTGAATCCAATTTGATAACACCATACACTTTTACTGCAAATTCAGAAGAAAAGCCTGCTAGGCCTAGTATTTGTATTACAGCAATGAGAATTAGCAATGGAGTAATGGAGCTCTTCTCTTTGTGTGTAGCCTATATAACACCGTACAATTTGACTGCAAAGTCAGAAGAAAAGCCTGCCAGGCCTAGTATTTGTATTTTTCAGCAATGAGAATTAGCAATGGAGCGCTCCTCTTTGTGTGTTAAATATATAACACAGTAGAATGTGACTGCAGAATTACACCAAGCCTGCCAGCAGTAGTATTTATATTTTTCAGCAATGAGAATTAGCAATGGAGCAATGGAGATATCCTCTTTGTATGCTACCTATATAACACAGTAGAATGCGACTGCAGAATTACACCAAGCCTGCCAGCAAAAGTATTTGTATTTTAGCAATGACAGTTATCAATGGAGCAATGGAGCTCTCCTGAATGTCACTATAGACTTTGTTGAACACTGCAACCCCTCCTCTTTCAATTTTATCTATGTTGCTGCCCAACTGCTCTACAGACTGTGCTACCCCTTCTGTGTCCCTCTTTCAAATGGCGCTAGATCTCCATGGAGGGCGGTATTTATAGATTTCCACACTTGCGAGATCCGAGACCAGACAACATAACGATGACGTTTTGCCTCATTTTCTATTCCGACCTTATGCATATATACCCTATATGTGGATAATTCTTTACTTTTGTCTGCACATAATACAACAAATCTGTAACCCACATAACATTAAACGTTTTGATTGACACAGCTGGATGAATTGAATGTGAAATCTACAGGTAGTGAGCAAAAAATGGAAATACCAATATAAACTCAATTAATAGGGCATTGATTCGCCATGTGTGGCCAATAGAGCCTGCTAGCTCTGTTGTTTTAAGTCTACCAATGTCTGGAATTGTGCAGGAGTGATGCATCACCATTCTTAAATTAAACCAAATCAAAATTAAGTTCAAATGAAATGTTAATTTTCTTTCCTGTAATAGTCCAAATGAAAGTGCGTACAGGTACTTGGTTGCATAAGTTAGCACATCCATAAACTAATATTTTGTAGAAGCAACTTTTGAGAGTTGTACAGAAAAATGGGCGGAGATTCCTACCATAATGGCTGCCAATGTGTGTAGCCAGACATTGCGGTGATGTCCAAGCTGCACAGCAGCAGCAATTGAATCTCCCCCTTGGAACGAGAATGTGGTGCTTGGGAAACTACAGAAGATGCATGACTGTATTGGGTACTCGCTTTTGGAATGGACATTCTAGTACATGTAAAGATGGTAGCAGAACCACTACTATCTAAAGTGCCTATGGTCTGAGTCTATCTTTGCTACTGTGACATGTCAGCTATTTTCTTTATGTAGACAAATCATCAGTAACTTTCCCCTTGATACTTACATCAAAAGTTGATGTTTTCTTTGAGATTGACAAACATTGTTTGGATTTGGAGCGCCTTTTCTTACACTTTCTTCACACATTTTTACTAGTAGAGGTTTGTTGTGCACTACTAAGTAATTTACTAATATACCAATATTCTCTCACACCCACTTCAACACACAAATAAATAAACTGTATAGACTTCTGCAGTAAATTCACAGCCAGTCCAGTACACAATGATTGCCCTTTTTACCATCTCCATCTCCCACTTCAACAACACACAATTTCAGCAATTGATCTCCCCACATGCTATCAATGGAAGCTGAGAACAGGAGGGAGGGACATATACAGAAGATCTCGATCCAAATCACGTAAGAGTCAACATTTTCCCTGAAATTATCTTTTGCCTCGCTTTCAGATCAGAAAATGGTAGGAGAAGCTGAGTCATAGCCTGGTTTGACTCAGTACCCCAAAATACAGATCTGTCAGATTTTTGAGAATCCACCCATCTCTAGTGTTAATATATGTACATTAAATATGGAGCAACATCAAGATGATTATAGCTTGTAGTCATAATTACCGTCCTTAAGTGGAATGACTCTGAATTGTCCACTTCAGTCTCTAATGAAGCCACTGAAGCACAAAGCATACAACACACTCCTTTCTATAGACAAGATTGGCAAACACATCACTGTTACACTGCAGGGCAATGTTAATATAACAGGAGACACATTGGAAGGGTCAATAAACCATCTTGTTTGTTGTAGAGGGGCAAAAATGATTATGAATTATATTATGGGGAACAATTTATTTTAAGAATAAATTAGTGGCCCAAATGTAATTATATATTAAATGTAAGTGTTTTTGTTGTTGGTTTTTTTTTTTATTACAGTGGCTTACTTTTTCATCACCAGTGGGGCAATATTTGTATTTTTATAATATGGCAATACTTTAAATTCATGGATGTGGTTCCCATTTAAAGTACAGACTTGTGACACTACAAGTGCTCATGTGCATGCTGACACTTCTAGTGCCTCCTGTTATTTTAATATTACCCTGCAGTGTAACAGTGATGTGTTCTTACAATCTCGCCTATAGAAAGCAGCCTGTTGTATCTGGTGATACTGAATTCAAACTCAGGCGAGTTTTCAAAATCGCAGCTTCATACATTTGTTGATTTGTATAGCTAGAGTGGCAAATAATCAGGACCAGGATTTGTAGCGATTTTGAAAGAAACACATCTCTGGCGATTTTACATCAAATTGCTGGTCAATAAATCGGTGATTTTAAACTCGCCCGAAAAAATCGCTGGTAATTCAAAATCGCAGTTTGATACATTTACCCCTTAGTGTTATGCAATGGAGTGTGAAATATGTAGCAAATTCTTTTCAAAGACTGCAATTACTTAAGTGTTTCTCTGGCTCCAAATGGTAGTTTCCTCAGTTGTACTGACTTTAGTAAAAGGATCACGACACTTGGTCGGCGCCTGAAGTGTTAATATAAGGCAAAGCCAGATTACAGGGGCAGTCTTTCCTGCTACTCTTCCCTACTACTGTAGCAGTCACAATGTCTTGTGACTGCTGCAGTAGCGACCATGGGGCATGTAAGAAAAAAAGCTGGATGGTGACAGGGTGGCATATGTGAAAAAAGCTAGTGGGTAGCGTGGTTGCAAGTGTGAGAAACGTTGCTGGTCCATGGGGGCATATGAGGGAAAATATAGTGGACAGTGGGCAAATGAGGAAAAAGGTGATAGGCAGAGGGGCCTGCACGGGAAAAGGTGGTCGGCAGCAGAAGCATGTGAGAAAAAAGCTGGTGGTCAATGGGCTTTTGAAGATAAAAACTGTTGGGCAGCATGGTGCATGTGAAAAAAAGTTGGTGGACAGTGGGGCATGTGAGGAAAAAGCTGTTGGACAGGGACATTGAAGAAAAAGCTTATGTATATACATATACGGGTTTTTATGTTTCATTTTCCCTCATTGTTAAGGGAGGGTGATTTTCTATTTAATATTTATTTTTTTAAGAATCCACTTCCCATGTTATAGTGTAAACAGGTATTTGTAAGGCTATTGTGCTTTTTGATAGGCACAGAGAATTATCAAACAAGAAATTAACCATATTACACTCAGACAGGATCACCAAAAGCATGGTAGGGCAGGTACAAAGTACCGGTCCGTGGCCCGCCTTAGGGGGTCCAGAGGGGGCAGATTATAATGTAGTCATCATCATTTGAACCACATTTCATCCATAGCGTTACTTGAGCCAATTAAATGCTGGTGGAACTGGCTCCACAGAATAATCATTTTCTTTTGCAGAATTTTCAAAAGTTGCACATACAGTCTAGAGGGGGGGGGGGGGTTCTGTGCATTCACACAGAGGGGGAGCCCAAGAAGCGACCACACCAGGGCCTTACATTAATCTAAGTGGCCCTGCTCCTAAAAGGGTGAACTAAATTGAAACTAACCTAATCTATGATCTCAACCATATCATGGGAACATGATCATTTTCACTCAAGGACAGTATCACTGTAGCAGGGATGAGCCAAGGAACTGATCAGACCAGAAAGCTGTCCTTTCACATCTAGAGTGTGAACCAAGCTCATTATGGGCATGTAGATTAAAAGTTCCTGATCCTAGACATGGATACACATATGCAGCTGTGGTAGTTGCTTGAATGGAAAATATAAATCCAGGAAAAGGATTAAATGTCGGTACAGTATCCAGCTGTAAGACAATCCAAAATCACACTTAAATATAGGCACTAAGAACAAAAGAAATATATATTGTGGAAAGAATATAAAAAATATTACCATAGAAAACCTGTCACTGCCACATAGAATTACACTTCGTCGATGGTTAGTCAATTTCATTAAATTTACCAATCACTACACTGTTTGAGCTCTCTTGTTCTGTCATTGGGCAATCATATTGAATGGCTGGATTACAATGTGTGAGGGACAATTATACAGGAAATAGCTAGTGTAAATACAAAACAAATTGTGAATAGTGCAACACAATACAGTGACAAGAAACTGTGACTGATGCCAGTAAAATCAGTCTCGCGCAAAATTACTCCTAACCTGAAAACCAGGAAATTGTTCTATTGAAAATTTAACTTTCTAGCTAAATCCTGCAGATTGTAAATGTATTCCTTTATTGTGGGGTCCTCATTAGATTTAAATTTAAACTCTTTATTTTCCAGATTGCTAGCTTAGAGGACTAGCTAGCTTAATTGCCTCACACATTTTGCCTTCCCCTTTTATAGATGGTATACTCTCAAGGACTTGGTCCTCTTCACCACATGGTTCAGTTTGTACTATGAGTTAGTGTCTATCTGCCTTTATTTGTAACTCCCCACTTCTACAACATTGTTTATGAATACTAACTATAATAATGCATTTATAGTAGTGATGAGCAGTCCAGGTTCTACTTGTCAATTTGTAAAGCATCATTCAGTGACATCTCTATTAAAAAAAGGGGTATCTGTGTGTGAGTGGCAACACAGATGCAGTGCTGGATTAAGGCTCTGGGGGGCCCGGGGCACTTTAGACAGGGGGGCCCCTATGATGTAACATGGTTATTTTTTTAGACAAATTCACAGGAAATACTGTGTGCACTACTGTTAGGTACACGCAGCTCTGCCTTCACAAGCAGTATGTTGTGAAGCGGGACATACCTCCCAACTGTCCTTGTAGTCGGACCCAATCCTGACTACGCGAGACATATACGAGTTCAGGACTGCCGGACCAGATTCAGGACAATTGGCAGACTGTCCTTCTCTCTCCTACCTGTTATCACTTTCACCACCTGTGAATGCTGGTGTCTTTAGCTCAGTTGCTGCTTGTCTGGATCCTGGAATGTTGGAGGCCCTATTTGGAAAAAAAAATGGGTACATGAAATTTTGAAAACTCCAACCAGCCCCAGCATTAAAACAATAGTATTCCCATTTAATATATAAACACATTCCCCTCCCTCCAAACTGCCCTATCAATAAATTAAATGGCATTTATGTCTAAAAAATATAACCATTTCCCACAACCATCCACTGCATTAAATAATTCATATTCACATTTAATAAAAAGACCTAATTATCCCCAAACAGCCCTACATTCATTTATGAGCTTCCAAACCACACCAGCATTAAATTTATAGGTCCAATCACCCCATCTTAAATTGATAGACCACACTATTAAATTAAATTGCCCCACCATCACTCCACAAATAAAATAGCACCCAATAAATAATTAGCATACACCTGCAATCCACAATTAAATTAATACCCTACCTCCCACATTATATTAAGAACCCCCCCTTCCCTCACACATTATATTAACATACTACCCCCACTAACTTTGTTCTATCCGCGTGCTGTATGACCTTGTTTCTCTTCTCTTCCAATAGCTGGCCACACATAGGGGAAAGGGGGGACGGATTGTAAGGATCCGTGGCCAATGATAGAATGTGGCTGGTCTCGGAGGAGGGGCCAGCCACCAAGTAATAGAGACTTGGGCCAGTGTAGGGAGCAGCCCAAAATAGCCTTTTCCTATGCCCTCCAGCTCCCCGTCCCTGAAACTTGCATTGATACTGCACATAAAAACAAAAAAGAAACACAGATAAAATGACATCAGTTTTGAATATATATATATATATATATATATATATATATATATATATATATATATGTATATGTGTGTAATATAATTAAACCTTTAATAGAAGGGGCATGCTTCAATAAATACTTTAATATGTATTAATAAAATAGATGATCCCATAACATATTTGTTGTGTGTATGTATATGTATATACATACATTATTTATATATATATATATATATATATATATATATATATATAAAATCTCCAAGTGAAAGTGTGACTTACCTTACCTCGTTCAGCACAGCATCCCCCGTCTCCTTTGGTGTGGTCAATTCCTGGGAGGAGCTGCTGCAACTGCACATGCGCAGCAGCTCCTTTTCCTCCATCTCAGAATGTACAGCAGCCGCGGTGCTGCTGTACATCATGCCGACGCCAGCTGTCAAATCCTGTGAAGGGTAGGTGCGCAGCCGCACAGCAGCACAGCCGCACAGCCGCTCAAGCAGAAATCGGATCACCAGGTGATCCGAACAGCTTGCGGCCAGCAGCGGGGGGCCCTCGGAGAGCGGGGGGCCCGGGGCACATGCCCCCTGTGCCCCCCCCTTAATCCGGCACTGCACAGATGCACACCCCAATAAACACTATATATTTGAATCTTTTCTATTTTTCAGTACTTGTAAATTTGATTCAGTGACATCTGTATTAAAAAAAGGGTGTTTGTTCTGCAAGGGCGGCAGCAGATCCACCCAGAACCCTCTATTCCCTAGGTTCCCAAACTGTGCGCCGCGCCTCCCAGGATTGCCGCGGCGCTGTCACAGGGGTGCTGTGGACAGGAAGAGGAAGGAAAAAGAAATAAAAAGAAAAAAAACTACTTACCAATTCGGCGGCGCCCGGAACCCAGGGCCAGACTAAGGGAATGGAGGCCCCTGGGCTAAGGGGGCCTCCATTCCCCTGTGAGGCCCCCCACCCCCCGTGATCCAAGCCACCCCCCCGGTGAGCTGAGCCGCCCCCAAGGCACTTACCTCCTTCTCCTGGCATTGCAGTCCTTCCCCCGGCGCGCTGTACGCTCTTTACGGAGGAGATCTCGTGAAAGTGAGACTCACGAGATCTCCTCAGTAAGGAGACTCAGCGCGCTGGGGAAGGACCGCAGTGAAAGTGCTCAGCAGCATGGATCACGCCGGGGGCGCCCCCACCCACGACCGATCAATACTGCTGCTGAGCACTTTCAAGGGCCCCCTGGATGCCCGAGGCCCCTGGGCTGTAGCCCAGTTAGCCCTAGGGTTAATCCGGCCCTGCCGGGACCCAGCATCCTCCTCCTTCCTCGCTTCTCACTGAATGCCAGGCGTGATACATATATTTCCCTGTATATTTGCCACATGTTTAAATGGTTACATTGATAGATATTGCTGTTGTGTTTTATAGTGAAAGGAATTGTTAAAACCTTTGTGAAGTTATTACCAACATTTGGAAAGTATTTTTCTGTACAAAAAGCAAAGGTGTATGTGGATTGTGAATTGTGTGATTGTGAAAATACAGGTTAAGGTCAAAGGTTCTGTTGAGAAAACAGGATATAAAAGATGCCGTGGCATATGAGGTATACATAAAAAACAGAGTTTTTGGTGATAAACCCAATTGTAATCATATGGCGTACAGATAATAACTATCTGTAACTTGTGCAATCGGACTGCACGTTTTCTATGTGCAAAACTGATTGTGAAATCGTGGATGGTCGGAAGAAATTCACTGGAAAGGCTGGTAATATTATTCTTCTATATTCAGTTCTCCCATTTCTAAAGTATTCAACAGGAAGGCGGTATTGTTTATTCCTTAGAAGCGTTGAGAAGTCAGCTTTCACATGGGCACTAAAACATTGATATTTCCATTCACCCAGTTTGTCACACACCAGGCCCTCAGGTCCTGTCACTTACCTGTTCACTACCTTTCCAAGTTGTCCCTGCAGTCCTCAGGCTCTGCTGGCTTCAGACCTCTCTGTAAGATGCTTCCCAGTCTGTCTCCACTCCACAGATCCTTCCAGAATCAGTGTATGGTTGTGGCCATCTTGGATTCAGTCACATGATTCCTCTCAGCCAATCAGGTGAAAACAGTCTTCATTCCAGAGCTGCCATCTTAGACTTAGTCACCTGATCCATCCCAGCAACTCAGAATGCTGCTGAACACAGTCTCCAATCAGAAAACAACAACTACTATAAAAGGACTTTCTGAATGCCTTAGCTGTTGCCAGTACAACGTTGTATTTCAGACCCCAACTTGGTTCTGCAGTCTTGCTGTCTATCTTGCTAAATGTCTTGCTATTAATCCAGCTCAGACAGTGTAGTCTGCATTCCGGCTCCAGTCCGATTCCAGCACTCTGGTTCCATTCCAGTTGCTGTATTTCGGTTACAGCATTCTGGTTCCATTCCGGTTACAGTGATCCACTTCCAGCATTTCGGTTACAGAATTCCGGTTCCAGTCCGGTTGCAGCGATCCACTTCCAGCATTTCGGTTACAACGATCCACTTCCAGCATTCCGGATACTGCATTCCATTTATAGCACTCCAGTTACAGCGATCCACTTCCAGCATACAAGTTACAGCATTCCGGTTATAACATTCAGGTTCCAGTCCAGTTACAACAATCCTCTTTCAGCATTCTAGTTACAGCATTCTGATTACAGTCCGGTCCAGCATTTCGGTTACAGTCCGGTCCAGCAATCCAGTTCCTGTTTGCTCTCCTCTGCTAGTGTAATCACCATCTGCAGCAGTCCTTTCACTACATGCAGAGGAACATGATCAGGCTACCCAGCTTTGTCCACATAGTCAACAGTCCAGCTCCAGAGACACAACCCAGTCTGGGTACAGACAGATCCTCAGGCGTGACACAGTTAAGCGACTTTTTGAGGGTCCTCGCTGTGTGCGCTTGGCATCGCATGAAGTGTTAAATTGTAGCCAGTTGAGAGGAAGTGAGTGGATGCAGTTTACAGAATTCATCCACGGCCACTACATAGCTGGAGTTTTGAACTGCGACGCGTTGAGCATTCTGTTTCCACATGGGTGCTAAACAAACGTGTGAGATGGCCGACGTACAGGTTAAGGAAGGGGCGATGGGTTATGGCAAAGTATATTATGAGTTTAAAATATGGTGAGTACGCAATAGGCGTACTGAGATAAGTGGGTCAAGATGACCGTTGAATGTGGCAAACCCTTTCCTAAAGTTGGTAGTTTTGAGCCAAAGGTATTAAGTAATGTTAGAGATAAAATTTGTTTGATAAAATCCCTAAAGCTGAGAATCAAACCAAGGAGACTCACACATTGAAGGCATTCTGAAACAACCTTACTAGGTCAGATGCTACACTTAAGCTTAGCCAAAAAGACGAATAGAGATTGACATTTCAATCTCAACCTGGACAATAGTATGTAGATATACGTGCTAACTGGATGTAGATATACATGACAACTCGTAAACATATATGAGTCACTTTGTTTGATTCACAAGGGTAGCATTACAGCACCTATATTCTATTCAGGCACATTTACCTTAGTCACAGCAGAAAAAAACACTAAGCAAAACAAGGTGTTAAGAAACTCAGCTCTTGACTTCCGATGAATATTCTGCCCAACATAGTACTAGTCTTTGAATTTTTTATTATGAGTGCAGGCCATCTTCATCTATTTAACTGTATAAATGTCAAACTATGCATTCTACAACTGTTCATCCAATGACTTCTGGCTGTTTCTGTAGCATCAGGTTATGATAGATGCCCTATTGTGTTCCAAATGTATGGCTGCGGACCCTCTCCATTGTATCACTGCCGACCCTCTCCAATGCATTGTGGCTGACCCTCTATATGTGTTGCTGCTGACCCTCTCCAATATATTGCTGTTGTTCCTCTCCAATGTGTTGATGCTTACCCACTCCAATGTGTCAAACATGCTGCCTAACAGTTAACTTTTTAGTGTATATTCTTTTTTCAAATGAAACTGTAATTAATGTAGACATCTTTGATAAGGATGATGATGAGGTTGATGATAACATTGTCATTTGTCACCATTGAGGAAGATGACCACTGTTATCCAAAGCTGTTTCTGGTTTTGTGCACCAGTGCAAAATGAGATTTCAATTTGCACAGCAAGATTATTGAAATGAGATAAATGGGTATTTGCACCAACTCAGACTTGGCAGTGATTGAGTCTTATTTCACCAGTGGCAGCAGTTCTGGCACGTGACAAGAAAAGGGCTATTGTCATGCCTGGGCATAAAACAAAAAAATCCACTTCTTATGTGTGGAATTATTTCTACCCAAATCCAGACAACAATTGTATAGCCATTTCTAGTGTATATCAAGCCACAGTCAGTCGAGGGAGGGACCTTAATCATCTTGGAACCTCGTCTATGTTACGCCATTTAACGAGTGTTCATTGCAAAGTGTTGGTAAAAGCTGAAAGTTCTTCCAAAAAAATTACAAGCACTCTATCATCAGTTAAGACCCTCTGCTTACCGACATCCCGACGGCTACAAAATACACCCACAACACCATCCTCATCAATATCCTCAGTAGCGCTCAGAGTTAGCCCGGCATCCCACTTATTAAGGCTGGATGACTCCTGCACTATTATTGATTCCTCTGAAGAAAGCGTTAGTCCCAATGCTGCTCCTGTTGCTGCTGCTGGGGGTGCATCGTCATCCCAGAGGCAGGTCAAGAAAATGAGCAGTCCTACATTTCAGCAATTAACTGTGAAACAATCTTTTGCGGGGAAGGCAAATATGACAGCAGTCACCCAGTTGCTATGGTTGCAATTTTAGTGTTAGATCTGCGTCCAATCTCCACAATAAACGCAGCTGGTTTTTCACAGTTAATTGAGGTTTTGTGTCCACGTTACAGAATTCCATTGCGACACCATTTCTCCCATAAAGCAATTCCACAACTATGCCAAAAAGTGTGTAAAAATGTAGAGATTGCGTGGAAAAATGCCATTCTGCCCACTGTCCACTCAGATATGTGGACAAGTGGAAGTGGCCAAACCAAAGACTATATGACTGTGACAGCCCACTGGGTTGGTCATTCACCTTCACCAGCAGGAACAGTGGCAGCATTTACACCACTACGTAACATTTGTCACAGGCAGGCCACTCTTTGTATCACCGGCTTCACTAACAGGCATATAGCTGGCAATTTGTTACGGAAACTGAGAGATGTGATTGATACATGGCTTATACCACTTGGACTCTCCCCAGGAAATGTCATTTCTGATAATGCCAACAATATAGTGCGAGCATTACAGCTGGGTGATTTCCAGCACATTCCCTGTTTTGCTTACACCATCAACTTGGTGGTACAGAGCTTCCTACGAAATAACCGTGAGGTGCAGGAGATGCTTTCGGTGGCCCGTAAAATTTCGGGCCATTTCAGGCATTCAACCACAGCATGTAGGAGATTACAGCAGCTCCAAGAGCAGTTTAACTTGCCCTGCCACCAACTTAAGCAAGAGGTGGTAACTAGGTGGAATTCCACCCTGTAAATGCTTCAGAGGATGGAGGAACAGCGCAAAGCCATCCAAGCATATTGCACAAGCCATGACATTGGGAAAGGAGTGGGGATGTATTTCACTCTTGCACAGTGGGCAATCCTTTCAGTCCTGTGCAAGGTGCTGAAACCATTTGAAGTTGTGACGTGTGAGGTGAGTGCAGACTCTGCTAGTTTGAGCCAAGTCATTCCATTAATTAGACTATTGGAAAAGCAGCTTGAGAAACTGAAGGAGGAGCTGAAAGCAAGCAATTCAACAAAGTATGTTGGCCTTGTCAATCAAGTACTTCATTCGCTTCACAATGATCCTCGAGTTATTAAGATCTTGAACTCGGATCAGTACAGTTTGGCCACTGTGCTTGAACCAAGGTTTAAGACCTACATTGAGTCTTTACTTGTAAATGAGCGAGATGTGAACTTTTGCAAGGAGCTATTGCTCAGCAAGTTGGCCACTGAACTGGGCCTCCTCTTGACGACGTGTCCTCCTTCACTTTCTCAAGCTGCTGCTGCTCGTAAAAAATTAAATTTGCAAAAAAGAAGCAGGGAAGACGCAGGGCGCAGACCAGAACAATTTAACATCTCGGCTGGTTTGAAGGATTTTTCTAAAAAATGTGTCACTCCATCCAATACGAGTATAAACATGCAAAGGATGGTGGAGGATTACTTTCAAGAGGTAGTTGATATGGAAATGTCAGACAGTCCCTTTCCTTACTGGGAGGAAAAGCAGGCCATTTGGAAACCCATGTACAAACTTGCTTTGCAATACCTAAGCTACCCATCCTCCAGTGTATACTCTGAACGAGTATTCAGTACAGCCGGGAACTTAGTCAGTGATCGCCGTTGAAGGTTACTTCCAAAAAATGTGGAGAAAATAATGTTTATAAAAATGAACTACATCTTCCACGAGGAAGGCCTTCAACATCAAAGACATCTAAGCACTGACTGTTCTCTAATGGCGGATTCAAGCGGCGATGAATTGATAGTCTGTGATGATGACGTACACACTGATGAGGGTGAGGATGAAGCTGAAGATGATGATGATAACATCTTTTTAAAACTTTCTATGTAAGTGTAGGGGGCAATCTACCCCCAAAGAGGAAAGGGACTTGTGGCATTTCCATATCACGTACCGTCTTGAAAGGCTGCTGTTTGGGCAATTTCTCCTTAAGGGTAGGGTGTCATACACAGACTGACCCCAAACTTTCTTTGTCCATTTCAATTAATATTGTACAGTCTATAACGGCTGAATTTTTTTGTATTTTCAACAAGTGGAGGGGGGCCTATAGAGACAGAAACCAAACTGGCTTTCTCCATTTCAATTAATATTGTACAGTCTATAACGGCTGAATTTTTTTGTATTTTCGAAAAGTGGATGGGGGCCTATAGAGACAGAAACCAAACTGGCTTTGTCCATTTTAATTAATATTGTACAGTCTATAACAGCTGAATTTTTTGTTTTTTTCCACAAGTGGAGGGGGGCCTATAGAGACAGAAACCAAACTGGCTTTGTCCATTTCAATTAATATTGTAAAGTCTATAACGGCTGAATTTTTTTTGTATTTTCGAAAAGTGGAGGGGGGCCTATAGAGACAGAAAGCAAACTGCCTTTTTCCATTTCTTTACATATTTAACTATAAGTGTAGGGTGTAATATACATCCAAAGACAATGGCTGCTTTGCCAATATGCATATATGGAGAGGAAGACAATCTGTTTTGTGTGTAGAATTAATGAAGGCCTAACTACCAGGAATTAAACTGTTTTTTTGATAATTTATTAGCTTTACAATTAGATTACTTATCCATGAAACAGGTGGAGCACTAAATTTGGTTATTTTAGGCCCAAAAACATTGATTTTCCAACAAAATAGCAAAACAAAACCAAAACCAAAACACGCAATGACGGTTTTGCAAAACCAAAACCAAAACACGACGGTAATCCAGATCCAAAACCGAATCCAAAACCAAAACACGGTGGTCAGTGACCATCTCTACTTATAATACAGATGAAATAGGCTGAACCTTTTATTATAGAGCTACAAATAAGCCTGTTACCCAAAGCCAACTTTAGCTCATGGTTCGGGCAAATCACTATACTAAACATTAGCATTAAATATTTTAGTCTACCCTTGAAGTCAGTAGACTGTTAAATAAAGTGTAAGCTATTAGCTGGGATTTGGAGTGACCCTTGCATAATTTTGCATTTCATGTTATGTGGAGGAATATTCCTGCAGTGTGTGTGTGTGTGTGTGTGTGTGTATGTGTGTGTGCGTGTGAGTGGGTGTGCATGTGTGTGTGTGTGTGTGCTTGTGTGTGTGTGAGTGTGTGCATGTGTGTGTGTGTGTGGACCTGCATTCCTATGTTTGTGGGGACATTGACCCGTTTACACTTCAACACTGTGGGAACCTGAGTCATAGTGGGGTCACCCAAAAATTGAGGTCCCCAGAAAGCTTCCCAAGACTAATCAATGCAGGGGACCTTGCTGATATGTTCAGCATAAAAATCTGGAATGTCCCTGGAGTCACATTTGTCAGAACAAAAGTATGCATGTGTCCAATGTGGAGGTGAGAGTGTGTTAGCACCCCACCACCAGAGGCCACTATACATCCAAATGTATAGCAAAAACAAGAAGAGGAAGTGACTGCGGCCAGCCAGCACTTTATACACCAAGCAGGTAAAGACACAGTCGATTCCATCTGCTGCTGAAGGTAAAGCTGGCAAAGGGAAGCATGACTGAGCCCACCATAGCTCGGACTATGTACGACCATTTTTTACCTTCTGGCAGCTGTGTTTTAAACACAGAGGGTCGGAGAAACGATGTGGTGTCTGTACATATGCTATCCATAAACAGTAATGGCTCCAGGGTGTATAACAAAAAAGCAGTACTGCCTGTACTGTGAGAAGCCTCTCTTAAAAATTTCCCGGCACATGGAGCATGTTGACTGCAATGAGACTGAAGTAGCCTGGGCCCTAAAATTCCCCAAGCACTCGAAAGAAAGGTGCATGCAAATGGCACATCTTCACAATAGGGGCAACTTTGCACACAATGCTGAGACAATGAGGGCAGGCCATAGCGTTCTGTTCCCATGCAAACTTCCTGAAAAAGAGATGGATGATGAAACCTTCATGCACTGTGCAGCATTCCAGGGCTTGTTTGCAAGGAAATACCTGTGGTGACACATTAACAGATGTAAGCTAAACCGAAGGAGTAACAAGCTCACACCTGTCAAGAACAGTGTCCAGTCACTGTGCGTCTTTGCTCAGCCTGTTCCACCTGACATCAGGGATGGCTTTTGGGAGCTCTTGAGTGACATGACCTAGGATGAAGTCTTACTCGCAGTCAAAAATGATCGATGCATCATGCAGATGGGACAGCATCTGTTCAACCGAGTCGGATCAGATGTTGGCAGGCACAAGTACATCCATCAGAAGCTTAGAGAAATGGGCAGGCTACTGCTACAGGCCAGAAGAGCTACCCCTTTGGAGAGGATCGAAGACTTTACCACCTCATCGAACTTTCTGCACGTAGTAGACGCTGTGAAGCTGGTAGCTGGCTATGACAAGGAGACAGATACATTTGAGATGTCCACACTGGAACTCAAGACGGGCACAGCCTGCAAAAGATAGCGAGCATTGTGGAGTGTGAGCCATGATGGAGGGCTGCACTGCTGCAGTTAAAAAGACACAAAATTTCAGGAAGCTCTTTGAGGTGAGATTTAACCAGTTGATCTCACCTGCTGCCTTGAAAACTCTTAAGGAGTCCAAGTAGAACATGCCTCAGCTCTTACCTTTCATAGAGCATGTGAAAATTATGCACTTATACCTAGATGAGAAGCAGCAAGCCTACCAAAGTGGGCTATCCACCAAGCCTAAGGTTAACCACTGGGCACTACTTGCAAAAGTCTAGTTCAATCGAAGAAGGGAAGGGGAAGTTTCAAAAATGTTGCTGACTACCTGCTCCTCAAGAGATACCTCGATCTCCATGAAGATCTGTCCCTAGCACTTTCCGAGGTTGAGAGGAAGCTCTGCTGGCACTTCACTCACATTGAAGTCCGAGGAAAATACGGGAGAAAAGTCTCCATCTTGCTGACCCCAGCCATGCAAGCTGCAATGAAACTTCTCGCCGAAAAGTGTTACAAATGTGGAGTGGATAGCCAAAATGTCTACATGTTCGCCAGACCAGCTGCCTTGTCACACTTCAGAGCCTCTGATTGCATACGACTGTTTGCCCGAGAGTGTGGGGCCAAGCATTCCCTCACACTGTCTTCCACGAAGCTTCGAAAGCACATTGCCACTCTCTCAAAGGTCCTCAACCTAAACAACACAGAACATGATCAGTTGGAAGACTTCCTGTCACTCACCAGACTGTGAGTGCTTCTTCCCGTGTGTTTAGGAACCGTGGCCGTCCACGGTTCCTAAACACACGGGAAGAAGCACTCACAGTCTGGTTGCCTGATCTTGGAGTCTCATTCCCCATGAGCCTCTGAAGGTGTTCCTGTGTTTCCTCGTGTATTCAGCGCTGCCGATTCCTGTGGTTTCCAGACCACTTCTACTCCTGTGGTTTCCAGACCACTTCAACTCTCCTGTGTTTCATCGTGACTGTTAGCTAATTCCTATCTGCTGCCTCCGTGCACTACAGTCCTCAGACCACTTCAACTCACCTGTGTTTCATCGTGACTGTTAGCTGATTCCTATCCGCTGCCTCCGTGCACTACAGTCCTCAGACCACTTCAACTCACCTGTGTTTCATCGTGACTGTTAGCTGATTCCTATCCGCTGCCTCCGTGCACTCCAGTCCTCAGACCACTTCAACTCTCCTGTGTTTCATCGTGACCGTTAGCTGATTCCTATCCGCTGCCTCCGTGCACTACAGTCCTCAGACCACTTCAACTCTCCTGTGTTTTATCGTGACTGTTTGGCTGATTCCTATCCGCTGCCTCCGTGCGCTACAGTCTTCAGCTCATCTCTACTCTCCTGTGTTTCCTCGAGACTGCTACAACTGATTCCTATCCGCTGCTCTCCGTGCTCAACAGTTCCAGCTCAGCTCTACTCTCCCGTGTTTCATCGTGGCTGCACCTGCTGGTTGCTATCCGCTACCTCCGTGTACCTGCAGAGTCCTGCTGGCTGCTACTCCTCAGTTCTACTCGTGTCTGCAGCAGCTGATCCGCTCTCCGTGCTTCTCAGTGTTCCTGCTGGTGTCTACTCGCCAGTCTGCATCGGATCTGCGCCTCACTGCTTTCATCTCGTCTAGACCATCGCTACTCTTCAGGGTCCTCCAGGAGTCCAGTTCTACATACTACTGCTTCCTGAGTATTTGTTCCCCTGCTGGTCTACCTACCTGTGCGCTGCACCTACTTGATTACCGCTTCACCCTCCAGGGACTTCGCATCCTGCCGGCCTCCAGCCGTTCAGGTATCTCTGCACTCCTGTCTGACAGCCTGCTCCTGAACCACGGTATGCATACTTCTCATTGACTGTGCTGGTGTATTGCATATCTTGCTGGACTGAGTTGTTCTCCTCTGGAGCTTACTATCCGCTGAGACTTTTGCCATCATTGACTGTGTTATCTTTTGCCCGGATAGTTTCTATGACTTTGTATTATTGCAGTGCTGTTCAGTCATTACTATATTGTGCATGTCATTGTGGATCAAGTTCAAGGTGTCCGTGTATCCGCTGTATTGCAGTCTCTCCCCGTGCTCCTCCTCACTCATATATTCAGTGGTACAACTTGCTAGAGGCAGACCACTGATTCCTGTTTCCTGTGTCACCTGTGCCAGTGTCCTCTCACATAGCAGTGGTACAACTTGCTAACGCAGACCACTGACTCCCCGGATACCTTCACCTGGATTCTATTCCTTCACCCAGACAGTGGTACAACTTGCTAAACGCAGACTGCTGACTCTCATCGCCTCCTCATTTCTGTTGGACATTCCTCCTCACTATAGCAGTGGTACAACTTGCTACCGCAGACCACTGACTACCCTCATGTGTCCTTTGTCCATTCAGTTCCTCGTGTATTTCTACATATATATTACCAGTGCTGCTAGTCATAGACTTTCCCGAGCATCTCTATCATCTGCTGTCTCCTGTTCCGTGATCACCCCGCTACCAGAGTACCATATTACCATCTATACTGCTCTGGTAAGCTTATCACCTGGTGATCCCTGGGTAAAGACTCCTAGTGCCCGTGACACTTCCTTGGGCACAACATTAGGATGCATCAGCAGTATTACCACTCCCAGCAGGAACCCTCCAACTCGCCAAGATCAACAAACTGTTAATGGCTGTTGAGAGTGTCAGACTGGCTGAATTTAAAGGCAAGAATTTGGACGAGATGCACATCGATCCGGACGGTAAGTGGAAAATCTGGTGTTTGATGTATGCTTTTCACTTTTACCTCAGTCATTTGCATATCTGTTTCTTTTCAGAACTGGTCCAGCTAAAGAGCGACATGTTGGATGATGAGCAATCCTCCGGGACAGAGGGAGAAGTGGCCAAGCGTTTAGTAGACAACAGTGCTGTCAATAAACTCTACATTATTAAACCATGTATGCTGGTGCTGCATCTTTAATCTCCTTCTCCTCTCTGGATACCTCCGTCCCATCCCTGAAGAACTGCCAACTTATGTAGACACAGGAATGGATAATACAACTGTAGTGGCATTAGATCTGCTTCAGACAGACTGTGACACAGAACATGTGGGCAGCATGAAATTCATTATCTTGGAATACCCTGCATTGAACAGAGATTTAAACCAATATATAGGTGCAGTTGAGGAGACCGTACTTAAAACGTGACCCACCAGATGAGATCCCGGATTTAAGAGAGCTTGTACACTAGAGATACACTAAGCTTCAGAAGAATAATACAGAGGAGGCCCTAAGACAGGACGATAAAAAATTCCAGTTTAGAGAATAGCTAAAAGACCAGAGAAAACAAATGTGTGTGTCACCGGCCCCTGCAAACGAAACTTTGGAAGATGAAGACGAGAAGATCGCCGTCACCCAGAGCACTCCCTAACACAGTTGGAGATGATGAACCCAGTGAAAAACAAAGTATGTGGTCACACGTATGAGAGAGAAGCAAGTTCATCATTAAGCTTCAAATTGTCCCCAATCCCCAAAAAATTACAATATAGCTAGGTACCTTTGACGTAAAGTGCAGAATACAAACACTTGCAATACTGATGAAACAGCAGCAAAGTGTAAGTTTTGAGTAATACATATACACGTCTGTTTAGACATCCATACTTCCTTTACTTCTGCAAGCAACATTGTTCTTTGTTTATAAAACTGTTGTCTTTATACCGTTAGAAAAATAAATAATCATCCACAATTCTTTGGATGTTAACAGTAGGATTGGGTGGCGTTACGGCAGAAGTGTCTCTAATTTTGGATTTGTGTCATTTCTGAATTTGAATAGACAGTTTCTTCTAATGCCTTACTCTTTTCATCCAGCTTGGCTCTCACACGTAAAAGTATTTGGGCACCACTTTTTGAAGTCAGAATGACTTGGTCTTGCATCGTCATGACTGACCTTACAAGAAGATGCCTCCCTGACAGTTGCAGAACTAGCACTCATAGAGAAAGGTGAAGGCCTGAGTCTTTTCTTGTCACTGCGTGTGTAGAATGGCAAGTTGCCAATTTTATATTTTTCTGCAGTTCATTTTGCCTTGATTACAGGAGTTTTTTCTTTACCAAGGTGCAAGGTGTTTTTTTACATTTTTGTTTCCCTGACTTAAAAACACTATGCACTTTAACATAGGCTTTACTAGATGATGTAGAGGGATTACTAGCATCTTGACTGATGCCAGCAGCTGCTTGGTGCTCCTGGTCTTCTGTGGACTGATGTGAATCCATTTTAATGATATAGTACAATGTGACTGTAGACGTGTATGACCACTGCCAGCCCTATTATTTCTGTTTCAGCAATGACAATAAGTAATGGCAAGTAGTTTGGAGACTGGCAACAACACTGGCACCTCTCCTGTTTCTGTGTGAGCTATGACAAAGTACAATGTGGCTGTAGACTTTTAAGAGCACTACTAGTCCTGATATTTCTCTTTCAGCGCTGAAAACTGCCAGCCCTATAATGTGTCTTTCAGCACTGAAAACTGGCACCTTTCCTGTTTCTGGGTGAGCTATGGCACAGTACAATGTCACTGGAGACTTTTAATTCACTGCCAGCCCTATAATGTGTCTTTCAGCACTGAAAACTGCTACCTCTCCTATTTCTGGGCGAGCTATGGCACAGTACAATGTTAATGGAGACTTTTAAGAACACTGCCAGCCCTATTATTTCTCTTTCAGCACTGAAAACTGCCACCTCTCCTGTTTCTGTGTGAGCTATAATAACACAGAACAATGTGACTTGAGACTTTTTAGAACACTGTCAGCCCTATTATTTCTCTTTTAGCACTGGACACTGCCACCTCTCCTGTTTCTGGGTGAGCTATTGCACAGTAGAATGTCACTGGAGACTTTCAAGAACACTGCCAGCCCTATTATTTTAGTTTCTCTTTCAGAACTCAACACTGCCACCTCTCCTGTTTCTGTGCGAGCTATGGCACAGTACAATGTGACTGGAGGCTTTTAAGAACACTGCCCATCCTATTATTTATTTATCAGCACTGAACACTGCCACATCTCCTGTTTCTGGATGAGCTATGGCACAGTAGAATGTCACTGGAGACTTTCAAGAACACTACCAGCCCTATTATTTGTGTTTATGTTTCAGCGCTCAACACTGCCATCTCTCCTGTTTCTGTGTGGGCTATGGCATAGTACAATGTGACTGGAGACTTTTAAGAACACTGCCAGCTCTATTATTTGAATTTCTGTTTCAGCACCGAACACTGCCATCTCTCCTGTTTCTGTGTGTACTATGGCAGTGTAGAATGTCACTGCAGACTTTCAAGAATACTGACAGCCCTATTATTTCTCTTTCAGCACTGAAAATTGCCACCTCTCCTGTTTCTGTGTGAGCTATAACTCTGTAGAATGTCACTGGAGACTTTTAAGAACACTGCCAACCCTTCTCTTAAACTTTGATTAATGACACTGCCCAACTGCACTGGAAACTGCCAAGAACCCTGCTACCCCTTCTGTGTCTCTCTGTGAAATGGCGCCGGATCTCATTGGAAGGTGTACTTATCAGACGCGCAATGATGATGTTTTTCCTCATTTTCAGTTTTGAGGGCATGCGAAAGTACCAAGCCGAGCTTGGTACTTGAATTGGCGATGTTCGGACGGGCTCGGTTTTCAGAAAACCGAGCCCAAGCATCTCTAGTCCATGAATGTTATATGCAACTCTGTCATTTCATATCATATTCTGACACTGTAAATATAGAGCAGGCTGCTTACAAAATTTTTCAACCATTTGAACCATTTTGAAATGTGGAGATGAGTAGTAATGTTGATGATTTAAACATAGAAATTGAGAATGCTACTTTGGAAGTTGCTAATGTAAATCCAGAGGAGAGTCAAACAGTGTCCATGAGTGCTATGTGTGAGTCTGACATTTTCAGATTCTGACACTGTAACTAGTGCAAAATTTTGCAACCATTTGGAAACGTGAGGATGAGTAGTTTTGATGATGATTTTGACATAGAAATTGAGGATGCTACTTTGGAAGTTGCTAATGAATCTGACAATGATGAGTGTGTTTGAATTGAACAAGATAATGAGGATGATGTTGATTGTTTTCAAGTAAGGCAGCTATAAGTGGTTCAACTTCATGCCCATGATAAGCGCATTGTCATGCCAGGGATAAAGACTAAAAAATACACCTTTTGCTAGTGGAAATAATTGTACCCCAACCCAGACAATATTTGTCAAGGCTCTTGTATCTGTTGTGAAGTCACAATAAGTAGAGGTACTAAATTTGCATAGAGTTCATTCAAGTGGTTTATCAAAAGCAGGAAAATCATGTATTGTAATAAGTAGTTCAGCATAAGCCATCAGTAGAATAGATAGATAATTCATGCATTTGTCACTTTCAACACCTTGATGAACCTTCTCATTATTTGTACATAGTTTGCACCCAAATTACAAATGCAAAATGACTTGCCTTATGCAATCCATGATTCCCAAGAAGAAACCTTGCACACTAGTCCATCTTCTCGGGGCAAAACTTCTATACCGAAGGGGACCAAGAAGGCTAAGCATAGTTTCAAACAACAATTATCTTGAAAGAATTGTTTGCAAGAGGAGCCAAGTATGACAGCCAGCATCCTGCTACACAGCGGATCACTGAAGCCATGACAGCTATGTTAGTATGGGATGAACGTCGTATTTCTGCCACCAATGCATCAGGTTTTAGCAGTTTAATTGAGTTCATGTATCCACGCTACCAAATTCCATCTCAATTCCATTTCTTAAAAACAGAAATTCCTCAGCTGTACTGGGAGGTTAATCACATTCAATCCCCAGAATATGAGATTGTACCGACTATCCACTTAACTACAGATATGTGGACAAGCGGTACAAGTCAAACAAAAAAAAATCTACATGACTGTGACTGCCAACTGGGTTAGTATATCACCTTCAGCAGCAGTGTCTGTAGCAGCAGCATCTCCCAGAATTCAAAGACTAGCACTATGCATTTCTAGATGGGCAGAGCATTCATCAGAGGCCAAGAGCGGAGTGTACCTTTTTTTGCCTAAGTGTTTTTTTTATGGTACAAATAAGATAGGTGTGGGCCATAATGCTGCCCTTATGAACCAAACAAGGTGATTCTCATATATATATATATATATATATATATATATATATATATATATATATATATATATATATATGTCAGATGCTGTGTATAGCTACATCCAGTTGCCATGTATCTACATATTAATGTACAGTTTGAGATGAAAATGTCAATCTCATTTCGTCCTTTTGGCTAAACTCAACTGTAGTATCTGACCTTGTACATTGTTTTGGGACACCCTGAATGGATGGGTCTCCTTGGTATGGTCCTGGAAGGCCAGTGGTGTTTGGAGCCAGAAGTGCCTGTGCCTCAGGACCCATAGGTGAACTGAAACTGCAGTGGTGGTGGGACTGGAACCCTCACCTTGTACAATCCCGGAATAAAAGTTATTGACCGAGACTTGAGATGTGAAAATAACACAGCACCAAAAAAATATAGCTAAGGATATTTAAACAAATTTCATGTATTTTGTGGTTGCTGAATTAAAAAAACAAAAGTAGTTTTTTTTCAAATTGGCTGTAGTTCTTGAGATAATGGATACCTTCAATTAATAGGGACTTTAGCAATAGCAGGTGCATATGGAAATCTACCAGAACATTCTAGAAGGTGAGACACACAAATATTCTAGGTGTTTAATCCACAATCATTCTAGAATATTCCACCCCTGTATATAAGTTATCGGTCACCCAACAAGCAGTCAGATGACAGCTGACAGTTGAGCAGTTTGTGTTGCCTATTGTATTTTTCTTGTTTCTCGTCCATGTAATATATTTGTATACATGTAATGAGTGTAAATAAGTCATATACTTATATGGAGTGGTTTTATTATCATTTGTATGTATAGAGTGTTTCAACTAAGAATAAACTCAAATGGTTGACAGGGAAAAAAAATCACTCTCCCCCATTCCATCAAGCTGGGACTAATAACAAAATTGTTGAAGGCCTTGAACAAAGATGACAATTGCTTCAAATACAAATGCAGATCGTTCCCGGAACTAAGTATGGAAAACTAAAAGCTGGAATCTCTGATGGCCCTCAATTTATAAACTTATCAAGGATTCTAATTTCAAAAAAATTGAATGGTGTTGAAGCTTCTGCCTGGTGCAGTTATGTCTCAGTTGTCAAGAACTTCTTGGGTATCCACAAAGCAGATAATTGAAGAACTTGTGCAAAACATGCTCATAAACTTAAAAAAATGGGGTACTAATATGATCACAAAGGTATACTTTCTCCATAGCCACTTACACAGATTTCTGGATAATCTTGGCGATTTTAGTGAGGAAAAAGGGAAGAGATTTCATCAAGATTTAAAGGTATCAAGGCATATAGGACAGACAGATGATAACCCACGTAAAAGAAAAGCATACAAACAGTGTTTTACTATGCATTAATTATAATTATCAGAATCAGCTTGCTATGTGTATCTGTTATTATACCGAATAAAATGCCATTATGTATTTCACATGATTAATTTTGTAAGATAGGAGACAATTTCAATGTGATTTCTAAGTAGACTCTGTCCGACATGAAATTTTTAGCATTTTTATGTTTTTCAATGGGGTACCAATTATTTAGAGAATTGAAGCCAATCTAGCAAAACCAATGTCATATTCAGAATCAGCACCACATAGTTACCCCAAAATTACTCTATTATGATTGGCAGCAATATGATTTTTGACCGGGGTAATATATATATCTTATATCAGTGAAGTATAAGAAATATGTAAAACAGACAGTTTAGAAAGGCCAATAGTTGGTCTTCCTACACAATTTTAGTTGCCAAAAACATCTGTCTTGCAAAGACTGAGGAATTGAAAGCCCACATTCTTAGAAATTAAGAGGACAGAATTTGGCACTGGCAAAGAATATATGTATAGATTAGAGATGTTCACTGACCCCCGTGTTTTGGTTTTGGATCTGGATTAACTTTGTGTTTTGGTTTTGGGTTTGGCAAAACCGCCCTCACGTGTTTTGGTTTTGGATCCCAATTTTTTTTTTAAAATCTCTATTTGTTTTGCTAAAATCACATAATTTTTTTATCCCTACATTATTATTAACCTCAATATTATTAATTTCCAATCATTTCCAGTCAATTTTTGTCAAGTAACAAGAACACTGCTACCCCTCCTTTTTCTGTATGAGCAATGCAACTGGAGACTGGAGAGTGACAAGAACACTGCTACCCCTGTTTCTGTGTGAGCATTTGCACTGAGCAATGTCACTGGAGACTGGAGAGTGACAAAAACACTGCTACCTCGGTTTCTGTATGAGCAATGGTGCTGGATCTCCTGGAGAGGGAGGTACTTATGGAATCCAAAACCTGCAAGATCCGACAACGCAATGATGATGTTTTGCCTCGATTCAGGTCCAAAGATGCGCAAAAGTAACGAGCCGGCTCGCGAACCTACTTGGAGGTATGATGGCTGACGATTTACGTTATGTAATGGAGTGAGAGAACCGCATAGACTGGTTCATTATTTTTTTAATTGAATCGGAGAAAGCAAATGCAAAGATAGCAGAGTTACAAAATCCTTCATTAAGACGAGAGTGGACACAAAACCTCAACTCGGACAACGGCTTTAGTAGACACTTAAAAGATAATGAGAGGGCACAATGTTAAATGATGCAAGTCAAGATGACATTGTCCTTGGGCCCACCTACCCATATGTTGAAATGGACCCGCACATAGTTTAAGAAACCAAGCAATAGGGAATGCCACTTTTTTGGCTGAAGTGCTTGATTTGTTTGGGCCTCCACAAAAGCCAACATTTTGGTTGTTGAACTGGAGAACAGATAGGGATGTAAATAAATTAATCATGTGCATTTGCATAACAGTGGTCACTGGTCATCTTCCTCAATGGTGACAAATGACAATATTATCATCACCTTCTTCGTCATCCTCATCAAAGAGCAAGTGCATTTTTATTTAAAATAAAAGAAGACACACAAAGTAGGCAACTGTTAGGCAGTATGTGGGACATATTGGAGAGGGTCAGCAGCAATACTTTGGCCAAAGTTGGTGAACATTTAGACAGTTGTGAAGAGATAATTAGAAAATAGACTGTAAATGAATATTAATGCTATAAATAGTAAAATAGGAGCAAAAACAACTAAAAGTCACATAATTTTACCAATTTTTTGCAATTTTTAATTAAATCCAAATCCAAAACCAAAACCTTTCATGATTTTGGGGAAAAACCTGTAACAAAACCAAAACATGAAGACGTTTTAGAGCCAAAACCGCATCCAAAACCAGCGCACATCTCTACTGAATTCAATAGGCTACATGAATGGTGACCAACTTTCTTACCCTCTATTGACTCACATGTAAGCTTCAACTCCTCTATAGGGATACAAAGTACATTTAAGTTTTTACTGTATGGCGATTTAAACACAGACAGTCATTTATGATGCATTTTATTATTGTTGAACTACAAATTAATCTAGTGTTCTGCTGCAGTAAGCATCAGCGTCCATCGAGATGTCACAGCACCTGTAAACGCTGTTTGATATTTCTCATTTTAAAATTTAAATCCCATTGCAGCATACAAGAAACTTATTCCTGGCTAGTTGCTTCCAGTACTGTCACTCCCTCACCATTATATTAAGGCTAATGCTCTGGATTGCAGCTGTACTAATGGTGGGCCATATGCTAGTAACATAGCAACATAGTTTATGAGGTTGAAAAAAGACACCAGTCCATCAAGATCAACCTATTTTGGATCTCCTGCGATCCTGCACTTATAATTGAAATTGATCCAGAATAAGCAACCGCCAATCTTTTTCAAATCCCCCCAGACTCAATATTGCAGTCCTATTTTTACCCTATATCCACTACTGTCCTTCATTTTAATTAACGGTCGTATCCCTGGATACACCTTTCCGCTAAAAATTGTCTAACCCTTTCTTAAACATATCTATTGAATCTGCCATCACGACTTTCTCTGGCAATGAATTCCATATCTTGACTGCCCTTACTGTAAAGAACCCCTTCCTTTGCTGTTTGAAAAATTTCCTCTCCTCTAACCTTAGGGGGTGACCACGTGTCCTGTGTATGGTCCTTGGGGTAAAAAAAAATCCCATGAAAGTTCTCTGTATTGACCCCTAATGTATTTGTACATAGTAATCATATCTCCCCTTAGACGCCTCTTTTCTAAAGTAAACATGCCTAAACTGGCAAACCTTTCCTCATAACTTAATGACTCCATACCCTTCATCAATTTTATCGCCCTTCTCTGAACCGTTTCTAGTTCCAAATTATCTTTTTTATAGAGTGGTTCCCAGAACTGTACTGCATATTCAAGATGAGGTCTAAGAATCCAAAACCCTCCTTCCTACACCAATCTTTTAGCCACGCGTTAACCTCCCTAATCTCCCGCTGCCTCCCTGGACTAGCGCGTGGCGCAGGTAGTATTTCCAAAAATACTACCTTGGATGTCCTTGCCTTAAGTTTGCGACCTATGTCCCTGAAATCATTCTTTAGGACACCCCTTGTTCCTCTAACTCGGTCATTGGTGCCAACATGCACCAAAACCGCTGGGTCCTTCCTAGCCCCTCCTAACAATCTGTCCACCCGATTCGCAATATGCCGAGCCCAAGCACCCGGGAGACAACACACTGTTCGGCATGCACGGTCCCGGTAACAGATTGCCTTATCTGTTACCTATCTATTATTGTGTTGTATATTTATGCATATTTAGATTTAGCCTTTACTTAGTTAACTTGTTTTTATAATGCATCACATAGCAAAAAAATTACTAACTAGTAACTTGGAAATATAAAGTAATGATAAAATGCTTTTGTGTGATTTACTGTAGCTCATCCTGCAAACTAGTAACTTTTAACAGCTCAAAACAGTTGGAAACTGCTTTTCCTGCTACATCCATACTTTCAGATTGGAGACTGATGTTTTGTTCAATTGCAGCTCTATGAGAAGCAGTTTGATTCTGAAGTGGCATTTGCTCATTTACTTTAAGTGTGAAAAGGATTAGAGCAATGGAATAAATGAAGCAAAACATTTTCAGTAAGTATGAAAATAAATCCAAACAAACATAGAGATCAATCTCCGTTGAACTGATTGCACTGCTTACTTATCCCATCTAATGTGTGAATTCAGACCTTCAATGAACCCTTTCAGTGAACAATTGCATCCATTTTAATATTGTTTTGCTAACAGGTCCAAGAACATCTATGGTAGAGTGCATATTACTGCTACAATTTTTTTAGGAAACCGCAAACCTGATATAAAAATACAGTGGGTTGCCCATACAAGCCTAGAGTCAGATTATGGAAAAAAGTCATTCAATATACAGTGGAAAAAATCAGGACTCTCCTGGGAAAACCAACATCTTATATTCTATGATTTCATACCAAATAATACACATAACACATACAGAATACAAATAGCCTATCTCTTTTTTTTTCTTTTTTTTAAATATTCAGTTTTATTAACTAGGCATGATGGAGAGGAAATGCCAGAGTAAACAGGTGGCAGGAGGGTGTGCTTGATGAAGGCTAATAAAGTTCCCAAATATCAGTTTGTGGGATACGCATTTCCTCATTCCCAATTCAATATTTATGCCAGAGATGTCAGAGACACTCGAACAAAATAAGGTGCCATTAACCATCTCGCAGTCACACTAGAGTGCTGCATGTGCTGGGTGTCAATAATAAAATCATTGGTGTTTTGTCCGAGAATTTCTGATATTCAGATATGTCTGACCAAACCGGTCAGGCCCTGGGCAAGTGCATCATCTTGACAAATTGTGCCCTCGTCACTACAGCCATAAAAAAAATTCTGCTTTACCGGATGCTCTCCATACAAGAGTTTAAGTGAGGCAGCAGAGTGGCTCAGTGATTAGCACATCTTCCTCACAGCGCTGGGGTCATGTGTGCAGTTCCCGAACAGGGCCTTATCCGTGTGTAGTTTGTATGTTCTCCTGTTCAATTGACTAATGTTTGCTTGGGTTTCCTCCGGGTGCTCCGGCTTCCTCCCACACTCCAAAAACATACTAGTAGGTTAATTGGCTGCTAACAAATTGACCCTAGTCTCTTTGTATGTGTTTGTGTGTTAGGGAATTTAGACTGTAAGCCCCAATGGGGCAGGGACTGATGTGAGTGAGCTCTCTGTACAGTGCTGCGGAATTAGTGGCGCTATATAAATAAATGATGAGGATGATGATGATCTCCATAGAGTTTACAGAGTCGGGCTGTTTTCAGTCGATGTTAGCACTGAATGTCAGAGTGAATAAATGTAGAGAATGCTGTAGGAGGAATAATTAATTTGTTCGTTCTGAGACAGAATATTTAATTTCAGAGTCACAGATGCTAACAAAATTCGTTAGGACATGTGGATAGCTATAACAAGGCTGTTTTAATCAGTGTGACAATGTGACAGTAATGAATGAATGAATATTGTGCTGTCATTCTCCGGACTAGAGGACCAGATAAAGGACCAGATGAAGAGCACAGATCTGAAGGTAAATCGTGTCAGTGTGTATACATGAATCTCCAGACTTATCGGACCTGCAGTCATAGGTATAATCATTTAAAATAGCATGTGGGTCAGAAAAATTCTTCAGTGTGTACCCAGCATTAGACAATATTGAGAGAGTAGGAAGTGAGACAAAAGTCTAATCTTCATTATTAGAATTTTTATACTTCACTCTCCAGCAGATTCGCAGTTGCAATACACTTACAATTACAATTGCACAGCCAGGCCTGATGCCAGTGTGTATGTGCGATTACATCTCTTGGCACACATGGGGTGTCATGCAGAATTGAACGCAAGTAGCTGCTTTGTACGTATGTTGCTCTTTTTGCATTGCTTATGGTCAGGAGACAAGCACACGCGAGTGATGCAAAATTGTATGGATCTCTGATATATAAACCCCTATGACTGAGGGGTCGATACATCTGAGGCGTGAAAGGGTTCCCCAATGTACAGTAAGTGCGTGTTGACGCTATTGCGATCAGATGCATACCTTGCAGTCAGTCGTAAATGCTCCTGACACAGATGTTTCTTTTGTACCTGCTTGACACTAGTGCAATACTACTGATGATGTTACTAGTGATGACATTATTAGTGATGAAAATATGAAAGCTGACAGAAAAGTCGACCAGCAGTTGCATGTATCTTGTCAGTCAGGCCACCATGTAATAATATATACCTTATTTAAAGTAAATAAATACAAACACACAGTTACACAATTCTCCTAATCAACAAGTGTACAACTGAAATGGCAGAAAAGAAACAGGGCAACTTAATAACAGGCTTGAGGGAATATATGGTGCAACATAGCAGCACAAGGAAAACCTAGTGAGATAGGTTGATGCACATGGGATGTGTGTCATAAAACAGATGAACGCAAAGCTGTACGTATGCAAAGTATACGTTTCAGATCTGCATCCTGGCACACAATATGCACATCGGTAAGTGACATAGACCTGTCATATCTTGTTGCTGGTGCCAGTGAAACGTTTCTTTAATTGAGTGCAACTCTGCATGACCCCCAAATATATGCTCATTTTAAGTCACTTTTTCCAATTGCACTTTGAGTGTGACTTTTGTTCCACTCTGCATCATGGGCTCTAAGAGTTATGGGACCACCTGGCTGGGCTTTATACGTCTGGTACTCCAATCTTTCTATTTACTCACCCTAGACATAGATAAAATAACACAATATTTAAACAGGTAATTATCCATAACAGCACCTGTGTCAGAACTGAATAAAGAAAGCGTTTTTTTCTTAATACATGGTATACTGTTCTTTCAGTGTTTAAGACTTTTATTGCTATCCTTTGTTATGGAGAATACTGGGGGTTCATTGAAGTCACTTATGATCTTTGTTTGTTACCCATACAAAATCAGAGTGTAGTGGCTGTAACCCAGTGTTGGCTGCATAGCTAGTGTGTTTAGTTCACATTGTGTTAATTCCAAGTGCATTAAAATTAATATAACATAAATCAGAGTTATACCAGGAATAAACTGGAGGTAAAAAGGAGAACACTCTATCACATATGACTGCTACAGCAGGACAAAATCCATCCGTCTCCAAAGAGTCCTGTTACCCATCATCTCAAGCACCTGCATTACATGACATGGACACTCCCTACTGAATTGCTAGCCTGGATCACTTCACTGCCGATTTAATTAACAATTTGCAAACATTGTCTCTCATTTCATTTCTCAGCATGTCCAATCTCTTTATCTGTATCACCAAAACTTCAGCCCACACTAAAGTGACTGCTTTCCATATCTCTCCACATTGCCAGATCTTCCTCTCTTCCCTCCTAAACTAACTTTCCTCCAGTGTTCACACTCTTATCGATCCTTCCTGCCCAAAATCCTTTCCTATTTCAACCCACCCTCTTGCAAGCTTGACTGTCTCCTTTGTTTGTCCTTGTCATGACTTATACTAAATTGTTTCTGTATGCCATACGATTTCTTCTGTTAATTGCATTGATGCATTTATTCAGCTCTGTACCCATGTACATGTAGTTATATCTACTGGTGTCATTTATGTGATATTTGTACTACTATGTTAGGTGCTACAGAATCTATAGTACCATACAAATAGATGATAATAATAGTTACAAATTAAAAGTGGCCTAAAAATGTTTTTTTAGTAGTGCCACATTGACCTGTGTGAAGAAAATGGTCACTCATTCAGAAATGATCTGAAGCCAGTTCAGACTTCTTATACTCCACTAGTAAATAACTTGAAGTTTTGACTGATTAAGCAATGGCAAAAAATACTCATCAGGTACATCTAATGAAGTGGCATCAGAAACAGTAAGAGTCATTTATGTCTGTGCAAAGTGAAATCTTGAAGTGCAAATGTAGTTTTATGATATTAGGAACTTTTACACAAATGTACTTATCTTTACAGGTAGCATGCATTTGTAGACCAATGGAGGGAAGAGATTGCTGAAGCCAATGGGAGGAGGTAGGTTAATCAGGAGCATTCTTTGCTCAGTATGGATTAGGTAGATAAGAACCATTCTCTCATTTGTGGGAGGTCTCAAAGCTTTTTATTTATCTTAAAAGGGACTTTATTTCTCCAGCAGGTCAGCTTTTGTCCCATACTGTTAATGTGATGTATTTTTTACTTCCCAATTGCACTTTTGCAGGAAATTACATTATTCATAGAGGTACAAGGGGAGATGTGTCACTTTGGGGTATATTTACTATACTGCGGGTTTGAAAAAATAGAGATGTTGCCTATAGCAACCGATCAGATTCTAGCTGTCATTTTGTAAAATGTACTTAATAAATAATAACCTGGAAGTAAGATTTTTAGATAATCTTCACTTGTAATAACACCCACCTTTCACTTTTCTTAAATATTTTAACCACAGTAAATACAAGATACATTGCGAACTATAACACATGTAAGTTTATATAATGGTGATGAAAACTTCACACATAAAAAATAAATTAAAAAGAAATTCTACTAATAAATATTATTTTCACAAAAGTACATCAAATCTATTCATTAGGTGGTAAGCTATGATAAACACATTTTACTTCACAATAAAGTGACTAAAATCAATTTATGTAAACAAATTAATTAGTGGCTTTAGGAAACTCGCTAATAGAAAGTGTTAAATATACTTAAATACTTGATAAGGAATGATGATTTGTTATATATGTTAATGTAATAACTTTGCACTTTACTTTCACTTCAAATACATGAATTCAACATTAATTATCATTATAGGTGTAAAATATGCATTATTTACAATATGTCTTACGGCATGTATATGCTGTCTGTTGTATTCATACAAGTCTGTATTGATTTAATCAATCAAGTAAGTAAATAATATAATAATTGATAACATAGAATCTCATTTAGTTGGACGCATTTGCGTTAAAAGTGCAGAGGTATAATATGTGCCGCAAAAAAGGCTTACGGTGCATGCATTCAAAATAAACGCGTAAATGCGTCTGCATGAAGATACGTTTAAAACACATCTAAATATGCTATAAGTGTATCATGATGGAATACTAAAGACACCATTCATCATCATCAATTTCATTGTTTTCTCATTGCTAAAGGATGTACTTCTTACAGAACTTTGGCTGTAGTTCAGAAGAAGGTTTTACCTTAACATTGTGAAACTAAAAATCCATTTATCATTACAACCCCGATAATGGCTGCAACTCTCTATTGGTTGTTGTTTTTCTGCTGCGTCAGCAAACATGCTCTATAAGGAAGCATCTGATTCCGTGGATACCTTAACATATAATTAATGACAATATGTTGAGACCAAGGAAATCATTAAATTGCAAATGAAAAAATAGTCATCTCTACATCAACAAAGACAATTTCAGGCTTATTTAATAAGGCCACTGACAAGCTCTTTTTTGCTAACGCAATTCAGCAACAACAAGGTTAGGAGCTAAGCTTATTAAATAACCTCATCACTTACAATATATTATGTTGGTGAAAAGCACATACTTTAACTTGATCTTTTCTCTATGACACTTGCAATGCTTATTTTTGAATTGCCCATAATGTGGATTGCCTTTGCTAATTCCTATATTAGCAAAATTTATTTTTACTAAGCACTATTCTTAATTTATCAACAGAGAACAAAATACATATTGCACAGTGAATGTTATTTACACAGCCTTATTAATTGTCCATATATAATACATTGAAAATAGGGCAAATATCTGTGCAAAGCTGCAACGTTTGTCCACATAACCATTACTATATTTTGTTTGAATAGTCATTGTGAATGTACCGTTATTATTTTTAAACTATGTTTCTTTCACCACAGGCAGGGAATAGATAAAGACCTGAGCATAGAAAGTTACAAGATAACTGTGAGACAATTCCAGCAAAACTACTACATGAACTTTGATGTCTGTTGATAATTCAAATGATGCATAGTAGATTGGGATGGAAGTACAGACAAGTAAGGTCTGTATTATCAGTCTGTGTTATCATTATCAGTATTATTATATTACTGTATGGGAAAATGGTGACGTTTCTTGGCATTTTTATATGTTGTTTTTGGAGTTAATATTTGCAGCAATTGAGAATTATCTCCATGCAATGCAATCTGTGTAATCAGTTTTACTGTTTTGGCATTCATGTTTAAAAGAACGCAGTTCAGTTTACCCACTATGGTACAATAGAAACTGCACATGTTGCGTGGGAAGTTTACTTGTGTTCTATATTCAGTTTTAAAGTTTGTTTATGTATGGTTGTATCATCTTAACAGATTATACTGCAGTCAGTGGGGTGGTATATGGTAGTTTGTCATACCACTATTACTGCTTTTAATGAAAAACTTTTAATTTCCATTCATTTACATTCCCATTTGATTTTTCATACCATCACTTCTAAAATTTCATACTGCCTATTCAAAATTTCCACTTAGACCACTGGCTACAGTACGATGGAAACTGTATAACTATTTTACTGTCCCTTTTCCCATAGCCCAGTTGTATAGTGTTTGGTTATTTTCTGGTTTTATTGATATATTAATTAAAGGGCAGATAACCTCTTTTTGCTTCACCCAATGGATGACCAGTGGTAAGTATTGACAGCACCAGACTTTGAATGGGGGAACCTATATATCAAATATTGCAGCAGTACTTGTAAATTAAGTTAGACTTTTCACTGCAAAAAGTCTTTCAATAATAATTACACACTTAATGAGAGTGTAAGTTCTCACTTAAATGTGTCTGTCAGGGTCCTCAGTTTGGGGATCATTCTCCTAGGACAAGTGAAAACTGTACAGCAGTTGCTTCTTTAATGGAGCACCATGAAGAGATGGCAACCATGAATTATTTGTGGGATGTGTAGGGTCCTGAAAAAGTGTATTAATCTTTCTAAGATATATACAAATCCAGCAGAGAGCCCATACAATTTTATGCAATCTCAACAAAAGTGCCCATATAGTTTTATAACACTCCACTAGTGTCTAGACTATTAGTTAAAAGCCCAGCAAAGTGTCCCTATTTTTATATAACAGTCCATGATAGAGACCATATAAATATATATATAGAACCAGAAGAGTGACCATATGATTATATGCCAGTCAAGCAACTGATCCACATTCGTGGCAGTTGCTGGGACCCAAATGACAGGACACATGCATTGTCACTGATTAGAACTGTTTAGAGACTTTCCAGCATTCAGAGGAAAAGGAGAAGTGGAGTTGATACTGCAGTTGCATTGACGTCACTGCAACATTCCCATTCTTTTTGCATTGCCAGGTCAACCACCAAGAAAGTAAGAACCACACCACTGGCTTGGATACATTGAGGAGGAAAGAGGGTTGTCTTCATCTTCAAATTAGTAAAAAAAAGAAGATTTGGATTTGGTTCTGTGCAATCTAAGGAAAAATTGTTGGATTCGGTCAAAACACTAGGCACATCTCATATTTTAATAATCTTACAACATGCTTAATGGCTGATATCTCTTACTTACCTTAACCTCTTCAATACCTTTAGGTACTTTGAATAATTGTCACAAGACCTGAGTGTGGAAAAAATAAAGAACTATATTCAAATATGGTAGTGGAGAAAGAGCAGTGAGTACGACTTCCGCCAGGCAACCAGGAAGTCCCTGCATCAACCAAGGGTTAACTGCATAAAATGGGGACTCTCACCCCGGGCACACATATCTACCTCTGGTACATCTGTCCTGGGCACTAATGAAACTGTAACCCCTTTGGGCAAAAAGGAACGCACCCACAAGTCTACTTGGACTGGGACTATAACTGACTGCTCTAAGAGAGGCAGGGTTCAGTGTGCCCACCAACGTAATGTGTGCCCACTGGGCATCGACTGCATTGTATTTCCCGGCAACTCTCCATCTATTATTTCCACTGGCACGTCCATGAATATCAGGTACTGTACATCGATCTTGAACAGCTTGCCTCTGACCGCAGGCACCATATATCATCCAATCAGGGAGGGTGGATGGGCAACACCATGAAATCCAGAGAGTGATTTTCTCTCCGCCCATCCTTTTTATAGACTATTTACCCTCCTCTGTGACATCACATGGGCGTACCCCACCAGTTAAATTTTGACCCCAGAGGAGTAATTAAATCCTAGTGACGCAGACTTCAGAATTTATTATCCTTCTTGCTTAATTCTGCTTTCAGTTCTTATAAAATGCTTAATGGCTGATATCTCTTACTTCACTTAACCTCTTCTATACCTTTAACTACTTTGAATAATTGACACAAGACTTGAGTGTGGCAAAATTAAAGAACTTTATTTAATGGTGGTGGAGAAAGAGCAGTGAGTACGACTTCCACCAGGCAACCAGGAAGTCCCTGCACCAACCAAGGGATAACCACCAAAAATGGGGACGCTCACTCAAAGCGTTCATATCTACCACCGGAACATCTGTCCTGGGCACTACTAAAACTGCAACTCCTTTGGGCTAAAAAGAAGGCACCCACAAGTCTACCCACCAGGGCGGTACTTAGATCGAGAATATAGCCACTGCTCTAAGAGAGGTGGGTTCAGCTTGTCCACTACTGTAATGTGTGCCCAACCACTGGACGTAGACTGCACTGCGTTTTCCGGTCACGATGGGTCCTCAAGAGCCGTGGCCCTTCACCATACCTACACCTAACAATGCTAAACTCCTACAAACTTCTCCTATAATCAAAGCCATGCCTGTATCACCCAAATGCAGTCATCCTGCCTATAGAGAAAAGGGCTCTGAAATCTAATGTGCGGGTGCTCAATCCGCAGACCACCTAATGAGCAGGTAAAGTGTGCAGTCATAGAATTAATGTTTTTCCAAACCTCATCCGCTACACGTCCTTCAGGAAAAGAATGCCAAACAACCCTAGGCACTATATCAGACCAGTGGAGAAGAAGGGCCAGCCAGGAGGCATATACCCATTCCAGTTCAGATTGAATGAACAAAATAAGGTCCACCAATCTACCGTGGCCTAAATTGTTTCCCCCAAAATGTATTACCAAGATGTGGGGGACCCATTGCTGAGCTATCTCCTCCTGTAAGAGCTCCATAAACCCAGGACATCGTAGACACCTACGGCCTATTCATGATATCACTACCAGCCCCGGGAAATCAGAAGTATCTCTAGTCTTGTGCAATGCAGCCTAATGTACATAAGAGTCCCCCAGCACCCAGATTTGCTGCAGGGTCCGATGGTCTGTAAGGCAGGAAGGAAACCAACATAGATCAGCATACATAAAAAGTTGAAACTCAAACGGGGAAGAAAAAAAAGGACTCTGGTCAGAGATCCCTGAAAGAAAGGGAAATTGAAATTAAGAAAGAAATATCAAGACAAGACGAGAACCTCACATTCAGCCAGCACCAGCAGTACATACTCCAGAAAAGAAAATACTCATGAGGCGAAAGAAGAAAACAAAGGGGGAGCGGGAGACACAAGAGAAGGTAAAACCATAAAACGTTGTGATGCCAAGTGCCAACCAGGCCCACTTTTTAGAGGAAGAAATGGACAAATTCCTTTGCTCCCGGACTCCAAAGGCAACAAGCAGCCGAAACCCTCTGTCAATGCAGCAGCAAGATTCCAGGAAAGAAAGCTCAAGAATGGTGAGAAGGCCATACATATCGCTTATACACATAATTTTTCCATCTGCCTAGCTCCTTAATAGCCTGCCCAGAAGCGCCTACAATTGCTGCGGATGTGGCAGCCCCGATTCGAAAGGAATGGGTGCCAAAGTGAGAACCGCCTAGGTCGAACGCGACCAATGTTCATTTAAGTACCGCCAAAAACTAGTACCTGGTAAGGGAAAAATCATCACCATGCACCAGCCATGGGGATGCAGACCCTGGCCTGAGGCCAACAAATTCACGAGCCACTGCAACAGGGCAAACAGGGAATCACATTTAGGAACTAACGTGACCCAGCGTACTCTACTCAGCTGATATGATTTAGACCTCCTGACCTTGCAGCAAACTGAGGAGGGAGAAATCACCACATGCTGCACAAACATAACGGAAGTGGGAGTGAAGAGGCAATTACTTCGCACCCCCTATAAGCCCTGAAGTAAAGCATCACAAAAGCAGCGCAAAAGAGAAGTTTCATAAGCATTGCGCTCAATCCCTGAGACAGCGTCTAGCAATCCCATCAAGATAGCACCACTAATTGGTCTCCTCTGATCAGGAAGGACTGGGCGTTGTCTCCTCCAGTCCTTTAATGCCCTGGAAACTACAAAATTCCTGGTATAATCAGTCTCCCCCGCAGCCTGGAGAAAAATGGTATTCCGGCAAATGACATCGACATTATGGCACTAGATTTACCGGCCTTGAACCTCGCCCCAACAAATGCACGCATTCGCTTTTGCTTCCATCAGCACCGGTGTTCCTGAACTCACACCATTACTGCCATGCAACATGGCTTCCTCCTTGTTGCTGGTGCTAGGGATTATTCTGCCAGACCCTCTATGCCGACTGGACTATCTGTCAGACAGTTTTTGTGATTCTTACAGCTAGCCTCACCATTACTCCCTCATGCCAGAGTCCCTGTCACCGCCTTCTTGGCTTTCTCGGTCACAGTGAGCATGTCGATATACCTCCCTTTGTATATCTGATTCCACACCGAAACCCATACACCTTGAAATATTGCTGTGCTAGCACAGCATTGTTATTTCATCCCCAGTGAGCCGGGATCCCCTGTATCGCTGAACACGCCTCAGCGTATGCCGCTGAACCCACGTTTGACAAAATGCTTGTGCAAGAGCTTAAAGAGCTTCTTGGGGAACACATCAGAGCCAGAAGATTCCATACTATTGCTGTAGCATTCAGACAAAACAGGACAAGCAACTGGTAAATCAAACATGTCAATCTCACCTGACCAAACGGAACCGCCCTCGGAGCTGACCAACTGATCTTCTATTCCCGACCATGCTGAGGTATAGCTGTCACCGATCATGCATATCGATTATTCACACCAGCACCGTCACCTGCTGGGAGAGACATGTCACTGACAGAAACATGGGACAGTGAAACATGAAATGCAGACCTCCTCCTGCCATCACCCGCCTGCTGTGAACCCAATGCAGAACCACGCCGTTGCTCTCCACTCTGCTGCCACCCCACCTTCTCATAGCCATGCTGGGGGGCTTTGTTACTCCCCCCGAGCATAATAGTGGCCGCGAGACCTAGTGCCCCAAGTTGTGGCAGGGGGAGCCACGTCCACGAGCACTACTGAGTGCTCGTGGACGTGCCATCGTCAGAAGTCCGTGACCAGAAGTGTTGGCCGTCGCTTCTGGTCAAATGGCGGGAGACCCAGGTGGAAGGATATTCCTATGCCTTGAGCCGTGTAGGGGGCAGAGATCTCTGGCCACTCACTCTCCTGGAGGGGAAGCGGGGTGCTCTGTGTGCAGCACTTACTTGCTCACACACGAATATAAGTGGCTGCCGCGGACAGAAACTGGGGGGGACCCACAATGTAGCTCCATAGTAGAAAACAAAAGGAGAAGAAGGTAAGAATGAAGGGTGAATAGGAAAATGAAAAATGGGAGGAGGTTTACAAGGGGTAAAAAGGACTTAAGGGATACACAGGGACAGAAATCAAAGAAATACGCAGGGGGAAATAAAAGAATAAAGAAAGGGGGAAAGAAATGTACAATGAAAGGTGGAAAGGAAAGGAGAAAAGGAAAAATATATAGATATCAGTCACAAAAGATAAAGACACAAGAGACAAACAGGGAAAGCAATGATACTCAGCCAACACCATGAACTCCAGAGAATGATTTTCTCTCTGCCCATCCTTTTTATAGTCTAACTTCCCTCCCCTGTGAAATCAAATGGGCGTACTCCCCCAGTTAAATTGTTTACCACAGAGGGCTAACTAAGGCCTAGTGACACATCCTTCAGACTGTATTATTCTTCTTGCATAATTTAGCCTTCAGTTCTTATTTCAAAAGTATTGCCTACAATAGAATTATTCATGAGCATGTTTTCTCTCACATCCAGAAACCACTATGTGAAGTTAATGGTATGCTGCAAGATGAGACACTAATATGTATAACAATATTTCTCGCTACTACAATAGGAGTTCTTAGCAGTCCCGTAACGAGGGCGGTGCCATCGCCCAGTGCGCAAACCTAAGGGGGCGCAACGGCCGCCCTCCCCACCCGCAATTTACCCCAAGAATGAAGATGATAGGTGCTGTGTGTGCATTTGCACAAAGCACCTATACGGGTGCCAGATAACAGCCGCATCCATAGAGTCTAGCGGCCCCTGCAGCTGACGTGGTCACATGACCTAATCACGTCATGCTGCTTTCACTGCAGAAGAGCCGACAGGTGCCAGCATAGAGAAGTGAAGAGACACTCTACGGTAAGTAAACTACTGGAGGGAATGGAAAAGTAGGGAGTGTTGAAGGGGCTGGGAAAAATTAACAATTTATTGATACTAGGCTATATGTTTGCTATATCTATGAGCTTTTATATGTACACTCAATGTATGCTTTTAGCCAACATCTTAGTTAGTGAGCTGAATCTTAGCCTGTGCCAAGTCACAGTAGATTGTAGGTTATCCACTCATATATTTATATTTTTTACAAGTTAACCCGTGCATGATACTCATGCATTCTAGTCAAATCAAGCTACTTAAGGTGTTAAAAAGGTTCTTGTCATGCATTTGGGGCTAGGCTAGGCCTCCTCAGGGGAAGAGCGTTACTTCCCGATGCAAGCGCCCTTTTTTAACGTGGTTTTGTCCACATGTCACCACCTCATCATTCCTTTCCATCACCTCATCCTTCATTTTCATCGCCACATCTATCTAGATGTCTATCCAGACACAGGGATCTCTCTCAGCGGTCCTGAGTATCACACTCCTCTCGCTCTGTCACCCCCGGCAACCACCAACCACTCCCCACTGTCACCCCCGGCAACCACCAACCACTCCCAACTGTCACCCCCGGCAACCACTCCCAACTGTCACTTCTACTTCAAAAAATATATATAATTTTTTTTAAATCTTTATAAACACTTTTAACAATTAACAAATTAAATTAACAAATTAAAAACATCTTAGTATACCAAACACACACTAAGAATTTAGTAGGTCAGTGTATAACTCCGCCCAGCAGGTGGCGCTGCAGCTTAGTTGTTTTTTTTCCACACACAGACAGACTAACACACGCCACTAGGCATTTATATTATAGATATTGTCAATGTTTGGGGTTTTTTTTTGCACACAACTATCATTTGTTTATTAAATGTGTTCCTACATTAGTAGTGTACATGAAATATATCTCATTTATTATACTTCTTATCTATTGAATTATTTTCCTGTCAGCATTTGACAGAAAGAAACAATGAGCGCATGATTGTTTATCTGCTATGTATTGCTATCAAGGAGGCAGACCTTGTCAATCCTGCAGCTCTTGTACCATTTCCAGTAATTGGAGTGCAGGTTGCTGCTACTTTTTAGTGGAAGAACTTGGCTGGCCTGCACAGAGCCCTGACCTCAAGCCCATCGATCACCTTTGGGATGTATTGGAATGCTGACTCCGAATAAGACCTCAGTGCCCAACATCAGTGCCCCAACCTCACTAATGATCTTGTAGCTGAATTCCTACAGCCATGTTCCAAAATTTAGTGGAATGCCTTCCCAAAAGAGTGGAGGCTGCTATAGTAGCAAAGACGGGAGTAAGTTAATATTGATAGATTATAATAAAAAAAAAATATATATATATATATATATATATATATATATATATAAAATATCATGGATTTGCAAATATGTGTAACAGAATTCTGTCACTAAAGTGCTAGCCACACCCACACATTAGGTTGGCCACACCCACTCAGCAAATGTCACTCTCACTTAGATGGGGGGCGCCGGTGCCCTGTCTTGCCCAGGGCACTAAAATATCTAGTTACGGCACTGGTTCTTAGACACACATATTCACACATATCCTTCCAGGACAACATAGTGGGCAAATCTCTAGTGCATTATATCTGAAAGCACTGACCTAAAGAACATTCTTAACCTTAAAACAAAGAAACAACTTGTCAGCTCCTTACAAGAATGCCAATGACGTGTTTTGTATTTGAAATTTTTTCGACAAGTATATTGATCTCATCTAAAGGATACTACTATTGTGGTGCAATGTTGGAGACAAGCCATGTGAACATGCAGTAAATTTGTCCTAGTGAACTTGTGATGCTTGCACCACTGTACCCCCCCCCCCACATTTCCCATTGTGTGCAGTTCAGTGGTCTAGCTATGCTTCTTTACCTAGGAGAAGTGAACAAGACAAGAAATAAATAGAATGCCACATTGAGTACACAATCCTGTGTCTAGAAATAATGACACAATAGCAGACATTCAATTCAGCATAATGTGTTTCTGGAACAGTCCACAGAGACACACTCCATATAGGTGCGAGGAAAATGTTATTGGAAATTCCTTACCATAATGGCCGGCAATGTAAGCAGCCAGGCATCGCGATGATGTCCGGCGACACATCCCAACCAATTGAATCTCCCCATAAATATGAACTCAATTATATAATTTCAAAAATAAAAAAAAATATACATGGCAAGAGCATGTCAACTTAATATTGGCAGAAACCCATTATCAGGGCACTTGTGCTGTTATAAGTAATAGGTGTCAGTAGCGTTGGTTGGAGATGTTAAGCCACAAGAAGCTTTTAAACTTAAAACAATTTGTTGATTTTGTTTCAGAACTAGTTGTTTCAGATGATAATATACATATATACAGTTGCTCACAGTTAATAGTGACTGTAATAGACAGGCAGTATGACAAACTTATGTAGTTAATGTACTTAACTCTATTATAGTACATTCATATATGCAGGTAGTAGTAGGCCTATATTGTGGGCAATATCAGAGATCAGGCTGCTCACATATATTTTTGTGCCTCCGGTCGCTTTATATATTTATATATAAGTAAGAGACCACAATAAGGATGTAGCTCCAGTTATCGCATACTTTACAGTTCAACTGTCACTGGAAGAACCAGCTGAGACCTTAACTTCCTGTCTGTGCATTAGAGTGATGCAGATGTCTGGAGACTGTCCCAATTCCTGTCTTCATTAGGTCACAGGGGACACCACTAGCAAGATGGGAGACGGAGTGTAGCGCTCTATATTAACACTTAAAACTTGCCGTAGAGTATGAGGTGTCTTCTGGAATGCCTGGTCCTCCATGGCTACTGAAACTGTTTTCAAAAAATATGTTTCTCACTATGCACCATTGATGACATACAGCAATTAATTTTCTGTACAGGACATAGGTATCCCAAATTAATTTGGGTGCACAAATAAACAAGCCAACTCAATTATTGGAGGAGTGCATTTTATAATGTCTAAGACAAGAAAAATATTCTTTAGTAGTTGATTAAAGCATGACAATTATATGGTAATTTTGCAGCGCCATGTTTCATTCAACAGTTACCTGTAAGAGAAGGAAAACAACTGGTATTAAATTGTTCATCAGCTAGTGAACAATACTTTATAAAGTTAGTGGACATTAAGAAAAAAAATCACTTACAGAATATTACATGAAGAACTACCATAGATGAAGGACAACCATTTAGCCAAATTACTATAATTTAAATGTAGGACAACTTCTTAGGTTGACAACACATCAATACATTTCCAGTACACATTTCGTGGGTACATATATGGACATATATCAAAAAGCCAACTTCTCACCAATTTCTTTCAGATGAAAATTAATAACGACTATTATGTAAATAACACACACACCATTTAAAAAAGTAATTGAATTGAAATAAAAACTCTCCTACACACCCATCATTTACCCTCTCTAGATCCAGGCCGGCACAGGAAAACTTCCAGTAAAATGCAGTGTGATATAGTGTGTTATTTAAAAATAATTAAAGCTGATTTGAGACATTGGAACAAATGCAATAAATCATAGAGCACCTGGGACCAGGACTCGTCTCTCCATTTTGCTTATTCTGAAAATATTAATATTGCAGAATAACAAGTAATTTGTTGAGTCATATCTTAATATATGGAAATGAGATAATTGCCAATTCTGAACTTGTTATGAGGATGGTCCAAAAATGCACGATGATGTGGATTCAATTATAACACCACGTCACTTGTACCCACAATATAAAGAAAATGGTTGTGCATACAACTATAATGCAATCTCCTATCTTGTAGTATGTTTGTTTTTTAGGGTTGGGGGACTGAAATTGCGGTTTGGTAAAAAGGATACATTTATATTTATAGTAGCCATGTCACTTCAGTAAGAAGTCACCAACATGTTTGAATTACATTAACATACATGCTAACGCATTGAATGTAAGCATTTTCTGCTGATAAGTACTAGACATCAAAACAAATATTAATATAATGAAAGAAAATTTCTTTATCTTAAATTTTAAGGGCTTACTAGGGCACAGTGTACTATTTTGTGTTGATAGCTGAAACCTGTACCTGAATCCCTTGTTAAAAAAGGTGACATTGTGATGGTAAATGTTCGCCCCTTGACATTTCATACAATAGTGAAGAACAGCTTGAAATGTAGCCAGCCTGGAATTCTGTCATAAAGAACCACCCAGGAGATTAGAAAGGTGGAAAAAGAAAAATAGAAAACAGAGAAGCCAAACTTAAAAGTTAAACATGTTTTAAATTTTAATATAAATGTTTAGAACTTTTATTTAAATCCAAGAACAATTGTGATGACAAAGAAACTGAAAATGAGAAATGAGTTATGCAAGTAAAGGTGAGGGAAGTGATTAAAACAGGTAAGGAATTTTGGAATGTGGCATTCTGGAAAGGTTTACAGCCAAGTTATTGCGGAATGATCTATTCGATATGTCCATAAGGAATGCAGGGGTGTATTATGACTAATAGTGTCACACGTTAGTCAAAATGACATTTTAGTGAAGATATTGGCAGAGGCATTATAAAACAATTGTGGGCCCTATATCAAAGTTCTGTAAGAGCCCCCATGTGCAGCCCAAGGGTTAAAAAGACATAGGACACATGGGGCTTTGACAGGGCTACATCCCTTACCCAGATGGGGGCCTCGTAACAGTTGCACCCCCTGCATCTATGATAGTTATGCCTTTAGCTCTTAACATGAAAAAGGAAATGAACAACTATAAAATAGGTCCCTTTTTTACGCTGTTTTATTGCAAATAATAAGACCATATCTAAAATTGTTTTCTGATTGTTGTCTGTCTTAGAGTAGACTTCTACACTACCACTAACTTTAAAAAATATTTGCATTTGCTCTATCGCAGTTAATAGCCCTTTTGCTTGCATGCTTGATCCAAATTAAGGCAACAGAATTAGAGAATAAAGTGTGTTTGCAGTTGCAGTTGCCTGAAGGAACGAAGGACACTTGGCGCTGTGGTTGCCAGCCGATCTATTGTGGAGTTCCTATTTTGTGAAACGGCGAGATGGGCGTATTTTTTTCCAAGGAACATTACCAGGTTTTCAAAAGACCCAGTGTCAAGTTAATACATTAAATGTATTTTAACTAAATTATGCTGTTTCACATTTCTTATATAGTTTTATTGTTTCCATCTAACTCTTTGCTAGATACTGGCATCTCAATGTGATGTCTCTTGTTGCCCTCTTGTACTTGAATCACATGACCTGCCAATCATAGGTGGAACTACCTCCTGCCCAGTATTAATTTTAATTAATTTTTTCTTCTCCTTCCATTATAGTGCCTATCCATGACAGGCGTGTCAAAGTGAAGCCAGCTTTTCACAGACGTGCAGTCCTTTGCACAGAGTATTTATCAGTGGTGACTCTGTGTGTTCTCTGAGTCTCCTCTAATTGTTTGGCACGATATGTGTTCTGCATGCCATACCATCCACTCAGAGAACACTACTTCTTGAGCAGTCCATTGCGCAGAGTATCTATCAGTGGTGACTCTGTGTGTTCTCTGGGTCTCCTCTAATTGGTTGGCACAATATGTGTTCTGCATGCCATACCATCCACTCAGAGAACACTACTTCTTGAGCAGTCTAATGCGCAGAATATCTATCAGTGGTGACTCTGTGTGTTCTCTGAGTCTCCTCTAACTGGCAGGCACAATATGTGTTCTGCATGCCATACCATCCACTCAGAGAACACTACTTCTTGAGCAGTCCATTGCGCAGAGTATCTATCAGTGGTGACTCTATGTGTACTCTGAGTCTCCTCTAATTGGTTGGCACGATATGTGTTCTGCATGCCATACCATCCACTCAGAGAACACTACTTCTTGAGCAGTCCATTGTGCAGAGTATCTATCAGTGGTGACTCTGTGTGTTCTCCGAGTCTCCTCTAATTGGTTGGCACGATATGTGTTCTGCATGCCATACCATCCACTCAGAAAACACTACTTCTTGAGCAGTCCATTGCGCAGAGTATCTATCAGTGGTGACTCTGTGTGTTCTCTGGGTCTCCTCTAATTGGTTGGCACAATATGTGTTCTGCATGCCATACCATCCACTCAGATAACACAGGGTGTCTCTTCTGATTAGTCAACATGGTGGAGACGGTTGCCCTTATAGTATTTTGTTGTAGGGTTGCAGAGGAAGAGCCTGCTGCCTGCTGGACAGTAAATATCACAGGATATGTTACTTTTAAAAAGGGAGAGGGATGGAGAGAGACAAGGATGGGTGCTGCTAGTGAAAGGGGAGAGAAGAGCTGGAAACAGTGACATAGAACTAGCTGTGTTATTACCAGGGATGGAAAAATAAATCTGGGGAAAGTGAAAAAAAGCTGGGTTAATAAAAATAATGTTGAGGAAGAGAAAAAGACCTGGGGTAAATGTATTACGGTCCGGTTTTGTCAACTCGCGAGAGTTTGGCGAGTTGACAGCTTAAATTTAAAGCGGCGCTGCCTTGTAAAGGGAAACTTCCCTTTACAAGGCAGCGCCGCTTTAAATTTAAGCTGTCAACTCGCCGAACTCCCGCGAGTTGACAAAGCTGGACCATAATACATTTACCCCCTGGGTGTAAAAAAAGAAAGAACACAAGGTCAAAAAATTGGTAAAAAAGCTAAGAAAAAAAAAGAGATGCAGGAGGGAAAGACAGCTTTAGGGGGAGAAAATATATAATTAAGAGAGGGAGGAATTCCTTTAATACACATTCTTGTTTCCTGTGTGTGGTGTTTCCACCTACATATTTCGGTAAAATAATGTGTGGCATCAAAGTCAACCTTGTGGGTATTAAATTTGGGTTTTGCAGCATGTCAAGGAATATAAAGTATGTTCACCTCTGACTCCCTGTCTGTCTCTCATTGTTGTTGTTCACCTTTTGTGTTTTTGTGTCTTTGTATTGTGAGTGTTCATCCTTTTTTTTCTCCCTTCACCCCTCACATCTATCCCCCACATTCTTCTACCATGTGTGCAAACAACCGCCATTTTCTCTTCCACATCACCCCTCTTCCTCCTCCTCTTTTTCTGAAGTCCAGCTGGCTGCTAATTGTAAGTGCTATGTAAGAATCTGAGGTTATCAGGTAAGCACAATTTTCTGATTTTTAATCATTTTTGCCCTTTAACCCTACAATCGCCAATGATAATCCAGGCAGCAGTAAGGTTTGCTGGGTTTCGCCACTGAATGCTTCGACGGGCGACTTGCAATAGTGTTAAGACAGTACCGGTGGTAGTCACCATTCCGAGTGAGATTATTCCGACACCGACTATAGTGACACAAATATTCCGAAGACTATGAGCAAGACATTAAAAAATAATAGACTTACCACCAGACAGACATAGAACATTTCCGACATGGGTCCTGTCAATTGCGACAAGGTGCCAGGACCAAACACAATGTTTCTGGAACCTTATCTGGATACCACAGCTGACATTGTCTGTCAGTGCTAGCAGTGTCTGCTCTCCAAGGAGAGCACAGACTCCACTTGATTTCTCCCACTATAAAATAGTAATGTTGGGTTAACCAACCACTTCTGCTCCATTTTACTATGGTGCACAGCTGGCAAGTGGTTAAGCATTGTTGGAGGAGACCAGCATCTGATCTTCTATGTTAAATACTGTAATGACGCTATTTTTGGGCACTGAAATAATTAACTGTGATCATAATGTAAATAAAAAATATTATTTTATTGTGTAGTTTTTCATACATATACTGTTCATTAGCTCATGATCCATAACTATATTCACTTTTAAGGCTGTGCATTTTCATAGGCATGCAACAATGCTGTATTCTGTGGCTGCCAGATAATCCCTTTTTTTCTGAATAAAATATTTGTATAAATCCCAGATGGAAAGTTTTTGCTTCACGGTTCCCCAGACACGTCATTTTGATAGACATATTCTCTGAGGGCATTGTGTGAAAGCAGCGCATGCACAGATCATTTTGCTGGACAGCCTACTCTATGTAATTGTCTGTAAAAACACTATAAATCTCATTCCTAGCTCACATCCAGATGGCATCCACTATAATGTGTATGCAATTGTTATTCTCAGATTTTATTTTTTTTCCAGCTTCTTGATTTATTTAAAACAAATTATTCTTACTTAGCAACAATAGCAAGCTACTAGAAATTAATTTTACCTATGTAACTTATCCATACATTCTTAAATTAGTAAGCTATTAGATAACATAAATAATTAAAAGCAATCGTTTACATTAAATGTTGATTTCAAATATGTTTTAAATGTTTTATTTTGATTGAACAAATGAGAATTTTTTTCTCCTGGACAAACCATGTTACAATGCAAGAGGTGCAAATTAGTTTATAATTTTGCACATAAGTTAAATACTGGTTGTTCTAGGACATGTCCTATCCCAACTCTAAATCTGTCCCCACATTTTAAATTTACCTCCCCCTCCAATGCAGCATGGTTTTGCCAAGCTGTGAAAGTTACTCATTGTTTTTTTGCTTTACTTTTCTTAATGAATCAGGCCTTATATGTCATAACAAACACAACACATTAGACAACAGTCCATAAATACAGGGTTAATCAAATGTTAAAAAAAGCTTATGTTAGTTATAAGCAAACCATACAAACATGTTTATACTTTGAATTTATTAATAAGTCATATACTTTGATTAACATTTTAATTATTTGTTTTTCCAGTTGACCAGAAACTCATGACCCACTTTTCCTTTATTCAAACCTCCATGGTTCTAGTGCTATAGATAAACATTATACAATAACAAAGTTACAGTACTTTGGCATCCCTCCATCAGATAGTGTGGTGTATCTTTCTGTCTTAAACTTAAAGCCCTTTTGAGGTGTTGCCAGTTAACCTATCTAATGTCCTGCAAATCAATATGGATTCTTTATGTGGCCCTTGCCACTGGAGTTTAGCTAAGAACCAACATGACCCATAACGTATTGAGTATCATAAAAAAAAATAAAAAAAAATATTACAAAACATTTCCATAAATTTCTAAAAAGGAAAAATAAATTATTATATTGAAAAATATTAATATCCCTGTAATTGTAAGCTGAAATGTGTACAGCTGCAATACAGTACCTCAAAAGTAAATTTGTTTAAATATTCCTCTCGCTGAGGTCCTACTGCATATTTGAGACTTTCCAAACTAAAAGGTGCAAAATTATGATGTAAAATTGTTCCAAATAAGTCAGATATGATTATAGAGAGCTGTCAACTGTATAAAACCATTGAAGGTCATTGAACTTTATAAGTAGAATCCATTCTACAGAGGTTAAACTAAAGGCATACTGCTTAGATCAGTCTGACCGCCTGAACTTATTTTCTGGGGAAAAAGGATACCAATCAGAGAAGCTACTGAGAAGTCAACTCTGACATTGAAGGATCTACAGAAGTTAGTGGCTGAAATTGATAGATTATATACATGAGTCAACAATCTCCAAAAAGGTCAAAATGAGTCAACAATTTCACAGAAAGGACCTTGATGGAAGAGTTGCAAGCCTTGTCTGAAAATGCAATCTAGAAGATACTGGCAATGACAGCATCATGTTCTGGGAATATTATTTAGCTACAGGGAATGCTTATCCTGTCAGGATCTATGGGAAGATGGAAGGTGTACATTACAGAGAAATCCTGGAAAATGTGCTACTGCTTGCCCAAAAGCTCAAACTGTACAGGCAGTTTGTCTTTTAACAGGACAATGATCCACTGTACACTTAAAATAAAGAAAATAGATTTCCATGAGTGGCCCAGTCCTGACCTTAATCCCATCTAAAATTTGCAAATGAGTAAAAAAAACATGTGCTTTAGGAAAAACAGAAACGGACAAAAGTGTAAATTCATACATTTAATACATCAAAAGGAATAATAACTAATGTGGGGTGCAAAATTTTGAAAGCAGAACACAGAATAAATGGTGATGTATTGTCAACAGCAACAGAGTAAAATGACCTTGGTGCTATAGCTTAAGATGCTATGAAGGTAAGGGAGCAGTGGGAATAGCCAGTAGAGTATCTGGTTGTATTGGATGAGGTATTAATTGAATGAAGAGGGAAATTGTAGGTCACTGGTAAAACCCCACCTTGAGTGCTGTGTACAGTTCTGGAGTCCCTACCTCCAAAAAGACATTAATAGAAAAATTAGAGAAGGGATACCGAAATGCTGCATGTGCTGCATAACAAATCAGGAAAGAGACTTAAGTAGCTGAACATGCATAACTTAGAGGAGAGAAGAGACAGAGATGATATGATGGTAACATTCAATTATGTAAAAGATATTAATAAATATCAGGAAAGCAGTATTTAAAATAAAATAGAAGATTTCTGGGAAAAGTAGGAAAATGTAAATGTTACATAAAGAACAACTTTTTTTACATAGAGAGTGGTGGGAAATATACTATAAAATAAAAAAAATGAGCGCCTACGACAAACATATTACATATTACTAGTATCAAGAATTAAGATTGAGAAAAAAATAAAAAAATAACCACCCTCCCAACTCCTCACCCTCCATAAAATACACATACAAAAACAAGCAGACTATATGGATATGTGGGTTCCTTTCTGTTGTCAAATTTTATGTTTCCCTTAACCTGACAATCCTTAATCAATTTTGCTAGGAGGAATGGAGAAATTTTCTTCAATCTTGGTGTCTTATCCACAAAGACAACTGCCTGTAATAGTTGCCAAAGGTGATTCAGCTTGTTGATCAATGAGAAATAATAATTATTAAATGATGTTACTTACCGTCACAAACACTCTCCCAGCTGCCGTGACTTTGGGGGTGATTGCTGTATGAAGTCACACGATTCCAGCCCACAGTCTCTCTCTACCTATCACACAGGTTATAGACTTACGGAATCGCCCCCAAACACAGCGCTCTCACACCACCAGACACTTCAGGTTTGCCACCACCTATTGAATATGGGCAATAGGACCCCAATATACTGTCCCACACTGGCACAGAGGCTTCTAGCTGCCCACAGACTAGCAAGACCCACACCAGCAAGCACAGGGTTACCTTTGCACACATCCAGACTGTTACACAAATGTAAAGCTTGTCAATCAAATGTATCAACAAATCACACACTAGCATTCCAAGGGTTAACTTGGTTGAGCTATTTCTTCTTCAAAGGCTAATGGATTTGTTAGAGTATTAAGGATGCAACATATTAAATTATAGATTTAATATACAAAAGTACAGGGCATACATATATAAAAAATAATGAATAACAATTAATAGATTGACATAACAAGCAAAACAGTTTAAAATAAATGGGATTACATTCAGAGTGTCACTTTCATGAATTGCATACTTTGTACCATGGGAAATTTGCCAAGGAAGATGGACAGCTTATCAATGTGAATTGATTTCCCAACATGTCTGACAACTTGCCCCTTCCTAGCACAGGTTTTTTAAGCAAAATCAAATGAGATGGTCTTCACAGGGGTAGTGATTAATGCTAATAGGGGGCAGGGATGTCCCCTGGGTGTCACTATAGTTTGCTCACAAATATTCCCAAAGTTTTGATCTGTGGGTAATTCTTCACAGATATATTCCAGAAACATAACTCCCCCTTCAATAAATCGGTCATAATCTCCCACAAATTTAAATACCAAACATGATGGAATTATGACAATGTGACATATCTTTGGAAAAGATATGTGAGTATACCTGTTTCCGGATACCGCCAGTACCTGTAATTCACAACCCTGGTGCGATTTCTGTTCCTTAGTATGGACTTAAAACCAGATCTCCCAAAATGTGAAATATGAAGACATTTTCCCTTGAAGCTCATATTTCTATATACCTGTATAGAATCTCATATGCTGCCTACAAGGATCTCCAGCTGTGATCGGCCCCACAAAGTCTATTCAAGTGTGCAATACTCCATCCCAGGCCAGGCTATCTCACAGCAGGAACCCTTTGAAGATGTCACAGGTGACACTCTTATCTTTTCACACTGGAATGTGCAAAGCCATCAAATACATTTACATCAGACTTTCTGTCTTTACATTTTACACTTTGACAGCTCAATTTATGCATGGATTCATTTGATATAACCTATTTACACTGCAGTTATGATTTATCCCTTATAAATAACTAAGTTCTCTATGTTCACGACACTTAAATTTTTAGTTTTTATTTATTTATGATTAGGGATGGATCAACCAAAAGGCTGATCAGGCTCCATCATCGACCGGGGGGTCGACAACGGATTTTCAATATTTTTTTCTACCTTGTTAAGGCAGGTGCTGTCTGAAATCATCAGGAACTGGCTGTCACTATTACATGACAGGTAGCTTTGCAGCAAATCCAATTGATGTTAGCTGCCTGTCAGTTCAGGCCCCTATTCTGAGTCTTTTCTCATGAGATCGGACTAAGAACTCCAGTCCTTCACTGACAGGCAGCAACAGCAATCAGATTTGCTGCCAGTCTGTCTGTTATGCATAAAGGCAAAAAGAAGGGGGTGATGAAATGTATTCGGGGGTATTTTATTGTGTGGTGGTTACAAGGATGCTCTCTGTGGTCTCTGCATTCACTAGAATGCTAAATACTAGTCAGGTGGGGCTGGTAGATGTTTGTATTTGATTATAGCTCTTTAACATCAATTTTTCATGTATTTTATTGTCTATTTATGCTTGTGCTATAGGTGTATATTAATCTGGCTATAATGGAGCGTTGTGTTTAAACTAAAGAGTTAAGGGATTGTTAACATTTTGCATTATAATACAATTTTTTACATATTTTCAAAACAGAAGCCCAACTAGATGACAGCAAGTCTGCAAGTACAAGCAAGACAGAACAAAGCTGCAAGAACAGGTAAGAGTGAATGGCACAGTCTGCCTAAATGTGAATGCATTTCCATATTCAGGAGTATTCCTGTATGTTTCAATATTCATTTATGAGTTCACATATATGCTTTATATAATATGCTAAACCTAACCTCAACATATAGTTATGTGTTATAACTGGTTGTTGTGCATGGGCAGTATATTTATTTATTGCTGAATATAAACATAAACATTGGTGAGGGAGATGGCACTTTGGGTGTATTAGCCTAAGGTAGCCACAAACTTTAATCTGGCCCTGTTTATGATTTACTAATATCTTTCCCTTTTGTAGGGGTCTCTGTGAAGATGAATGTGTGATACATTTTATTTTAATATAGGTGGATACAGTAAAATTTAACGAGTCCCCATGTAGGTCTAGCCGAAACTAACCAATTAGAGCACATTTTCACGCTCTGACCAATCAGAACAAAACCTCTTTGGTTTAGTTAGTTGATGTCAGTTGTCCTGGACTGTCATTCATGTTGTGGCTTAGCAAAGAGCAGTACTGCTAGATTAATGTGGGTCTTTTTATCTTTCTTATGGATTTACCTGAATAACAAGAAAGAAGATGATCTCCTTTGAATTAAAGTTTAATAAAATGGTGAACGTGGAAATGGGTGACTCTATTTTTATATTAAAGGATTTTTACTAAGGTATATGTGGAATTTTACATTAATATAATATATATGTGGCTCTACTGATCCCAACGGCCAGTATTGTAATTCTACAAACATACCCAAGTAGTTTATGGTTGTGAAGGCTTGTTAGGGTCAGCAACTTTAGCTCATTATTATCCTAACACCCAACAGACAGGAGTGTTGGGAAGTGCTCCAGGGCTTTCACCACAGGGCTGTTTATTTCCTAGGTGGAGAGCATTTTTTCTTGGAGGCCCTGTGCTTAACAGAGTGAGCACTATAACAGGTGGAACCCACACTGTGGGAAGCCTAGATTTACGGGCGAACCCAAGTGTTTCGACACCACAGGCATGCAACCCAAACGCATGTTCACACATCAGAGGGACCACCTAAAAAGAATAAATGTCTATCTGAGTGCTCGCTCCTAAAAATAGGTATTATCAGGGCAACCAACGGCCCCTGCAGTGGCCGCTTCTTGTACTTCTATCTAGTCAGCATTTAAAGGGTAAATACTAACAATAATACTAAAAGCAAAATTCAACAATTGTTTGCTCTTTGTCAGACATAAAATAGTTTTCTATAATAATTATGTAAACTGAACAATAAGAAATGGTAGCAAAATAGCTGTCATATAGAATGCTGATGGTTTCACTCATGTCTAATAATAGGCATCTCATTTTCCACAATGATAACTTTGTTGACATATTCTATCATAAATCTGTAGAACTTCAGCATTCTTGTTATATGTGAACAGTTTGTTTTTCTGTTACATTAATAATGCATACTGTAATAGCAAAAGCACACCTAGTTCTTGATAGTGAAAATCCATTTACAATATATTTTATTATTTTATTTTCCTTTCCTGAAGCCATTTTTGACCCTTTTATTTTTCAATAGTATATAACTTGAAACAAACACTCATTAATCAATTTTTAATGTGAAAAAATACAATTCACATTGAACATTTGTCTTGTTTTTGTGATGTGTATAACAGAATTAATACTTAATATTACTTATTAAAGGTAGTGTAATTGCATACTTTGTCAGTTTTATTTTATGTGCGCTACATTGCAAACTACATCGGCTTCTTAATAATTCTCTCAGAAAAGACTATAAAAAGATTTGGAATCATATAGTCATGATATAAAAAAGTAAAACTACACCAAAAGAAGAGAAAGTTTCTGGCAGCTAACTGTAAGCAGGGGTGGATTGGAAACGTAAAGTGGCCCTGGTGTCACAACTGTCCCTGCAGGACGTGTCCCGGCCGTCTCCATGACGACCGGGATGACACATCCTGTTTTCGCCCCGGTCGGGACGCTGTAGTTTGTAACACCGCGTCCCGGTATTAAGGACAGCCGGGCACGTGCGCAACTATTAGTTTGTTCATTAATTAACCAGCCTCTGAGGCTGTCTCCTTTGTTCCCATTGGCCAGTCTCTGTATATAAGGCAGGGAGGGCTTAGCCTCCCTGCCGGTTATAGTTCTCAGTTGCTGTGAGCTAGCCTGCTCCTGTGCCTTGAACCTGTTTTCTGTTGGATTGCTCATGTATGACCCTTGGCCTTGATTCTCCACCCCGCTATTCTGCGCTACCGTACGTTCATAAACCTGTACTACTCTGAGTATAAGACCTGGGGGCATCCGAGTGCCTGTGAGCATAACGAGCTCTACGGGAAAGGCAGCTGCTATAGGTGAAGACCTCTCCAACTTGTTCTACTGGTTTTTGATAAGACCGCTAGCCGTAACCCCTGAAAAGAATTGGCCACATTTAGAGGGATCCAAATCAATTGTAGATATGGCCAACACAAAAGTAGATGTTATTAGCACACTGTTAGCCTTAGCCCCAATGATGAAAAGCAAGACCAATGCAACACGTTAGGCAGAGTCACAGCAACTGCAGATAGAGCTATTGTAAGAGTTATTGTAAGATAGAACATTATTGCAAGACGTTCATCCACTGTCAAACACTCACTGGTTCTAAATTTTCCCTACCCATGTAATAGAAAAAATAAATCACATTGCCTCTGGTGACTACCACATAGTACAGAGAGCATGACAGTCAACCATAGCATCCCAATGACTGCCTTAAATTACAGAAAGCATCCCAATGACATACAGTTCAGAAAGCATCTCGATGGCCACCATCCAGGATAGAGGGCAACCTCTATCCTGGATGGTGACAAATTACATGAAATGGAAATTTATTGTGAAGATTTATACAATCACCAACCCATGAGATGATGGCTGTACAATAGGCTGCTCAGTGGCTTTGTGGCTGCTGTGGAATTACAAGTCCCAGCGCATTTAGCTACCAGAGTGTGCTGGGATTTGTAGTCTCACCACAGTCTTCTAGTCATACATACAGACCTCCAGACTTGTAGTTCCCCAGCCTGTTCATTTCTGGATGATTAGCTCTAGGACCCTGCACCATCAGCAGAGGAGGCCATGGCAGGCACTGGGGGGGAGGGACCATTAGGGGGAAGGAGGAGGGTGAAGGGGAGAGACAGATCAGCCGTGGGCAGAATTGTCTTGCACACACATTCATGTCCCCAGTCTAATAGGCTAATTGGTTGCTATCAAATAGACCCTAGTCTCTCTCTCAGCCTGTGTGTGTATGTTAGGGAATTTAGACTGTAAGCTCCAATTGGTCAGGGACTAATGTGAGTGAGTTCTTTGTACAGCGCTGCAGAATTAGCGGCACAATATCAAAAGCTGATGATGAGGATGATGATGATGATACACTGTTTGTGTTTCACAATTACTTTTCTTTTGAGCAGAACTGCATCTGCCCCTCCTGGACTACCTTGGACTGGGTCACTGGGCCATCTGCATTTATTTTTCCTTTAAAATGTTTCTAATAAGCTGCTAAGTCGAGTCTTGTCCCCTGGTCAAAAATATGCCAGACCTCCCCTGAATATTCTTATTTGTTTATAATAAAATTATGGCAAACTTGTGGTATATGTTCTTCACTACATTGATAATATCCTAATTAGTTAGAATCATGTGAAAATAAAGTTAATAAATTCTACAAAAATTGCAATGCTTTTCACCACACAATAAACTAAAACTGTGACACTTCCAAACTAAGATGAATTTGTGTCTACTAATATGTGACAGGCACTCATTTCATTAAAATGCATAATTCAATTAATCTTCATCAGAAATAACACCTTCCACCCCAAACACAAAAATGCAATATAATACAATAAACATTTAGTGGAGATCAGGAAATAGATTACCAAGCAAGGATGCTGCTGTTAAGAGTGCTAGGGAAGACATATCCACACAAACTACAATCCCCTTCCCGACACCCCAGGCACCCACCTGATCCTGAGGGACAGCTAAGGACACACCATACTTACTGCTGCTCAGACGTCCTACAGGCCTCCGCCCGCAGCCTGACCCCCAGTGGTTAAGCCCGCTTTCTGGGGGCGTAGGACATTAGGTGCCCTGTGAGACAGTTAGAGGTGCTTTGTATGACACTCTTAATTAACTTTAACTAGACTACTCACTATTTAGGAACTAAGTGTCCCGCTATGTTGAGGGCCGAATGCCCTCTTACGAACTATGAAAACATAAGGTCCTCTTTACTACCTAGGGCCTATTGCCCTTCTAACCACATGGGCCTATTGCCCAATTATAAAATACAATGGGCCTGACACCCAGCTCCACCTATAGGGCCTTTGCCCAACTGTTAGGCTCCAACTGGCTATGGGGCCTTGTGCCCCATACCAGCGTGCACCAAACAATTCATACTGAGGCCACCCTAACAGAGTCTCAGGCCTAGGGCCTGGATGCAGATCAGGCCTAGTGCCTGATGTAAGAAAGAAGTGCCACTTTATTGAACGGGTATAGATAGAAGTGAGGGCGAGGGCCCGGTAGAGGAGTTACCCAATAGGGGTCTTCTCCAGAAGTACTCCACACCGCCGCCGTGCTCAAGGTGCTGCTGTCTTCTCTGCTTGATCCCGGTGAGTGTTTGGGAGGTTCTCAGCCCTGACAAGGGCTCTCTGCCTCCACGCTCCACTGTCAGTCCCCCTCCTTCATTCTTCCTTGCTGTCTTCTTTCCTCTTTCTCCAGCGCTTCCTCTTCTTCCAGTTGCGCGCGGCGTCTTCTTCACCGGGTCCAACGTCTTCTACCTTTGTTCCTTTCTTCTTGCGCCCGCAGTCTTGCTACGTCTGTCCTCCTCGCTCTCTGCTGCCGACTGAACAAAATGGCGGCGGTTACGGTGGCTCAAATGGCTGCCGACGCCAAATGACATCACCACTACGTTGCGTGATGCCGCAGCAATCCATAATTGGCTCTCCGGCTCTCCGTAGTGCCAAAATTCAAAAGACCGACCAGGTAGCCCTGATTGGCTCCCCATTCCGGCCATTCCTGATAGCGCCACCAGGAAGCCGCGACACACACCCATGAAATCGTAGGCTGTCGCAAGTGTCCATTATACTCGAAGATGAATTGTATACATTTGCATTCTCTGGCGTATAGTTCGCTTATGGGCAATCAATTTTATGCAAAATGCGGCACATCGTTCCTTAACGAATCAGGCCCACTAAGCTAGCCAATAAAGCGTATCACCTTAATGTTATACTTTTGTGAGATAAGTTCACATTAAACACCAGTTTTAGTAAAGTAAGGCCAGTATTAAAAATGAATTTATATTCAACTTGTACTTCCATCCCCTCATGTTCTGGTCCTTACTTCTTTCATGGTGTCAAGCCAAGGCTGCAGTGATGGCAGGAATGAGCTCAGGAAACTCATCTCACCTTGTATTTCTTCTGCATAAAAATACTGCATAGCAGTAAGTGGGCAGAGGAAAGTTAGAGACCAGTAGGTGAGATAAGAACCTCATCTCCGCCAAACATAGTAATGTGCCACCTGTGATGAGGATCATTGGTGGAACTGTCTTTCCACCCTCTGCAATGGGTTGTTATGTTAAGAGAGAAGTGCTTCTGTAAGTTAAACAGTGACTGTCAGACAGGTAAACTTGCTCTGCAAGAATGCACTGTATGCATTAGTTGATTCATAAAAAATGGCAGCTCTAATGATGTCACAGCAACTCCAATGACTGCTGTCTGAGCTGAATTCCCATAGGGGACAAAAAGTAACTTCAATTTGAGGTGCTCAGAAAACATATAATAATAGAAACTGAAACTTTATTGATAAACTTTTAAAACATTCAAATATTCCAATTCTATAAGCACATCATTATTCAGCTAAATGAAATATAGATGAAGTAAGAAAAAAATAATGAAATTGTGTTTTAAAAGCACTCATATGTAACTGTACGTCTAATAAAGGAATTATGCTATTGTCTGTTCATTTATCTTGTGTTTCATTCACAATAAAAAAAATCATTATAATAAATGAGTGAGGTAATTAAGACAATACTTAGACTGATTGCATGCTGCTACATAAGCAAATATATTTATATATATGAGCAGTGTGATAAAGTGGGATCACACTGGAAATAAGATATATTATGGACAGAGATGAAAAGCAGAACGAGTGTAATGATTAGCATAGACACTCATGTGCAACTCTGTCTAAAATCCCTTTTCTGGGGTATCTCTTGGTAAGTTAGCACTCAATTTAAAGACACATACTCAGTGGACCTCCTCCCCCACCCACTGTCTTGGTCACTCCCTCGACCTCGTCTTCTCTCATCTCTGTGATGTCTCTGACTTCTCTAACTCTCCCTTAACACTCTCTGACCACCATCTCCTCTCCTTCACTCTGTCCTCCTCCCCTACTCCCGCCTCACCTAAAGCCACCCTCATTAGGCGCAACCTTGATGCTATCAACCCTACCGCCTTCTCTCTCTTGAAACTCTCCTATCACCCCTCCCCTCCCTGGCCTGTCCTGACCAGGCGTCCTCTCTATACAACCACTCCCTCACTACTGCCCTTGATGCTGTCGCCCCAGCCTCCGCTATCCGCCAGCGCCGCCTCATTCCTCAGCCCTGACACTCGAAACTCACCCGCTTCCTCCAACGGTGCTCTCGCACTGCTGAACGCCTCTGGAGGAAATCTCGTTCCCTGGCTGACTTCCTTCACTATAAATTCATCCTCTCCTCTTTCTGCTCCGCCCTCTCCCTTGCTAAACAATCCTTTTTTGAATCCCTCATTTCTTCTCAGTCCTCCAATCCCTGCCGCCTCTTCGCCACCTTCAACTCCCTCCTCTCTCACCCTCCCCTTCCTGTCCCGCCCTCCCTCTCTGCTACTGACTTTGCCACCTTTTTCTCCTCCAAAATTGAGGCCATCAGACTGAACTCCTCCTCCCCCCCTCTCCCGCCACCCTCATCTCCTCACCTCTCCCCAACAACCAACTCTGGAGCTCCTTTCTCCCCACAACAGGGGAAAAAGTTCACTCCCTTATTCTTTCCTCTCCTCCCTCCACCTGTCCTCTCGATCCCATCCCCTCCCACTTCCTTTGCTCTCTTTCTCCCACTGTCTGCTCTTACCCCGCACACCGCTTCAACTTATCTCTCTCCTCCGGTGTAGTCCCCTCCTCCTTTAAACACGCTCTTATCTCCCCTATCCTTAAAAAACCCAATCTTGACCCCACCACTCTTGCCAATTATCGCCCTATCTCACTGCACCCCTATGCCTCCAAATTACTTGGGTGGATTGTCTGCAGCCGCCTTGCCAGTCACCTCTCTGACTTTTCCCTCCTTGACCCCCTCCAAACCGGCTACTGTCCTCTCCACTCCACCGAAACTGCCCTAGAAAAGGTTACTGATGACCTCCTATCAGCCAAATCCAAGGGTCACTTCTCCATACTCATCCTCCTTGACCTCTCCACAGCCTTTGACACTGTGGACCACCCCCTCCTGCTGCAAACTCTTCTCTCTCTCGGCCTCTCCTTATCTGTCCATGCCTGGTTCACCTCTTACCTCGCTAACAGCTCCTTCTCTGTATCCACGTCCGGCTCTTCCTCCCCCCCTACCCTCTCCCTGTTGGTGTTTTGCAGGGCTCTGTTCTTGGCCCTCTACTCTTCTCGCTCTGTACTTCCTCCTTTGATGCTCTCATCTCCTCCTTCGGTCTTCAGTATCACCTGTATGCTGACGACATTCAACTCTACATCTCTTCTCCTGACCTTTCTTCCGCCATCCTCTCTTGTGTATCTGACTGCCTCTCCGCCATCTCCTTCTGGATGTCCGCGCATTTTCTCAAAATCAATATCTCTAAAATGGAACTCATTGTCTTTCCTCCGTCCAGACTCCCATCCCACCACAACCTCTCTATTGTCGTCAACAACACCACCATCTCCTCTGTCACCCACCTCTGCTGCCTGGTGGTCACCCTTGACTCCTCTCTCTCTTTTGTACCCCACATTCATTCCCTTGCCCAAGCCTGTTGCTTCCAACTACGCAACATCACCCGCATCCGTCCCTTTCTCTCTCAGGATGCCACCAAGACTATCATACACGCACTCATCATCTCCCACCGGGATAACTGCAACCTCCTCCTCACCGGCCTCCCCCACTCCCGTCTCTCCCCCCTCCGCTCTATACTCAACGCGGCCACAAAACTCATCTTCCTCTCATGCCGCTCCTCCTCTGCCTCCCCTCTCTGCCTCGCCTTACAATGGCTTCCCTTCCCCTACAGAATCCTCTTTTTAAACTCCTCACCACCACCTACAAGGCTCTCTCCTACTCTACTGCCCCCTATATCTCTAACCTCCTCTCCATTCACACTCCTTCCCGCTCCCTGCGCTCAGCCAATGATCGCCGCCTCTCCTCCACTCTTATCACCTCTCCCTACTCCAGAATCCAAAACTTTTCCCGTGCTGCCCCCCTTCACTGGAATTACCTCCCTCATTCCATCCGCCTCTCTCCTACTCTGTGCTCCTTCAAACGTGCACTGAAAACCCACCTCTTCCTTAAAGCCTACCAACCATCCGCATAACCCCTTCACCTCCTCCACTCGCTCTCTCCCCTTGCCACATCTGGCTCCCCTTGTGCCTGTTCTGTTTTCCCTCCCTTAGGATGTAAGCTCACATGAGCAGGGCCCCCTTCCCTCCTGTCTCCCTACCTGTTCTTCTGGTCCGTGTTTATTGCATTAACGAGCCTGGTGTTTCCGAAGTACTGGTATTTTTTTGTTTACTGTTTTGTACCGTTTCACCCTGTATAGTGTACTGTTTGTATGGTGTACGGCGCTGTGGAAATCTTGTGGCGCCTAACAATAAAGGATAATAATAATAATATATGTATGGCCCAAATATATGGGACTCTCACTGTTTAGAGTTTGGACCACCTTATTAGCAAAAATGCAGTGGAGTGGTGGGTGGCATTAACATACATTTGCAGATGTGTGCAACTGAGACTTTTGCATTTTTATTTACAGTCGAAATGGCAAGTTCTTTCCTGGCTATAGCAGTGTGCTGGGGGATTTTTCTCTGTGTTTGTTCCTTTAAGGATAACCCCATCCTTTCAAGCACATGCTATGAGCCTATAAATTGATTGAGCAACTTCCAATTCTGTATTTCTCTGAGAGGCATGTTGGTGTCAAAAGCTGAGGGGGACTGCTGGTGCTGTATTGCTGTTTGGAGATTTCTGGGATACCACTTGGTAAGTTAGCTCTCAACTTAAAAAACACATATATGTATGTCCCAAATATAAGGAACTCTCGCTGTTTAGAGTTAGGACCACCCTATTAGCAAAAGCGTCGTGGAGTGGCGGGTGGCTTTAACATACATTTGCAAATGTGTGCAACTGAAACTTTTGCATTTTTATTTACAGTAGAAATGGCAGGTTCTTTCCTGGCTATAGCAGTGTGCTGGGGGATTTTACTCTCTGTTTGTTCCTTTTAGGATAACCCCACCCTTTCAAGCACCTGCTACGAGCCTATAAATTGATTGAGCAACTTCCAACTCTGCAATATATGATGTATATCTTTAAATATTGCTTATTTTAGCTAATATTTTAAAGCACTATATTCCTGACTATGGTAGGAGGATTCTATTGACCGCAGGTTTTTTTTTATTCCGCGTTAAGTCATTTTAACGCAGTTTTCACTCATTTTAGAGTGGGGTAACTTTACCCAATATTCAATTAAATGTTTAACACACCTTTTTTTTTGCACAAAAGGTCCTATCGCGGACAAGTAGAAGATCCATTGAAAGTATAGGGAGGAGGAAGGGAGGGAGAAGCTTTAAAAGCTATTCAATTGTTTTATAACGCAGCGCGGTAAACTGTCAAATTTCCAGTTTTATCTCGCACCTCTCATGGCTGTGCAAAAAATTAAAAATATAAGAAAACTATTTCACATAATGTAATAATGTAAAAAAAAATGATGTTTATCTGTAATGCATAACATGAAAAAAGGTGATTTTCTTTAATAAAAAGCATGTAAAAATTTTTTATAAAAATAATAAACACAGTAATCACTAATTAATATATTTATGTATGGTATATGTACTAATATGTATGCACTAATGTGTTTTGTCATGGTATAGATGATTGTATAGTAAAAAAAAAAAAAAAAAAAAAACATAGTAAAAAAAAGTACTGTATGTAGATATTATAAAATAGAAAGGTTGTGTAAAAAACCCTGCGGTCAATTGAATTCCCCCTATATATCCAATGTGTAAACTGGAAACTAAATAACAATGTTGCCAGTCAGAATAAAGTGTTTCAGAGAACTACCAGTAATAGTAACAGTTGACAGAGCAGGTTGTGATTGAGGGCTGCTTTTTGACATGCAGCACATCCCATTAGGACGCAGTCTAAAAGATGAGGGAGGGACTTTAGAAATCTTTAAAGGTGTGAAGGTAATACTTTATTTTCTAACAAAGCTGCAGTGGAATGTCAAGTCAACAATGATGAATGCATTTTACCTTAATGACTCATATCTGAATATTTCAATTCCAGGTTTTAGTGCTAAATCCTTAAATTAAGATTTTATGCATAATGGGGATCATTTATGAAGTGTACTGGCTCTGCACCTCAAAACAACATGGTTTTGCACTGGTGCACATAAATGTTAATTACAAGACCTCGGGGAAGAAAAATGGATATGCAAAATTACACTTCATTTATGAATAACACAGACCAAGTAAGTGGGATGTCAATGACAAAAGTCCTCAGAAAAGAGCAGTGGATGGTCAGAAAAATAATACAGACCAGGGGCAAGAGACAGACTGTAGAGGATTAATTAGCAGTATAACTGCAGAGCCACACATACAGTAAGGTTGGTAACTCAATTCAGGCAGGGTACAACACAGAATGCAAACAATGAAAGTGAGAGAGTAGCAGAGTCAAATTTTAAACTGGGTCACTGCACAGGGAATCAGGCACACAGGAGACAAATGGAATGGTCAGTGACAAGCCAGATATCAGGGCAGGTAACAAACAACAAGGTCAGGAACAGAAGCAGGGGTCGTAATCCAGTCATAATCCAAAGCCAGGTCAAAATAAAAGGAAAGAGTAATACAGGCAAATTGGAAACACAGACATGTCTGCATTAGGCGAAGGTTTAAATAGTTAACAAATTGCCATCTTCAGCAGCAGCTATGTGTGGAGAGAAGTACCCAACATGTTTCAACTTTATATGCACTTTTCCACTGGATTGCAACTGGATGGTGCAAAGTGCATCCCAATTAAAGTATAGGATTAGACTCTTTCTATATCAGCTTACAGCTGATACAAATATAAAGTCCTTTGTGCCCGCTTACAGTAACGCTCTTAAAATCTTCACCATCTTCACCCTTTTTTATCATTTAAAAGGAAAAAGAAATCTTTTTTTCACTGGTCTTTAAAACTAGTTGCTTCAGTGCACCTATTCCATATTTAGGGGCCTATTAATGAAAGGATGAAAAGCCCTTTCTCCTGTGAAACTGGGTGTTCTCACAGAACATAGTGCTTCTTTTTATCTATCAAGAGATTTGCAGGCTTTCTCTGGCTACAGCCTTCCCCATGCAAAGCATGCTGAAACCTATTTAAGAAGGACAGCGACAGCACAAGTACCACCGTTGTCCTATTTACTCTATCTTAGCATGGCAATAGCAGTAAATTTTCATTGAAAAATGCTTTATACTCTTACCACTGAGAGCCAGTATTGCTGGTCAGCTGAGTATCACTCAGTTGTTCTGGGATCTTATCTTGGTAAATTGCAGCAATAATAGATTTTCCATTGCTGCGATAGTGGCAATAGAAAATCGCTGCACACTGATAAACCCCCGAACTCCTCCTATCAGCCACTGCAAACATCTGCACCTCAGCAAACACCACTTAGTTAGCAAACTCATGGAAATATAGGTGCTTCTCTAGGACAATGCTCTTGTGGATGGAGAATCATGATGTTGACACCGAGACTTGGCATCTCCAACATAATAACATTTTATTATAGCAAATTTATTGAGAAGTAATTTATACACACAAGATTATTATTATTATTATTATTGTTATTAATATTATTATCGTAGATTTACGTGAGTGATTTGAATTGGATTCTGGAGGACACAGGGAGCCAGTGTAGAGATCTGAAAAGTGATGCCGCAGATGTGGGGCTGTGAGAGAGGAAGATCAGTCTTACAGCAGCATTTAGTATGGATTAAAGTGGAGATACATGGTTTCCGGGAATGTCAGATAGCGGGAGGTTGCAGTAGTCAAGACGGGAGATGATAACAAAATGGATAAGACTTTTGGTAGCATGTTGGTTAAGAAAATGGTGAATTCTGGCAACGTTTTTAAGGTGGAGTCAACAGGACTAGGAGAGAGTCTGGATGTGAGGAATAAAGCAGACTCAAGTGTGACACCAATGCAGTGGACTTTGGAGATTGTGGTGTTATTGGCAAAGAAGGAGAATTGAGGGTATGTGGTGACTCTGAGAGCAGGAAAGATGATAAGTTCTGTTTTGGACATGTTGAGCATTAGGTAGCATTGGGACATCCACGCGTGTCGTTAGTGTTGAGGTGGTATTGGAGGCTAAATGAGCAAATTAGTTCCCTAGAGAAGAGGTATACAATGAATAAGTATAGGGACATGAAAAGAGCATGTGGGAGTGGAGGGGAGGATGTACCAGAGGTAGAAATACTAAAGGAGCAATTAGATAAATAGGAAGTGAACCAGAAAATAACTGTGTCAAGAAGGCCAATGGAGTGAAGGGTATGTAAGTGAAGAGGGTGATCAAGAGTGTAAAAAGCAGCAGAGAGGTCCAGGAGAATGAGTATAGAGATATGACCCTTAGTCTTTGCAGTAAGTAGATCATTGATCACTTTTTTGTGAGCAGTTTCAGTGGAATGTTGAAGGCAGAAGCTTGACTGAAGAAAGTCTAGAATAGAATGAGAGGAGAGAAAGTGATACAGATGGTTGTAAAATATTTGCTCAAGTAGTTTGGATACAAAGGGCAGATGGTTTCTTTAGAATTAGTTAGATGAACGCATGCTTAAAGGGAGATTGAAATGTGCTAGTGGAGAGAGACAGGTTGAAGAGGTGATCTAGAGGTGGCCATAAGTGGGGAGAAGGAGTAGAAACGTTAGGCAGGGATAGGGTCGAGGGGACAGGTTGTAGGGTGAGATGACGAGTGCAGAGATTTCATTGAGAAATGAACTAAGTTTTTGAACTTAGTTCAGATTAGTCTAGATCAGGGGTGTCCAGCCTTTTAGCTTCCCAGGGCCACATTGGAAGACGACGAGTTGGTTTGGGCCGCACATAAGATACACTAATAATAACGATAGCCGATCATCCAAAAAACCATAGAAAACATAGTTAACATATATATGTGAGAAAAAAAGTGATATAGATTTTATATATATATATATATATATATATATATATCTCACTTTTTTTTCAAATCCCCCTATACTTACCTTTCAATCGCCCTGTTCAAAAAATCCTATCTAGTTATTATACTATAATCACTTTTTGTATTGTTTCGATGCAATATCAATAGAGTGCATTTAAGCCAGGCATTGTCTATCAGGGTGCCCTGACCAGGCCTGCGGTCCCTGACATATACATCACTGTGACCCGAAATTGTGACCTGTTTTGCTAATTACACCACTATGTTAGTTAAGGGATAACAACTTATAATGGGCCAAAGAGAATAATATATAATGCCCCATTAGTATTACAAGTAGAAGTATGTAGCAGGGAGATAAGGTCCATGATGCTCCAGGACCAGGTGACTTTTATTCACTGGTCAGGGTCCCTTGAAATAATAAAAAAAAATCCCCCTTAACTTACCTTTTAATCGGCTTGTTCTCCTGTCTTCTTCTCTTCTTTTCTCCAATTCTGTGCTGCTGATTGTTCTTCTCGTGCGGGTGACTCCTCTGTGCTGCGCTCCGCAATGGATGTTGCGCGTGATGACATCATGCCTGACATTCACTGCGAGCCCTGCATGGAGGAGGAGACAAGGGAGGGAGCCGGATTACCAGCTGACGTGACCGCGTGACCGCAAGGTAAGTATTTTCTTTTCTTTGTTTTGCAGGATTTTTTTTTCCATTAACAGTGCTGCCCCCTTGCCACAACCAAAACTCCTTCTGGGCCACATTTACAGGCGTGCTGGGCCGCGGGTTGGACAACCCTGGTCTAGATTAAAGCTATTGGGTGCAAGAGTTTTTAGTTGAAAATCCATTTGAATTCCACTTGTGAAATATATTTAATATATTTGGATAGCGGGTACATAAATGAGTGCTGTTTCCTCTAGTAGCACTGAATAATAGGTGCCAACTGCACTTTTTCTGTGCAAATGAATTTTGATTCACTCTTATAGCGAAATAGTAATATATATTTTGTATAAATAGTGATACAATGACAAATATATATTAGAAATATATACTGCTAACTACATAGGTGATATAAGTAAACTGATTGTTAGCAATATTTATTGTGTATACTATGTAACTAACTCATAATACTCATTATCATTTTGTATATCTGGAAGAAAACAACTCAATTATCCAAGGTGTCTTACATTTTTGCAATAAAAGAGATACAAGTATAGATGACTTATAAAATGATAATAATTGCAGATATCTACGTTTCTCATCAGTCTCACTTTTCAGGAACTAATAAAAATATTAATGTTCAACATCTAAAATAAGGAATAGGGTGAAATAAAATAAAATGAAATAAAAATAAATAAAAACAATATGTAAAAATTCAATTGATGTTAAGTGTGGACAAAAAATAGTTAAAAATGATTAAAATCATATAGATGCAATTGCATCAGAATTCATGCAATGTTTATAGCTCTTTATAGATGTTGATAGTGTTGGATGTAGCACTCTTTGGGTGGCACAGTCGGGTCATCGAGTCATTAAGGAGAGCAAAGCAAAAGAAAAAAAGGAGTAAGTTTGCTCCTGGACAAACCGTGTTATATTGCAAGGGGTGCAAAATAGTTTATTATTTTGCACATCAGAAAAATACTGGCTGTTTTTTCAAGTACCACACAAATACTTGATAGCTTTATTTTTACACTAGAATTTAAAGTTGATCTAAGACATGTCCTACCCCAACTATAAATCTGTCCCCACATTTTAAATTTAGCTCCCCCTCCAATGCCACATGGTTTTGCCAAGATGCAAAGTTACTCCTTTTTTATGCTTTTTATCTCCTTAATGACTCAGGCCCATCATCTCTTTGCACAAGTATATAGATAATAGGCCTGATTCATTAAGGAAAGTAAGTCAAGAAAATGAGTAAATGTTTTCCTGGACAAAACCATGTTACAATGCAAGGGGTGCAAATTAGTTTTTTTATTTTGCACATAAGTTAAATACTGTCTGTTTTTTCATGTAGCACACAAATATTTGATCGTTTTATTTTTACATTGAAATTTAAAGTTTATCTAGGACATGCTCTACCCCAACTATAAATCTGTCCCCACATTTTAAATTTATCTCCCCTCCAATGTAACATGGTTTTGCCAAGATGCAAAGTATCTAATTATTTTTGGTTTACCTAATGGATCAGGCCCAATGTGTTCTTCATTTGGGACGGGCAAGAAGAAGATCTCCAAAAGTTTCTCACTCATATCAATAGCAATTGCCTCAACTTGGAATTTACCTACAACACAGGTAAATACCAAGTGACTTTCTAGGATTTATATAGATGTACCGAACCCGCCCAAACTTCCGGAATCCGAGTCCCGAGTCTGCTCAGTACTCTCCCGCCTATCCGGATTCCAAAACGAGGCAAAACATCATCGTGTCGTCGTTGGATCTCAGATCTCGCGATTTTTAGACTGAATAAATATCCGCCTCCACAGCGATCCAGTGACATTTGAGAGAGGGAGAGAGAAGGGTTAGGTCGCAGGAGTAGGAAGTAGAGTAAGAAGAGAGCAATAATAGAGCAGTAATAGAGCAGGAAGAGAGTAGTAGGAGGCATTTTTCCTAATTTACACTACAACTGTTTGGGGTGTCAGATATTCCCCTTTTGTAGAAAACCTATTTTCTGGTGCTGAATTTCTAATATACCAGCACTATATATTTCTGATTTTTCAGTACAAGTGTTTAGGGTGTCAGATATTCCCCACTTGTAAAAAAGCTATTTTCTGGTCTTGAAATTCTAATATACCAGCACTATATATTTCTGAATTTGCACTACAAGTGTTTGGGGTCTCATTAAAATGGATTCCCAGCAGTCCACATATGAGCAGGATCAGCAAGCATCTGCTGCCACCAGTCCTGATGGTAGTCTTCCCTGTACGTCATCTGGTAAAGCATATTGTGACTTGTGAGATGATCAAAATTGAATGGAAATGACTGTAAATTAATGTTAGTGAGGTTAATAATAATGTAGGTACAAAATATTATCTAAATTATGTTATTTTAGCCCAAAAAAATGGATTTCTTTAACAAATTGCAAAACAAAACCAAAAAAAAGAAAAAATCCAACACACGAAGGTAATCCAGATCCAAAACCAAAACCAAAACACGGGATCAGTGAGCACCTCTAGTCTGAACTGACATCTCACTTGACGTACATTTCGCTTAGAGGCTTTGTCAAAGGACGGACCTTTGTTTTTTTCTCTTTTCTAATGAGATGTCACCAGCAACCAAGAGGAGGAGCAGGGTCAGAAAAAGGACATGCAAGGATAATTTGGGGGTGTGAGGTCTATATCTTATTATGCAGTTTGGTGAGTGTGAAGATACGTGGTTCCCAAATCACTCAGACAAGGTATTAGAGGAAAAATAAACGGATGATTTATTCTACAGAACAGGATTAAATACAGCACAGCCCCTTAATGATAGCATGTCCAACAAGTGAGGAAATCAGTTCAAATAAATCCAGTGGGGTAGGTACAGCACAGTTGCCTTAACAATGGCAGGTACAACAAGTGAGGAAATCAGTTCAAATAAATCCAGTGAGATAGGTTCCACAGCACATCTCTGGCAGAGCATCACCTCTTGGCCCATATCAGTCACATACATGTCCAGCCTCCAGGGTAGCCTCTTTTATCACCTTATAATCCCACCTTGGGAACTGCCTGCCCAGGGGAGTTGCAAAAGTCTCGATTGGTGGGCTTCTCATACTATCCAGTCCCCTCCCATATCTCCCCAGGTCTCTTCCTCAGGTGACCCCTGCTGGGTCTGGCTCCTGGTTGCCAGTAGAGCTCATTAGTGGACAATAGGGAGTAAACAGAGTTAACAATGGTAGCTTAATTCACTCAACTCCTGAGTGTTCCCTGTGGAGGTGGAATTTAACCCCTGAAGTACTTTTCCAAGGAGATGTTATAGTACATCACTGATACTTCCTGATAACATGGTTTAAAAGTGCAGGTATGGATTAGATTAAGGGGTTGCAACACCATACACCAAGCCCGTTGCTGTACAGTGAGTGTGGTGGATGAAGGAGAAAAATAAGTTCATGCATGCAAACTAGCGAGGAAGAAGTAGTCAGGGAGAAATAATAATAGGGAAGGCAGAAATAGGATGATGGCGAGAGAGAATTGGAGAAAGAGCTATTTAATATAAATTGAGTAGGTGCATTAAGGAGAGATGTGGGAGAAGGTGTATTAGCTATTGCAGCTAATGAGATAAAATGATCCAAATTGCATCAGGCAATGGAGGAAGTGATGGGTAATTAACCACCACCTGGCTGAGGATAATGGTGTAGGAAGTTTCTGCAGCTCTGACACGGCGAGGTCCAGGATGCTGACAATTGGGTACAGAGGGTCCAAACAGAGGTGGCAACAACAAACACAGTTGAGCTCTGTGGGTCCCACAGCTGAACAGAGATGGTTCAGTAGATCCTAAAACAGCCTTGTTCCTCAGAACTACTGTGACATTTGTCAACAGTATCCAGGAATATCCAATGATTTATATACTTGAGAATAAGGAAAAGTGGGAGCTTGGGCTAAGAGATGAGTTGATGTGCAATTTACTCCAACTGCTGTCCGCACAAGATGCAAAGTTTCTCCTGTCAACTGATTTATTTTTATGCCAACGCTATCCTCCATAGTCAGTGTGTCACTTAATAAAATTTAACAAAGGAAAGAAATAGCTTAGTTTAAGAATAAGTGAATGTCAACATGTATTGCAGTGGTCAGCACATCTGCTAAGATTATTAATGATCTGTTTGTGCTTTATCCCTGCAACAAGCAGTGAATGCCTGTTAAAAGTTTGTGTTTAGCCTTGGGTGCTAGTTACAACTAGATACAAGCATAACAAATCCAATTAACTAATTCACTTTCCTGACTCCTTGGTTAATATGTAAACTTTGTAAAGAATCTTATACTGCATAAAGGTGGCTCTGTAAGTTTTTAATTCCCTTACTGTATTATTCCCCATCACATCTTTTAAGAGACTACTAAGGCTACTGTTATTTTAAATTTTGTTTATTAAACACATTCAGGCAGATATTACACTCCCTCAGTTATTTTTTTAATTAATATTGTTAGATAATATGTGCTTAATTTATGTGTTCCTTCTATTTTGATCGTGAAAATACATTTACAAATACTCAATTTATTTGAATTAGTTCAAAAATGTTATCAAATTTGTCCAATTTGAAGACCTCAAACTTAAAAGAAAAAATGTGTAACTCACCCAATCATCATATATGTATCACACAGGAGAAGGGGAAACTGTAGTATAAAAATATCTGTCAATTTAGATCACAAAAATATATAGCAGAGATGCTGAAATTATTTGAACCAACTCAAAAATGTTGTCAAATTTGTCCAATTTGAGGGCATCAAACCTGACCACAGTGTAAATATGATTTTTTGGGGGAATTGATTTTCTGTCCATGTTTTGAAGTTCAAATATGCGCCCAAAATACGTTCAAATATACTTTTAAATGCGTTACAGCTCAAATTTCTACATATCATAGTATTTAAAAAAAATCTAAAAAGCAAACATCACTGTGTTTGAGATAAATATACCAGCATTCTGAAACAACAAAGCTAATATCCAAATATCCAAGTATAGTAAGAGACTGACCGTTGTGTGGATTGTGTAGCAGTAGTCTCTCAGGTGAGTGGATGTGGCTAGTGTCACCATTAGGTATATATCCCTGATTAGTAGATTATAATGGATAAAAATTAACAGCTAATACAAATCAATACAATGCACAATGAATAACACATGACTGATTTCATTTTTACTCATACACACAAGATAATCATAGGAGAACAGCTGAAAGATTGTGTATGACACCAACTAACATGATTTATCTAAACATGGAACCAGAATTGATTCATTTTGAATGTGATTCACTTACCACCAGACCCGGTCTGGTTGATTGATTAATCAAGCATTACTTTAATCACCTGACGTTACCTACTTAAAGAACAGAGGAAACACCATTACCCTTTACACTCCCTGAGGAAGTCATCATTAGTGCAATGAAAAGTATTGGATCAGTACGATATACAAAAGGTTTACACTTCTAATTAAATAACTTTACAATGACATCGGTACTGGCAGCACAGACATAAATCTTTAATAGACATTTCACAACATCCCGCCTACGGAGTGAGCTTTCCATTCTGCATGGACTCTAAGGAGGCTGGCCACACAACATTCCATAGATAGTAAGATTGTAACCTTGCGAGCAGGACCTTCTTACCTCTCTGTCTATCTGCATTACCCAGTATTGTTTTATTACTATGTTTGTTCCCAAATGTAAGGCACTATGTAATTTGCTGGCACTATATAAATAAATAATGATCATCATCATTATCATCATCCTTCGAAAGCAGCAAGATTCTCCCTGCCAAAATCGGTGTATAACACACAAACTGTGACCATTTCAAGAGCAAACAGGTTTCAAGGAGATATATCAAACATGTGATAACCTGTGTACTCCACTGATGACAGAAAGATCATGTAAGTGGATGTGATTGTTTAAATGCCCCCATGTGACTTAATATTTGCCCCCTTGTGCGTGTGCTGCTAACCAGACAGCAAACTAGCAATGTTTGCTGAGGAGCTTTCATGTAAATATAGTCCTAAATTTAATTTCCTTTTTAAGCATTCTTTTTCAAGCAAGTTTTGATTACATTATTCATGATTCTGACAGTTAAAGGTTATCCATTCTAATGGGGGATACATCTGGATACAACACATACTTCAGGATCACACCAGCCACATCCGCTCACCTGACAGACTACTGTTCCACATAAAGTCAGTCTTCTACTATACTTGAACGCATTTATAGAGCGCTGGGTGCCTTGTTATATATAATTATGGTGTTTAAGTTTGAAGTTCAGGTTTCAAGTTCACAAAAAAAAACATTAAAATACTATACAATCTAGTTATTTAAGTTTAAACAAGCTTGAACATGTTTAACCTAACTCAAACATTTTACCAAATACATAGCTGTCTACATTCAGCTTTCAACTATACACTCGCACTTTGGGTAAAATATTAGCCCTTGCCTTAGAGAATGATGGTATGCCACAAAAGCCAAACCCTCAGCAACTGTGCCCACTGAGAACCATAAGCCAATTGCTACAAGTGAATAAAAGGTGCTCTTTAATTAAGTAGTATAGCATCATTTTTTTATTATAGAAACTGCAGCAAGTGTTAACTATTTATGGATGAAAACATAAAATACTGGGACTTTCATAACACACCTTTGTTATATATTATCTGGATTATGCAATATCCCCTTTTCTGTGTCAGAAGTCAATGTATATCTTTGTGCTATTTAGACAGAACGTCATTTTTGAATATTCATGAAGGGAAGGACTACAAACCTATAATACCTGAAAAAGCCCTGAAACTGATAGGGTGAAACGCGTAGGTTAAAAGGAGAAACCTTATGAGACACCTTTTTCATTCATCAATTAATATATCTGTGGTTGCAGAGACTGAGTTTTCACATTGGCTACAATTTTACTATAACAGGAAACTAAACAGAATTTTGTAATGAAGTAGCTGAAAAGAAAGCTGCAGAGTGAAACATACAAAAGCAGGCTGTCCCTGTTCTCAGGAAAAAACACTACCGATGTGCACAAAAGGAAGCTCACTGCAAAGAGCGGTGACCAGAACTGCAATGGGGACAGGTCTAGATGGAATGGGATAAGGTAAGACCAGCTAATGGTCCTGTGCTCTAATAATATACAAGGAGAATTTAACACTGGGAAACTCTTGTGGCGAGAACAGGTTGCTGGGTATCACAAAAAAGATTAAGCCCACTTAGCATACCCTCTCAGCCAGCAATGTATCTGTGAATATATACTGTATTACTGTATGGTATTATTATATGTTGCTTCACTTATTTTTAAATGTCAACAGACGGATTCCTTAAATAAAGCTAGATTCTCCAATATGTTCCCTAAAACAGCCATTGTCACTTGGCTTTATCAGGGCACCCAAAGACGCTGGGATAAACAGATGCCCAATTTGCTGGGAAATCTTATCTGGAATGAGCCACGCCAAGTTTGGGTTTCAAATGGTGTGATCAGCCATTTTCCATGTGTTCTCATGAAAGAATGGCTAGAAGTTATGGCTCCTGTTGGACTGGTCCAGGATTGTGCCAATGTGTAGATCTTTAAGCCTCAATGGACCTCATTATCTTGTGAATCTGCCAAAAGCAGGAGGACTTGTTCAGTGCTGGTAGAGGAGTGAACAGTGTGGTTCATATGAGACAGTGCTCTATAGGATCTGGATCATCACTCTAGAGAACTACAGTCCTTTTAGAGCAGAGTTGGCAAGAAAGTAAACTATCCATGTCTGCTGCACCACCCTGACTGTTTTCTAACTGCATGTATCCTTTTGTAATTTATAAATACCTCTATTTTTTACAGAAAATAAAGTACACTTGAACTTTGCTAGTTGTCTGCCTAAGTGATTCCAAACCCTGAAGATTACCAGGTGTCCTCGGTTAGCACATAAAGCTACCTACGGGCAAACCAGCTAATCTGAGCATCAAAAGAGTTATACATATGCCCGGTACCTTCACATCTCTGTATGTGAGTGAACAATAGAAGTGACCATCTCCTTGTATATGAACTGTGCTTCAGGATACATCAAGAGACAAGTATTCTATGAGAAGAATTGACAAAAGACAATTTGCAAAATAGAATTTTTGGATGTCAAGTAGATTCTAATATATAATATATTGCAAATAATGTTGATATTAAGACTGCTTTTTGTGGCACAATTGACAATGACTTCTGATATATCTTGATGGAAATAATTTTTCCTCTTTGTACTAAAACCCAGAGAAGTTACCTCTATTAGCGCATAAAAAGAAAGGCGTCACAAATACCATATAATAATCATTTGCGCAAAAGGACAATTGTGAATTATGCCATACTATTGAAAGGGTTGAACACCCCCTACCTTAAAGTCATTCTTGGCTACTGAAAACATTAACAGAAAAAGCACATATAAATAATGTGTTTTATAGTTATACATGGTTGAACCTGTTTGCCGTGCTCGAATTTAGCTTAACGTTTTATTTTATCTAGAATTAAGAATTTATTACACTATTTTGAGATCTGGGGGATGGGGCACGGCAATCGCACACCCCTTAGCCCAGTGTGTGTGTGTGTGTGTGTGTGTGTGTGTGTGTTTGTGTGTGTGTGTGTGTGTGTGTGTGTGTGTGTGTGTGTGTGTGTGTGTGTGTGTGTATACATATACATACTTTGTGTGGGTATATATATATATATATATATATATTGTGACAGAGTCATTGGAAGGAGGCTAGATACAGAGGTATGTGTCCCAGGCTTCCTGCATTGTAAACATAAGGCCCAGTCCGGGTCTTCTGTTCTATCAGTCTCTAACAGACTGATCAAGGGATGCACCTGTGAGGTGCTTGTAATAAGGCAGCTGGGATATGCAGCCAGTGTCTCAGACCTGGGAGAGGTGAGCTGCCTCCCAAGACACTCTGCTGCAGGGAGCAACAGTTACATGTGGTTTGGTGTATGTGTGGGACATAAGGTCCTACACATGAGAGAGGGCCTCCATAAATGTATTAGCTAGAAGCCAGACGGCTAAATCCGGCTGTTTGCAATGCAAACCCGCCGGAAAACCGCCGCGATGCATGGCGGCTTCAAGCCGCCATGCATCACGCCTGTTAGTAAATCTAGCCCTAAGTTGGGTTAATTGATGGAAAGCAGGTGTGTTCATTAAGACTGAAAAAAGGCAAGTATTAGGGTGTGTCTGCAAAGCACAAATTGGGTGTGGCCTGCTTCTGTGCATAAACCAAGAGCAAGAGACCTTAAAAGGAGAAATTTATTGGAAATCTTTTCAGTATAAAGTGGATGTTTTCTGTGTTGAAACAACAGAAGTGTGCAAATGTGTTTGCAAAACCATTGAGCAGAAGTTAAAGGAGAAAAAGGAAAAACTTTTGCTCTGCAAAGAAAAAGTTTGTGATATATGCTTGGTGTTGTAGTTCCACAGCTTTTAAGTCAAGTGAGGTGCTCCTTCTATAAAGAAAGTGCTTTGTTCGCATAAAGATAAAATTGGCTGCTTCTACAAACTACAATGGGCAAGAAAAAGCAGAAGCCTACTGTCTCAACCCAAAAAGAGTGCACACAGGTGTGTCAAAGTGTTGATATGGAAACAGACAAATATCAGAACTTGGAGTATGTTTGTTTAGCGGTAGATTATGACCCTCATCGTTGTGCTAGGTTGCAAGAGGAGGATGTTTCTGATAAAGACTTACTACAAACTGTTACAGCAGGAAACTAATAGGGTAATTACTGCAGCTCAGCAGAAAGCCACCAGGGTACAGCAGGCAGTTTTTGCAGCTCAGCAGGAAACTAACAGTCTACAGAAGATAGCCAATGAAGGGTCCAATAGATGACTTCAAGCCATTGAGGAGACCATTGCTCAACTAAGCCAAAAACTAGCAGAGTCAGAGCAGAATTACAAGAAGGCTGAGCTGGAGCAGGGCACATTACTGGTGGAGAAAAAGACACTAAAGGAGGGTATGATGCTTCTTCAAACATCCTTCACTCCTCGCCAGGAGCATAGAAAAGATATAATGGATATGCATTTAAGAATCATACAACTGGAGAAACAGTTGTCAGATGTGTCACAGAAAGGTGAAGAGGAGGCAAAAATAGTAAGCTCTCTCCTCTCAGAAAATGCCAGTCTGCGGGAAAACCACATACCGCTGACGATACACCTGCAAGCCTCTACCGCACTGACCACAGAGTTGGAGAAAGCTAAAGGTGAGGTAGCCGTGATCAGGAAGCAACTGGAGCGTGAGACAAAAGACCTGACTAAGATACGGACAGAGCTGCAGAGAGAGGTTACTAAGCAAGCAGCCCTGCAAGCTCGGTTGGCCAGGGAGATGGCTCTAAAATCAGAGTTGCAGGACTTGAGAGAACAGATGTGTTTGGACTATGTGATGCGGAAGGAACATGAGGAGAAAGTGTCAGGGCTGCAGAAATTCAAAGAACAGAAGCTTGAAGCAAATATGTTACTGTTGCAACAATCTTACTCCAAATTCGGCAAGAAAAGAGAAACGTTGCTGGCGGAAAAGAAGTTTCTTAAGAAAGATGAGAAGAAAGAGCAAGCACCTGCTGACAAAGGATTAGAACAGCGTGAAGTGCAAGGTGCAGAGCTCAAGGCAGTAGAGACCCAATAAGAAGCTGGGAAAGTAGAGTTGCTGGACCATGCAATCTTGTTTCAAGTCATCAAGGAGCAGCCAGTGCAGGAAAAGCGTTTGCTAAACCAGCAGAAGCTCTTGACAGTTGGAGAAGGAAAGAAAGACAAAGGTCAACGGGAGCAAACCCCATAAATTCTAGCAGAATTGTCCACAGTTCAAAAAGAACTACAGTATTCTACTAAATCTATTCAAGACAATGTCAGCAGAATACAAACTGTTAAGGATAACTGGGAGAGGTTTTCCTGTGGCTCTGAGACACCTTCCAATTCGGTTTCAGGAAAAGTAAAGCGGCTAAATAAACCAGGATTGTCCAAGGTTCAAGTTACAAGCATTCAGGAAATTAATAATATGCTTCAAAAGGTACAGCAGACTGCGATTACTACTGACTTTCCTCAACAACAGTTAAAGGAGTTGCAAAGTCAGCCATGCCAGGAAGCTGAGTTCCTATCCTTGTCTATGGCTCCATTGGAAGTGGTACAGACCAAGTATGTAGCAACAAAATAAAGGAAGAAAACACCCCGCCAGCCTCTAGTTCGGAAACGGCGATCTCCAGTGGATTCTGGTAAGACTGTTCCAGGGGAAAAGGGTGCTGGGTGGTTAAATGAACTGAAATGTACAGAGACTTTAGGCTCAGAACCTGGAGATTGGCCAGTTATGCCAAGAAGGTTCCGGCCTCATAAGAGATATGACAGAAATGTGATTACCTGTTTCAGATGTGGTGGCTTAGGCCATATTGCTGCTTATTGTTCCTGTACCTTTTAATCTATGCAATGTAATAATGCTTATGTACCTCATAGAATGTCTTTATATGCCCAGCTAGCCTGTAATGCAGACAAACAGGCTGACAAATTGATGTGTGAAGTCACCATAGAAAGTAAAAAGATAAAGGTCCTGCTAGATTCTGGCAGTACGATTTCCCTTGTGAAAGCAAAATTAGTGAGTCCCTTAAAATGTCAAAAGGGAAATGTTGGGGTAACCTGCATACACGGGGATACACGGCATTCTGTTACCACGGAAGTAAATATAAAAACACAGTATGGTTTTGGGGTAGTCACTGTCGCTCTAGTTCCTGGTTTGAAATTTGACGCAATATTTGGGAGAGACTTTTCCCACTTCTGGAAGCTATGGGAGACCCACTTGGTTGCAAAAATAAATAGACCAGCTCCACGTGGTATTACTGATACAGTGGTAGCAGGAGTGTTCCACAAGTCAAATGTGTTCCCTCTGTCCAATGTGCTTAGTAAGTCAGGAAATGACAAGGGCAGCAGTAGAGGACAGGATTTTGTACCTCCTATTGAAGGGGGAAATATGGTTGAACCTGTTGATTGTGTACCAGGGATTACTGTAAGGAAAAATGTTTTTGCCTTAAAACAGTTAAAAGATCCCACCCTGGCAAGGGCCAGAGAAAGTGTGAGAATTATTAATACGAAGCCAGTTGAACCTGCTAATAGCTTGCTGTACCCCCACATGATGATAACCCAGGGGTTATTGTGTCAGTCATTTAAATGAGGAAAAGACATTTTGGAGCGGTTGGTAGTTCCTAAACTGTATAGAAGAGCAGTGTTGGACTGGGCTCATGGTTCGACAACTGCCAAGCATCAGGGGGTAGGAAAAACCCTAGATAAAGTTTTACAGCAGTTCTTCTGGCTAGGGGTTCGAAAAGAATGTCTTTGATTGGTGGTCATCCTGCCCTGAGTGTGAAGGTCATGTTTCCAGACCTCAGTCTAAAAGTCCAATGGCAACTACCCCAGTTTCCCCACTAACTGGTGTTCCTTTGGGTTGGAAAAGATCTGTAACCAATACCCTTGCACACAGTTTGCAACGTAAAGCTACAACATTTATGGGGAAAATTAGAGGAGCATTTGGGGTTACAAGTGTTCCACCTGTAGGTTGAAACAAAGGGGGGAGAATATGTGACAGAGTCACTGGAAGGAGGCTAGATACAGAAGTATGTGTCCCAGGCTTCCAGCATTGTATACATAAGGCCCAGTCCGGGTCTTCTGTTCTATCAGTCTCTAACAGACTGATCAAGGGATGCACCTGTGAGGTGCTTGTAATAAGGCATCTGGGATATGCAGCCAGTGTCTCAGACCTAGGGGCAGGTGAGCTGCCTCCTGAGACACTCTGTTGCAGTGAGAAGCGATATACATATGGTTTGGTGTGTGTGTGGGACGTAAGGTCCTACACATGAGAGAGGGCCTCCATAAATGTATTAGCTAGAAGCCAGATGGCTAGGATTTTGTGTTTTGTTCCTATTTTCAAGCTGGTGAATAAACTGGCTGTGGCTGGACTCATGTGTCTTACTACTGCTGTTCACCCAGGAGATGATACCTGTTCCCCTGATTGTACTACAATATATATATATATATATATATATATATATATATATATATATATATATATATTTACATATGCACACACACACACACACACACACAAACACACACACACACACCCGTGCACAGTAGAAGCTACCTCATTATATCTGGGAAGCCCCCTTTAAGATTTCTGCATTTGCCCACGTGGGGATACAGGGATCTTATGTTTAATCATTTGATTGCTTGTTTGGCTGGACATAGGTATGTGTGTGTGTGGGCATGAGCCTGTACAGTGTAGAAATGTTACTGGTCTGCAGGATGCTGTTATGGTGGGCACAGACCCATGTATGGTGGCAATGGAACTGTATGTATGAGGCTTGTGGTAAGCATGAACATCAGGGTTCATATGGTGGGCATAGGGCAGTTGTTCTAGGCATTGTATGGCAGCTTTGTGAGACACAGGGCTGTATATGTTGGACAGGTGATTGTGAGACATGAAACTAGGATGTTTAACATGGAGATGCATATGGTGGATGTGGGACTGTGGCAGGCATGAGGCTGTTTGCTGTAAATTTGTAAATAATGAATATGGAACTGTAAAGAAAGAAAGAAACTTTTTTACTGACCACTGGGCATTGAATGCTGCGCATGATGCTGTTATGCTGATCACAAGGCTTTATATGGTGGGTATGGGTAAGTTATATTAGGTATTGCTTTGCAGTGGGCACAAGACATTATTTAATTTTTTGCCATACCATGCATCCATTCAAAAGAATTTTTTTGCCACATCATGCTCTGTGTACCCTGTACTGAGAATATTCTTTCACACCATACTACATATGATAATTATTTCATTTTCAGTGTACCTTATACTATGTTTTGTGGATGTGAGTATACACTTTTTTACACACTACAGGTATTTCATTTCTTGACATTCTGCACACCATGCCATATAGGCCCATGAACTTGTAATGCCATAAGCATGGCCTTGCATATCTAAGAAGCTGGAAAGCACTATTATGTACAATACTAAACATAACTGCTAAATCCCAGTGACTATAATATAGATTGTGCTCAGCTATAAAACAATCAAAAATCATAAGCAATTATGGCAACTATTTTTTTCATCTAACAATGTTGTCTAATAATTTTCTATAACTTTATTTATATATAACCATACCATAAAGAGAGCATCGTACTCATTTGTGAACTATTATGATTACTCAGGAAACATAATAATCATATTATAAAATAACATGGAAAAATTATATTTAGAATGATTATCTTTTTGTGAACATCTGTAATAGTCTAGACCAGGGGTAGGCAACCTTAAACACTCAAAGAGCCATTTGGACCTGTTTTCCGGAGAAAAAAAAACCTCGGGAGCCACAAAACCCTTATTATGCAGCCCCTCTTATAGGTCCCATTTTTATTATATAGCCCCCTTTTTTACAATGTAGCCCCCTCTTGTAGGTCCCTTTTTTATAGTGTAGTCCCCTCTTGTAGGTCCCTTTTTTTTATTATGCAGTCCCCAAGAAAATATTCTTTTTATTTACTTACCTTCACTCAGGTGGTGTCCCGGTCCTGGATATTCTCTTCTCTGCTCCTCCTCAGCGCGCTTTCTGTCAACTGAATGATGCTGATGCGACCTTAGGGTCACGTCAGTGTCATTCAGTCATTTAGCCCTCAGGGAGCTGCGGCAGGGGAGGAGCGCTCGCTTCTCTGTCGGCTCCCTGCTGTTTTTTACATTTTTGAAACGCAATTAGTTTAGCAAAGGGGGTGAAAGAGAGGCGCTCTGTCACCCCCTCTGCCACTGACACCCGGACTCCAGAGCCACAGCAAATGGCTGAAAGAGCCGCTTGCAGGTCCGGAGCCGCGGGTTGCCAACCCCCGGTTTAGACTAACAATGTGGGGGTGATGGCCAATTCATGAACTGAATTTAATAATAAAATGAATTCATTTCTTAAAGAAATTATATCTCACTCAATTTATGTGTTGCTCCCCCCAAACAATGTGATCATAGACTCACCTCACTATTGCCTTCCTGGAGTGTAGTTTTGTTTTTGGTGCATCTTTGTAAAATGATACTGTACATTTAGCAAAAATAAAGAGTAGAGTTGAATCTAGGCTAGATTACAACTATATGTGGTTGTCTGTAATGCAAGTAGATGATGCAGCAAAAACAAAATTTATAGAAATTGAAAGATCACGAATATGAAGCTTAAATTTCATGTGTTGTTATTATTACAGTTATTTTCTTTCATTTAATAATATTATAATGACATTATAAATTAAAAATCACCTCATTCATGAAGCTCAAATTATTGCATATGTTTGATTAAATTGCTTGTAATTCATGGGCAGAAACGTTTGGATTGGCACATTACATTAAATGAGACACTAAATATATTTGTATATATTATAGAATAGTTATTGGTCAATTTTGTAATATGACAACATTGACTACAATCCATCCAACTATGAATTATATGTGCTAACTCTACAGAGATTGATATTTATATATATTTTTTAAGTCTAAATATTGCTTTGAATCGGAGAGATTTGAGATTTTTTTATTTTCCTTTAGGAAAACTATAAATAAACATTTTCTACAGCCAAATCTAAAATAAAAGCTATGCATCAATATGTAAAAAGTCACAGAGGTAAGAAACGTACTGTATTGTGGGTCTTTAAATTCCCATTGCGACATTAATTATTAAAAGAGTGATTGAAGGAGACAGCAGGACTTCATAAAAGAAAGGTTACTCATTGCCTTCTACTCTGGTCCCCATTTCAAATAATCTTGTCATATATCTTGTCATTTAATGATAGTATTGTACTAAAATATTTTATAATTTTTAACAATTCTGCAGAGTTATCAAACTTTGCACACATACTGAAGCTCCAAACTTAATTGTCAAACTAACATTACATACAAGAAAGAGATGTGTGAAATTTTTAACACTGTCATATAAAATATCTGCCTAATTTTACATTTATCCATAAAATTTTACACATTCTTTTATGGAATTTGTCCGTAAGTGTTCCTAATGTCATTCTGTGGAATGATGAAGCAAAAGCAGGACTCGAAGATTGCAGGACTGTGAAACAATCTGTTCTACAACAAAGCTCAATTTATAAGCTGCTCCAGCGGTTGATTCACCACTGCCTATGGCATACCCACTATCATTCAAGGAGTCTTGAACATCATACTTCTCTCTGTGGCTTCAAAATTACAGTTTTTAACCTACTTTTATTTTATTCCCAAAACTGATCAGTGTTTAAGTGTATATTGCTCTGCTTCACATTTCTTGCATTACAAATTAACATTAAATCCTGGCGTTAATGAGAGCAGATTTCTGTTTTTTCTTAAGGCTTCAGCGTGAAAATCACCAGTAGACAGTGATGTGGGATGATCAAGCAGAGTTTTTAAGTTGGTGATTAGGTTGACTTTAAAAGTACAGTGTTTTTCTATGAATAGTGGATTGACATGTGGATGATGTCAGAGTGGCAACAGATGCTTCCTGCCCTGCTGAGTATTTTAGAATCGGTTGTACACAATTTGTAAACTTCAAATGAGTTTCCATGGTGGGTAAATGTTTATTAATAAAACTAATTCTTTGCCTGCCATTTTTATACTTTAGGGGGGGTATTCAATTGTTAGCGTTAACGCTCTCAAACGAGCGCTCAAAAAATCTTAGCGTTAATACGGTAATTACTCGCGGAATTTCAGCTCGCTGCTCCCTGAAATTTCGCGAGTAAACTACCGTATTAACGCTTTTCACGCGCAATATTACCGTATAAACGGTAATATTTTTTGAGCGCTCGTTTATCAGCGTTACCGCTAACAATTGAATACGCCCCTAGGAATCTAAATAAACAAGAGACAGACAAACTTTCCTGATACAAGTCCAAACGTACATCTGTTTGATTAGCATATCTTCCGTCATTCTGTGTTGCTGATGACCAGAAACAGACATTACGTCAATGAGCACATTTGCATGTAATTCATATCTACATGTATCTGAGATATACAACCTATTGTAATTTGAGAGGCAGAATAGAGGAGCGAAGGGGCATGTACAGAACTTTGTCCACAGGGGTCCCCTGGACAAGGTCCTGTATGGTTCTTGGTACTGCCCCCAAATACAGGGAGCAGAATAGGGTCCCATGTGCTTCGCTGGCACTATCCACCTAGGATACTGCCATGCCGGTATTATAGAAATAACATGTGTGGATGCGATTATTTTTATTTTAGCCTTTTAGCCTGGGCTTTAATAATGATGACACTGCTGTAGCCATGATGCTGTAACTGTTATGAAAAGCAGAGAGGACCTGTGCTGCCTCCTGAGCTTAAGGTGAGTGAAGATCTGCAGCTGAGGGAATAAGTGATAATTGAGGGGTGGTGGTGGTTATAGAAAGCTGGAAAGGTGTGTGTGTGAAAAGCTTTGAATGTAAACAAGAAGTGGGGGAGATCCTGGAAGGGGTTGCATAAGGACAACCCAGGAAGAGAAACCTTGCTGATTAGAAGAGAAATGAGGTGAAGCTGGAGATAGAAAAACTGATTGAGGAAATATTTAGGATGCTAAGTAGGTGAAGAATGAGGAGTGAGAGGGAAGATAGAGAATGTGATCGAGGGAGATAGAGGAGTAAGGTGAAGAATGGGATTGAGGAGGAGGAAATTGTGGATAGAAATGGAGTACAGAGTGGTATGATGTGGTTCTCAGACCTAGATTTTCTATTTGTCGCAATGGCAGCTTTTATTGTGGACCTGCTATCCTTGCACCTGGAAAGTGGCATTTATAAAAGTGGGCATTTTGAGAGACCGAAGAAAATGACTCAGTAAAATTGCAAAGTTACAACTGTGTCATGGAGGATGGAGGTTAACTAATGTCTCACTTTCTGAAACCACACAGGGCCGTCTCTCCCATTGGGCACAATGGGCAGGTGCCCAGGAGCCCAGGAGCCCTGCAGCCCAGGGGGCCCATCGAGGCAGCGCTGCAAAAAGAAAAATCCTGCCCCAAAAAAAAAAGAAGAAAGGAAATACCTTGCGGTCAGCTGGCAATCCGGCTCCCTCCCTGATCTCCTCCTCCGTGCGGCGCTCGCAGTGCATGGCGGGCGTGACGTCCTCACGATTGACATCCATTAGCTCCCCTACTCTGGACATACACTTAGTTTATATAGAAATGCAAATTTTAATATTAAACAAACAAAACAAAAAATTTATAATTATATGTGTCACTTGACATGACGGAGGACAAACTGTCCGGGTGCAGACTGCAAGAGAGGCCGACAAAAGAGTCCCAAAACTGCACATTACCTATGTAATGTGGGTAGGAGGTGGGTGATTCATTTAAAAGTGGAGTTTGGGTGGAAGCTAATAATTTAATGGTGGGTACTATTCATTTATTTGTGGTGTGATGGTGGGGTATTTAATTTAATAGTGGGGCCTATTATGTTAAGGTGAATTGATGGGACCTTTAAATTAATGCATTGGTGGTTTGGTGGTGTCAAAGTCAGCAAATTGGATAAAGTAATTTCAATTGATATCGAGCAAACTTGATCGTCTTTGTCTGAAATTATGCGTAGAGCACGCTACGGCGTGGAAGGGTGTATCCAGCCGCAACACGTGGCAATAACAGTTTTTACACTTTAGTATACATTCGCACCAACACACACATTTGTAAATAGTACACATTAATCGTAGTTGCAACACATAGTTATTTATGTCGAAATATAGTAGTGTTTATGTGTAATATTATAAGTTATATGCATATTAGTGATACATATGGTTCAGGTTAAAAGAAATGTGTCATGTCTAATATCATATTAATCCCCTTTACATCAGCAGCTGTTCGGTGCATTCGGCGAAGAGATCGCACATTGCATACTCTAGTTATTGATGTTAGGGAATAAACCTTTAATATGATATTAGCTGTCAAATGCTAATGGACTGATTGTAATTGGAGTGTGGCGGCAAAAACAGAGCAGTTTGGCGGGAAGAACAGAGCTCATCCCCTGGAGAGACCCCCACTTTTGGATTCCTTAGATTGAATCAGCCTATGATGTGTAACCCCCTGGACCCTCCTGATGCCTGCACCAATAGAAGCAAGCTATACCACCTGCATTGTTTCACTGTATCTCTGTTTGCATATAAGCAGTAGCTCTCATGTAGTGTTCAGTCACCTTGACCACAGACTTCAGGACTGAATGACTGTTCACTGGATCTAGAGCGCCTGCGATAAGTAACGGCTGTACTTATTATTATTTTGCTTGAATATATTCTGCTACATTTTGAGAATAAATCTTTGTGTATTAGAAACACAAATCGGGATTCGACAATCGTTATTGGATAGCGACAAAACTCTCATAACAGTGGCTATATATTTAATGTGAGTCTGAGTTTAGGGAGAAGGAGGGGAATTTATTAAATGGGAATATGAATTATTTAATGTCGGCAATGATTGTGGGAAATGGGTTTATTTGTTAACTGTAAATAATATTGTGTCCATACTTGTAAGTATTGTTTTTAACCTGTGTTTCTCCAGGGGAAAACCTCGCCATGTTTACACAGTTCAAAAGAGCACTCAGCTTTTCTTTGTTACAGCAATATAAATGCAAATTATGTTTTCTTAAACTTATACACATTATGCAAGACATCTCCTTCATATATATGAACATAAGCTGATATTTAATTTACAAAAAAAAGCTTTACGGACCGCAATCCTCCATGCTTGTGAATATTATATATAGCAAATAGTTGTCTTAAAGGAACACTAACTGTGTTCACACAATTTTAAGAGGCATTTAACTTTTCTTGAACCTCTGTATATATTTTATATGCCTTTCTTTCTACGTTCCATCTTAAACCACCCTATATAATAAGTTCACACATTTTTTGAGACGCATTGCTCAATTATACAAACATACACTAACAACACATACTAAAAGTTCCATACTGGTGAGTATTATGTTTCGCCTATGTAGCGGCGTTAGATCCTATATTAATACTATTTGCAGTGACTAGTAAGTGATGTATTACTATGACAAATTAACCACATACATGTTAAACAACATTCTAAAGAATCCTTGTCTAACGTGGAACTTCTGAACTTGATAGCATCACTAATGGAATATGTAGAACTTCATAATACCACTAATGGAATAATGGAGTGATTGATATTTCCACATAAAAATACATAAGTTTTGCTCATTAAAATAATTTTTTACTAGTAAATTGGGTATTTAACCCTTATTTTCCTATGCATGAAGTAAGAAAACATACAGTTATTTTTTTTATTTAATACTATAACTAACCCACTCTAAGATGAAAACAATTATTGTACCTTTAACGAGTTTCTAAATATCTAGTCAGACCCATAATATTTTGTATCTTCTTTGATATTATAAGCATTTAATGAGAGTATCATTTCAGTTCTTTAAATCACACAAGGAACCATTTGGTTTTGAAATTGTTATTTAAACCCATGGGAGCTAGAGTTCCCATGAAATAAATAAATTTCATCTCGGTTTTGGCAACCCCTACATTCGAATGTTTTTTCTTCCAATCACGCCACATCTAAAACAAACATTTGACTTTATTGAGTTCACATTTTGGTTTCGAGATAACACTTTTTACCAACAGATATTCTACAGTGGATGCTTTCCTATATATGAACTTTGGCTTTTTTGAAACAACATCCTGTAACATTGGATCACTACTAAGAATTGGCCAATGACTCCTTACAATTTTCTCTATACTTTTATGATGTGTGTTATGTTGAGTAATAAACGGAATACCTGCTTGCCTTGCAAGATATTTAATGTTTTATCATCCTTAGTGATCAATAAACTTTCCCTATTCAAATATACAAACATACTCTAACCGTCTGCAACCTTCTCCTTATCGGCCTCCCCCTCTCTCATCTCGCTCCTCTTAGATGCGCGACTAGGCTTATTTTCCTCTCTCGCCGTTCCACTTCTGTCTCCCCACTCTACCAAGTTCTTCACTGGCTCCCCTTCCCTACAGAATCCTTTTCAAGCTCCTCACTTTAACTTACAAGGCCCTCGCCAACTCTACTGCTCCCTACATCTCTAACCTTATCTCTATTCACATTCCCTCCTGCCCACTGCAATCGTTCAACAATCGTCGCCTCTCTTCCCCTCTGATTACCTCCTCTCACGCACGTATCCAAGACTTCTCCCGTGCCGCTCCCCTCCATTGGAACAAGCTCCCCCACTCCATCAGAACTTCCCCTAATCTGTCCTCTTTCAAACAAACATTAAAAACCCACCTTTTCTTAAAAGCCTTCCAGTCTCATGCCTAACTTCCCACCGGTCGGCTACCTCTCTCTCTCATCCCTTCTTCCCTTCTCCCCCTTCCTCGACTCCATCTCCGTTTCTCCCATCTCTCTGTCTCATCCATGTGTCTGTCTGTCTTCCCCTCCTTTTATATTGTACGCTCCTTTGAGCAGGGCTCTCCAACCTCCTGTTTCCATTACTTTTAACTGTGCTCTCCAGCTACTCAGCACACCTCCTCTCGATCCCTCTGCCCTCTGTTTCCTCTCGCTTCTCTCCATTCCCCTCAGTGGCTCTTAACCTGTCATTATTATTATTATTATCGTTTATTTGTTAGGCGCCACAAGGTTTCCGCAGCGCCGTACACAGCACAAACAGTACACTATACAGGGTAAAACAATACAGAACAATAAACACAAAGTACCAGAACTTCAGAAACTCCAGGCAGGCAAATACTGTAAAGACGGAGCGGAAGATCAGGTTTGGAGACAGGAGGGGAGATGGGCCCTGCTCATACGAGCTTACATCCTAAGCTCTTGGGCTCAAGTTACCTGCCTGTACTGACTTTTCCCCACCCTCTCTTTCTAGCTGTGCTTTGAGCCCCCAGAGTTATAGTGCTTACTGTTACTTGTACTGTGCTGTTTCATCTTGTACTGTGCCATTGTTTGTCCTTGTACGGTGCTACGGATACTTTATGGCGCCCTATAAATATAAATTAATAATAATAATAATAATATTTATAGCTTGTACTTGTTCTATAGCTTGATCTAAATTATTTTCCTTATATCCTTTATTTAAAAACTGTTTTTTAAAACTTGTGCTTGTTCAAAAAAAGTATCCGGCTCTGTACAATTTCTTCTAATTCTTTGGAACTGACTGGTTGGAATACTGTCAAGTCATTTATAATAATGTTTACTGTTAATAGGAATTAATGAGTTGGAATCAGTCGGTTTGCTGTAATTGGTAGTTAGCAGTTTATTTTTAATGTATATTTTGAAATCCAAAAAGTGTACCTTCCTTACTTTTATCAAAAGTGATTTTGATATTCAGAGTGTTTCATTTAATCTTGTGCAGACAGTTTCCAATGATACATCATCTCCTTGCCATATGAAAAAAAAGGCGTCGATGTATCGATACCAGGAAACCAGATTTCACCCCCAGGGTGGTGTCGCTCAATATTTGTGTATTTTACCACCAACATATGAATATATTGGCATAACTGGGGACGGATTTGCTTCCCATGGCCGTACCTTGATTCTGCAAGTAGAAATTATCCGAGTGCCAAAACAAAATTATTGGTAGGAATAAATTACATCCCTGCAGCGATAAAATCTTTAACATCATCGTCTATCTTTGTCTGATCTAAGAAATATTTATTGAACTCAACCCCTTTTTCAGGATTGATAATCGTATAAAGTGAACCAACATCTGCTGTAACTGGTGTGTAAGTTTCCTGCCATTCCACGTTTTTTAATCTATTTACGATATCCATTGTATCTCTTAAATATTATTTAATAGATTTCATGAAATATTGAAGTTGATGGTCCAAATAGTGGAATAAATTTAATATAATAGATTCAGTGCCCGCCACTATAGGTCTACCAGGCAGACAGAGGGAGTTTTTGTGACTCTTCAGGAGGGTATACAGACTGGAATCAATGGATTGGAAATGGTTATATACTCTTTAATTTCAGCTGATATCGTTCATTTTAGAATATATATTTCTAAGAAAAATTATATTTTATTTGAAATTTGAATAGATGGATTTACTCTTAATTTTGTATAGATTTCTGTATCATTCAAATGTCTCATAATTTCTTTGTGGTATTGTTCTAAATCTTGAATGACAACGCTCCCTCTTATCTGCAGGTTTTATAACAATTTGATTATTTGATTTTAACTTCCTTGCATTTTTTCTGTCTTTTTAAATTCAATATATAACTATTCCCTTTTGGTTTGATTTTTTTGTAAATCCTCAGTCACTAATTTTTAAAATGTTTCTACTAGTGGACCCTTATAAAAAGTGGGGAAAAAAGTACATTTTTTATTGAAAATTGATGGTTCTCTATTATCATCGGTAAAATTCTCTTTTTATTTTTAAAAAACTTTTTCAAAGCTATTTTCTGATTGAATTTTTGTAGATCTACAAAAGTTTTGAAACTATTAGGTTCATTTGAAGGAGCAAATTTTAGTCCTTTAGCTAATAAAAATTTCTCTTCAAGCTACTTACTTAAATTATCTTAACTTCATCTCTAATTGTAGGATTACATGTCTTGTTTCTTTCTTCCTTTTTTTACCTTTCATCTTTATTTTTTAATTTTATGCCAATTCAATTTACCCCCCTCTTGTTCACCTTAAGATTTCCTATTGTTTTTTTCATTTATAAATCTGATTCGCCTACAAAAAATTCATGACGGTTGAAGGCTTCATATCTAATCCTTGTGGTAGTCGGGTATTCTCTAAACAGAGAGTCCTTTCTATTTTATTTATTTTCCTCCCTCCTATTCTCATTCTCCGATCTACATACCTTCTTCCAACACTCATGTTACTTCTCCCTATTATTTTGTGGGTATCTATATTTATCATATTTGTTTTGTTGACCCACAGATCTTGCATTTGTTCTACTTCTATCTCACTCATAATTATATTCCTGATAAAACTTCATTCTCTGATTAGAAGCATAAGATGTATACTGACATCTCGTTCTTTTGGGTTAAATTTTCTCACTGAGTTATATTTGATCTCTGTTTTAAGTATTAGATAAACTTTTTGGGTGGAATTCTCCTTGTATATGTTATATTTCTTATATTTTTTTGTCCATGATCATTTTCTCTTGTTTGTTTAGTTTAATTGCAGCATTTTCTTCTAACGCCTCCAAAATATGAGCATGGAAAAATCAATGATTTTAACATATCTATTTCTTGACCAAAGAATGATAGACCTTTTTTTCCTCTCATTAACAATCAGTTCCATTAGGGAAAAAGGAAATTGAAAAGTTTATGCCAACTTTCTACAAACTGCTTAGTGAGTCAATATTGAAAAACTTTTGACATTTTTAGACCCATGGGATAAGTTGGTCTGTCAGATATTTATCCAATGTGGCTATTTCCCATCAAATCTTACTTTCTTTGATTAATTGCTTTTCTAGTCTAAACATAACTCCCTCATGGTCCACCTCAAAATAATTGAAGTCATCAGAAGATTCTTTCCTATTAAATATCTCTTCCAACTGGAACATATGATTTTCCCTATTTATAAATGTATTGCTTGCTAAAAATTACACTTGTATGGATCACAAAATACAATGAGCAACAAAAAGGTTACAAATAAATCAGCGCAAACAATCTAAAGCAGGCCCCTATCACCAGGCTCCTGATCCGTATATAAGCCCAACAATCACTCATGAATATCCAAATATGGGGACAGCGATGGCGCTAGAGACATTAGCTGTATATACAATTATTTTATTTTAAAAGTCCAACACACCTGATATGAATTATGTGAGTGAAATAGATATCATACAGTATTTGCAAAACAAAACGTTCTTATAGTCCTTCCACTTATAAATCAACTTCGTGAAGGAATCCTAAGATCCAAAACATGAAACTTCCTCCATTGCTACTCCAAGAGACCGTGTATATGCAAAAAACAAAAAATAAACAGACCATAGTGCAGTGTATATGAAAAAACACACTTCAAGATATGATATAGATATTATTTTCCCATAGAGCTGGTAGTGATAATTATGTGATAATAAATATTTGCACTACTATGTGAATGCACTTACAGAGAGTTGATTGTAATTCAACATTGAATATATAATATAATATAATATATATCACCATTTTATGTGACGTAAATTTCAAGTGCTGGCATTTTCTGTAGTCGCAATTCATAGGACCCGTCTCGGAAATGTTCAGTATCTGCTTCATGGTAAGTCTATATTTTTTTCATGTCGGCCTCATAGTGTTCAATATATTTATGTTGCTGTAGTCAGTTTCGGTCTAATGGCACTCGGAAGGGTGATTGCCACCAGCCACAATAATTAAAAATATTGGGACCCTGTAATGGCAACTTTAACACGAGTTGGCCCTTTTATAATGTACAGGGGTCCTTAAAACCCATGCCTATTATATTAATACAAAATATAAATAAATAACAGACACACACAATTTTAAAATAAACTTTAATTGAATATACAACTCTCTAAAACCCTTGTTCACAACTTTATTAAATATAAAATGCAATACTCTTTTCCACATTCTTCCTCTTTCAACTGATGTTGTCCAAATCAGAATGGAAAAATACCCATAAAACACAACCCACTCACTCATGACAAACAACAGATGCAAATTTACTGTGTGTGAGAGTAATCAGGATTCCCCTTCACTGCCAGCCAATTACAAGTGCTTTTCCATGCTGACCACTTGTGACTGGATGGCAGTAAAAGAGAGTTCAAGGGAATTCAATTTCTTATGGAAAGTTTCAGAATTCGTTTTTATATCCAATTTGGCCTGCATTTAGTTAAGAAAGAAGAAAATAAGAAAATCTAAAATTTATTATAGGTACACTATATGGACAAAAGTATTCAGACGCTTGACCATTACACCAACAGGGACTGTAATGACATTGTATTCAATTACATATACTTTAATATGGAGCTTGTCCCCCCTTTTGCAGCGATTATTATTATTATTAATTTTTATTTATAGGGCGCCACAAAGTATCCGTAGCGCCGTACAAGGACAAACAATGGCACAGTACAAGGTGAAACAGCACAGTACAAGTAACAGTAAGCACTATAACTCTGGGGGCTCAGGCACAGCATGAAAGAGAGGGAGGGAGGGGAAAAGTGAGTACAGGCAGGTAACTATGGCCCAAGAGGGTGGGCACGGATGACAGGTTGAGAGTCACTGAGGGTAGCGGAGAGAAGCGAGAGGAGACAGAGGGCAGAGGGACTGAGAGGAGGTGAGCTGAGTAGCTGGAGAGCGCAGTTAAAAGTGATGGAAACAGAAGGAAGAAGAGCCCTGCTCAAAGGAGCGAACAATCTAAAGGGAGGGGAAGACAGACAGACACATGGATGAGACGGAGAGACGGGAGGAAGGGGGAGAAGGGAAGAAGGGATGAGAAAGAGAGGTAGCCGACCGGTGGGAGTTTAGGCATGAGACTGGAAGGCTTTAAGGAAAAGGTGGGTTTTTAATGTTCGTTTGAAAGAGGACAGATTAGGGGAAGTTCTGATGGAGCGGGGGAGCTTGTTCCAATGGAGGGGAGCGGCGCGGGAGAAGTCTTGGATACGTGCGTGAGAGGAGGTAATCAGAGGGGAAGAGAGGCGATGATCGTTGGACGATCGCAGTGAGCGGGAGGGAGTGTGAATAGAGATAAGGTTAGAGATGTAGGGAGCAGTGGAGTTGGCGAGGGCCTTGTAAGTCAGAGTGAGGAGCTTGAAAAGGATTCTGTAGGGGAAGGGAAGCCAGTGAAGGGCTTGGTAGAGTGGGGATACAGAGGTGGAACGGTGAGAGAGGAAAATAAGCCTAGCAGCGGCGTTAAGTACAGATCTAAGGGGAGCGAGATGAGAGAGGGGGAGGCCGATAAGGAGAAGGTTGCAGTAGTCCAAGCGGGAGATAATAAGAGAGTGGACGAGAGATTTGGTGGCATCCTGGGAGAGGAAGGGCCGAATGCGGGCAATGTTGCGAGCTGGAAACGGCAGGATTTTGCAAGAGAGTGAATGTGAGGGGCAAAGGAGAGAGAGGAGTCGAGGATGACACCTAGGCAGCGGAGTTGGGGAACAGGGGAGATAGATGAGTTGTCAACAGTGATGGAGAGGTCAGAGGGGAAGGAGGTACGAAAGGGAAGAAAGACAATGAGTTCAGTTTTAGCAAGATTGAGTTTAAGAAATCTAGAGGACATCCAGGAGGAGATGGCAGAGAGGCATGCGGATACCCTGGAAAGAAGGGAGGTAGAGAGATCAGGAGAGGAAAGGTAGAGTTGAGTGTCATCAGCATAAAGGTGGTACTTGAGGCCGAAGGATCTGATGAGTGCACCCAGAGAAGAGGTGTATAGTGAGAATAGTAAGCGTCCAAGGACAGAGCCCTGAGGGACCCCGACTGGAAGGGAGGAAGAAGGGGAGAGAGAATCAGGGGTGGAAACAGAGAAGGAACGGTCGACAAGGTAAGAGGTGAACCAGGAGAGGACGGTACCGGAGAGGCCAATGGACTGAAGGGTGTGAAGCAGGAGGGGGTGGTCAACGGTGTCAAAGGCCACTGAGAGGTTGAGGAGAATCAGGAGGGAGTAGTGGCCCATGGCTTTAGCCAAGAGGAGATAGTTCGTAACTTGAGCCAGGGCAGTTTCAGTGGAATGGAGGGGGCGGAAGCCTGATGGGAGAGGGTCAAGGAGGGAGTGTTCAGAGAGGTAGGTGGAGAGACAGTTGCAGACAGGTCTCTCGAGTATTTTGGAGGCAAATGGGAGAAGGGAAATGGGGCGGTAATTAGAGAGTGAAGTGGGGTCAAGATTGGGTTTCTTGAGAATGGGTGAGACGAGACGAGATAACAGCTTCCACTCTATTTGAAGGCTTTCCACGAGATGTCGGGGTGTTTCTGTGGGAATTTGTGCCCATTCATTCTGTAGAGCATTTATGATGTCAGGCACTGATTGTTGGCGAAAAGGCCAGGCTGGCAATCTTTGTTCCAGTTCATTCCAAAGGTGTTCAATGGGGTTGAGATCAGGGCTCTGTGCGGCCAGTCAAGTTCTTTCACACCGAACTCATCAAACCATGTCTTTGTAGTCCTTGCTTTGTGCACTGAGGCACAGTCATGTTGGAATAGAAAAGGGCCTACCCCAAACTGTTGCTACAAAGTTGGAAGCATAGCATTGTCCAAAATGACTTGGTATGCTGAAGCATTAAGATTGCCATTAACTGGAGATCATGGGCCTAGCCCAAACCCTGAAAAACAGCCCCACACTATTATCTCTCCTCCACCAAACTTCACAGGTGGCATAATGAAGTCAGTCTGACTGCTAAACAGTGAAGCATGATTCCTCACTCCACAGAACGCGTTTCCACTGCTCCACAGTCCAGTGTCGGTGGAATTAATTGTCTATAATTGGTTTTAACAAGAATCACCATTACTCTAGGAGATCTATAATGAGTTGCATTACATGTGATTTTCTGTGACCAGGGTATATTCAGGGGAGGGCTGGCAGACTTTAGCCCGGGGGGCAAGCACACAGCACTGGCCCATAATTAGCGGCCCATCCTTAAGAGGTGGTTTTTGGTACAATATATATTTACCTATATAAAAAGAGGGTATTTTAGTGTTGCTTAATCCATATATATATATTTTTTGCCCTGGCCCAGAGCTGGATTAAGGCTCTGGGGGGCCTGGGCACTTTAGACAGGGTAACCCCCTATGATGTAGCATGGTTATCATTTTAGACAAATACACAGACAATACTGTGTGCACTACTGTTGGGTGCACACAGTTCTGCCTTCACGAGCAGTACACGGTGAAGCGGGACTTACCTCCCAACTGTCCTAAGCGAGACAGTCACCCAAATTTGGGACTGTCCCACTAGATTCAGGACAGATGGCAGACTGTCCTGCTCTCTCCTACCTGTCTTGTCACTGACACCACTTGTGGCTGCTGGTTACTTTAGCTCATTTGCTGGTTGTCTGGATCCTGGAATGTTGGAGGCCCTATTTGGAAAAAAATGGGTACATGAAATTTAGAAAACTCCAACCAGTCCCGATGTTTAATCAGTAGCACTCACGTTTTATAATTAGGCCTTCCTCCAGCCACAACATTAAAATAATATTCACATTTTCTAAATAGATCTCTTTCTCTCCAACCAACCCTGACATTAGATAGCACACACATTTAATATATAAACCTATTTCCCTCCCTCCATACAGCCCCAACAATAATTTAAATAGCAATTACATTTAACAAATATTACCATTTCCCACAACAATCACAGGCATTAAAAATACATAATCACACAGAAGACCTCATTTTCCACAACCAGCCCACAATTAATAAAATAGCTCCCAAACCACCCCAGCATTAAATAAAGGTCTAATTACCCCATTATAAATCACCATCACCCCACAAATAAAATAGCACCCAATAATTAGCTCCCACCTGCACTCCACAATTAAATTAATAGCCTACCTCCCACATTATTATTAAGACCCCCCTCCCTTCCACACTACATTAATTTACTGCCCCCTTCCCCCCCCCCCCCCCACACACACAGCATTCATCATTTACTGGCCCCAAACACACACACAAACAATATACTGGCACCATACTCATATATATACAAGATGCTACTGACACACATACATAGAAGATACTGCTAACACTGACACACACACTACCCCGCACTTAACTTGTTCTATCCGCGCCGCACGCACTGCTCAGGCCCGCCCATGGTTAACATCCCCCTACCTCCTTTCCTCCCCCTACTTTTCCTACAGCTCTCTTCTCAGCCGCTGGTTCCATCCTAAAAAATCCCTGTCTGTTCTCAAGAAATAACTATTGCTTTTCACATAATGGGCATACGATCTTAACAGCTCTGACGGTAGAACATAGACGTTTGCTATAACACTGGGTAATGGGTGGAGTCATGGAAAGATAAATTAAAACAAGAGCAACAACACAGAACATATGCAAAAATGTAGCACAGTATTTTCAAATCTGAGCCGTATTCACCTGCTTTGCCTCAGTGCAATGGCATGGATGCCATATAGTAAGAGGGTTACTCTATTCCAATGGTGAGCAACCTGCTCAATTTTGGGGCCAAAATATGTAGGTCCCAACTCCCCCATAGGCACCCTTCACATAAATGAATAAAGATGAACAAACTGCAGTTGATAGGGTAGAGTCATGTATCTGCCCTTGGTGCTGTCAGACAAGAGACATGACATCCCGGTTCCCTACATGTGGTCTGACACTGCCTAGTTGGGGGCCTTGTTTAGTTGTCAAGAGACCCATGGCACAGGCTAACACTGCCTGCTACAAGTGTGTGTTCCAAGTAATCACCTAGGGCACAGTTGCTGCAGGAAAAATAATGCCCATTAATAAAGCAAAAGTGGTAGCAATGCCCAATAAAATATCAGCTTGAGTGCCCAGTATTTTCCCAATATTAGCAATAATGCCAAATAATATGCCAGTAGTAGTTGTGGTGCAAAATTATATGCCAGCGGTAACAGTAATGAATCTGTTAGCAAGCCACCTGCAGTTGTAATACCCAGTAAATTATCAGTAGTAGTGTTAGTTATGTAATATATCAGCAATAATAGTAATGCTCGATAATAAGCCACCAATAGTAGTGTCCAGTAACAAGCCAACAAAATGCCAGCAATAGTACTAATGGTCAATAATGGTTACACCTTCTGTTCTTGCAGCATTATGTTTAAATCTTAGCATGGTCTCACCAGTTCTAACATTGTCCCAGCAGAACTGCTTCACATCACTGGTCATGACAGGAGAATTGCCCTACTGTGCTAGTGACCAATCAGAGCATGTGCAGTGTGTATTCAGCATCCTGCAAATTGACCTGGACAGTGAGCCCAGCAGCTTGGTTAGTGCTAGCACCGGGTCTCATTCCTCCCCAGCCATTGTTTACACCTTTCTTCATTCTGCATATCGAGGCGGAAGAAGGTAAAAGAAATAAGGTAATCCCCCTCTTCTGGTGATTCTCCCTGGCCATAAGCTCTAGTGGCTCAGACTACAGAAAAAGTACAGCAGGGACACAGTGCTGACGCTGACTGACACACAGAAACAAACAAACACAGCCCCGCACTTACCTTGTTCTATCCGCGCCACGCGCTCAGCTCTGCAGTCTTCTGCCATGGGACGGCACCTATCACGTGGTGCGCGTCCCATGTCACAAGAGAAGCCAGCGAAACTTTTAGTGGGAGGGACTAGGGAGGATGTGCTTTGAGCAGCAGGCCAATAGAAGGTGGTTGGTCCCGGAGAAGGGGCCAGCCACCGAGTAAGTGAAATTAGGGCCGGCCCAAAATATTGTTTTTGGGTCCGGCCCGGGTGCCATCTGCCCCCCTGCCCCCCGGCCCAGCCCGCCCCTGGGTATATTACTTAATTATCTTTATGATCATGTCAGCATGTAACCTCATAATAACATCAATAGACACATCCATCAATGTATGTCGTGGGATATTCAGTTTTGTGATTCATGCAACAGCTAAAGCAATCCTCCTGAAAAAATACCTAGTTATTGAGACAAACATTTTTTTTTCCAGCAATGCATCAGTTTTAGGTATTTTACTCGTCTAGTGTATCTCTTTGCAAGAAAACATTTTTTTTTGTTCTAGCTATAAACCATTAAGTGGCAGAGGTTTTGACTTTATATTTTGACATTTTCACATTAGATGTGCAAGATTTTGATATACCTGAATTTAGGTTTCATTCTTTCTCTTCACACACTATACGATTTGTACAATACATACTGGATATACACTTAAAAATTATTTGGTATTGCAGTAGTGTACATATTTGTTCCTCCAAGCTCATATCAAAGAACACGTTTACTCACAGCATTTGGGTGTTGCCTGAAACTATATGTGCAGCAAAAAAATCTAAAGAGACGCACTATGGACAAGTTTTTCTATCACTTTACTTTTATTTATTAACCTTTTTGTTATCTTACTGCTGAGTTTAACTGATTCATGTGTGGCTTAATTATTTCTGAGAATGATGGACCATTGTATATGCTGTTATTGCACATGTCAGTGGTCTGTATCTACATTGCTCATAGCGCACCTAGAAATTTCCGTTGAAGTACAATTTGAAGATGCAAAATACATGAAAAGTTTTGGACACGTCAGCAGCTATTAACTAGTGCAACTTTCAAGTCCATTTGTGGATATAAAATGCCCATGGGTTCTTCTCCAACTACTTTATCTTGTTGCACTAATTTCATGCCATAATTTCACTTCACAAAAAGAGTTCTGGTTTTTGCATTGCTCCGCAAGCGTAGGCCAACCCGTGCACCTACTCGTATTTTGTAAGGAATGTTGTCAGTTCACCAAAATCCTCCCATTGGTTGGTGCAAACTTCTGGTCCTTGGAAAAAACACCACCATCTTGCTCCATATGTGCTTTGATGCAAAATATTAGTGCTGTGTCTCGACCACCGTTCACTATGTAAATGAGGCTTCAATTGTAAATAAGTTTCTTTTCAGAAAAAGTTCATCTTTTTATGTATATCTCATTTGCAGCACTTTCACATCTTTTCTTACAGTAATATGTCATAACTCATAAATAAAAAAAACAACAAAAATGCAATTTTTCTCATTTTGAAAATCATTTATAGTTAGATATATGTCTGTTTATTCTATAAAATACGCATTTCCATATTGCACCTGCGCACCAAAAATGCGTACACATATGTCTACACGTAGCTTTTTACATATTTTTGTCTTACATTTAATTATGCCTGAAGAGGCAAATACAAAGTAGAACAGGGTGGGCGAGAGTAATGTGTACTTACATTGTTGGTACATAATCAGACAGGAATGCTGCAAGGAACTGAGCAGATATTTTGACACCACCACCTTTGTCGCTCCCAAAATGGGTCGTTTGATCAGTATATACTTTCACCCTGTTCCTTTAGCTCCCTAGTTATATTTTAAGCCATACAGTTATTATATATTAATGTGTGCATATACTGTGTCTTCATGTCAACCATCCTGGTTGTAGCCATCTGTAGACTAGCAAGGAAGGGTCAACACTGGAATAAGACCCCGGATAATTAAATCACCATTAATTACACTCCTGTGTCTTAAAGCCAGGACAATGCTTTTGGTAATTTAATCACCAGATTCCTTTCAGGAGATCTTTTGTGTGACCAAGGAATCTGTAGACAGTGTGGAGTCCCATTGGCAAGGGTTCTGACACAAATATGGGCAGCATCTGAACCATGAGCCAGCTCCAGGGGTTATTACAGGGAGAATGCCAGAGTTAATCATATACCTGTGATTAAGATATTTTGTTTGATATCCAGGAAATTGCCTTGCTAATGTTATCAACAGTGATTCCGTTCCTCTTAAGAGACCCATTGTGTGAACTTGATATTCTCAGACAGTGTGGAGCCACTGCTGGAGGGGTTGAGATTGGATTGGCGACCATATCAAGAGCACATATGGCTGCATCAAAAACACTCTCTCCGCAACCTGGAAGAACTGAGCAGGACTGGGGTTACAGTAACAACAGTACTGACTGAAGATTGGAGTGCTATAGAAGAACTACGAGGATCAGCGAGTCATTTATCTTCTTCAGGTGGATCTGTGTGTCCATCAAAAGCAGAGTGAAGCAGAACAGAATCAGGAGAGAAGCCACTGCAGCATACGGAAAAGCCCAGATCAGACACTCCAAGGTGGCTAATAGAATACTGACATAGTGTTTCATTTGAACCCCTTCTGTAATGTATGTTCCATCTGTCATTGTATGACTTTGTCAACCATTTCTTAAAAGTGCTATAATTGAACCTTTTAAAAGGTATATTTCTTACGGGGGCTGGAGGCCTGGTACAACAATACAAAGTGATGATGATGATGACAGTCACTTCTAGTTGGCTGATAGAGTATTGAACTCTCCAGCTGATAAAAATTCTTATTCTCGTTAGTGGTTATATTTATATGAAGATATGGCAGTATATTTGCTTTATTTAATTGACATTGCATTTAGACAACAGCAGGAAATGTCCACTCCCATTTGATTTTAAAGGGGAAAACATCAAAGGTCTGAGTCTTTAAGGAGAGTAAGGCAATAAAAGGAGTACATTATCTCTTGGTCAAACCATGTTACAATGCAAGGGGTGTAAATTAGTTTATTATTTTGCATGTAAGGATAATACTGGCTGCTTTTTCATGTAGCACTCAAATACTTGATAGCTTTATTTTTACACTGAAATTTAAAGTTGATCTAGAACATTCCCTACCCCAACTATAAATCTGTCCCCGCATTTTAATTTTACCTCCCCATCCAATGCAACATGGCTTTGTCAAGGTGCAAAATTAAAAAAAAAATTTGCTTTGCTCTCCTTAAGGACTTAGGCCCCAAGTATATATTTAATTTAATTTGCATTATGTATTTGTATTCAATAACATTTTATATGGAAAATGTGACTTTCCCATTTATTAACACATTTAATACATTATTCTCTCTTGTGTATATGACACTTAAATATATTATTCTATTCATGTGTACAAGTAGGGTAATGCAACTTTAGAATTTACTACTAACACTGTCATTTCTACTCTATCGTGGGACGTAAATATACACATTGAATTTCACTTATGACTGGAGCAAATGCTACTCTTTTGAGCTGGACATCTTTTCTCTGTGTACCTTGTAAGCACATATGCGCCAACCTCGAAATAAGCTAATTTGCTTTGTTTTCTGTATCAAATTTCCAAAATGTGACTGTTATTTGTTGGCATCCCAATTTTTGCATGTTTTATGTTACATGTTGTAGTCTGATGATGCATTTTGAAATAGCTTATGAGTCTATTTAAAAAGGATTAAAGAGGTGTTTCTGCATACTTTAGTCCTAAAAAAAACATATTGCTGAAAATCACTGATTTATCATTATAGAGTGTGCTGCAAATAACAAGCAAATTTAAAAACATGTGCTGCAGCAGGGATATAGTTAAAAATATGTTTTAAAGCCTATACTCCTTTGCAGATAAAAAAATAAAACAGTATATTTTAAATGTTTAATACACCTCTACATATACATTGTAATTAACATTTGGTTCAATGCATCTATAGTTCTAAAACCATCTACGACAACTTCTCATTTATAAGTTTCCAGATTCTGCATATATCACTGTTTACTTTTTAACACAGCATGTTGCCTTTTGTATAAATATCAGATATTAGTCTGATATCTTGCCTCAGATAACAACGCCAATGTTATATTGCATGTATTCATACTAACATTAGTTATTTAATCAACTATATTTTATATGTTGAGTACATGTTTTAAATGTATTACATCAATCTTCATATTCTTTTAAGGCTTCAAACGGGCCTTAAAAACCAACCTCTTCCTTAAAGCCCTTCAGTCCCCCACCCATTGACCTCCTCCCAGTCTTCCCCTACCCCCCTCCCTCTCCTGACCCCCTCCTACTTCCCTCCTTTTCATTCTCCTCTCCCCCCCTCTCCGTCTCTGCCTCTGTTCTCCCCATTCCCTCCTCCTACCATTGTGTCTCTGTCCGTCCTACCCTCCCCTTAGATTGTACGCTCCTCCGAGCAGGGCCTCCTCTCCTTCTGTTCTCCACCACCTTAACTCTGCTCTCCAGCTCCTTGTCTCCTCCGTGAGGTCCTCCGGCCCCTGTCTCTACCCCGCTGGGGGCTCTCACCTCTAATCTAGCTGTTCATTGAGCTTCTGAGTTACTGTGATTTCTGTTAACTGTACTGTGCTGTCTCACCCTGTATCGTGTTTCTGTCTGTCCCTGTACGGCGCTACGGATACCTAGTGGCGCCCTATAAATAAAAATTAATAATAATTAATAATAATAATTGGTGTTATTTTACTCTATAAGCAGCATAGAGTCCCTATTAAGCACAGACTAGTTTTTTTGGCACTTTATACTTAAAAGATACTTGTTACTTGCCTGTTCACTGTCTTCTTAGCAGTACTGCAGACAATTGCAAACTTCTTATAATCTGCCCCAAGTCTTGTTTATCTGCGGTCATGGGTGCGACAATATAAGTCCAGTGCTGGCATCATTTGGCGCTCGTTATTAGTTTTTCTTCTTGATCTGGGTATCATTTTCTTATTGGAATACTGTTACTGATCTTCACTGTGTTACCAAATTTCATCCAAATACCAAAATTAGCCTATAGCGGATGGCTTGCTGTTGTTTTAGTGGCCTTTACAATGCTTTTGCCATTTCAACATGTTTATAAAGCATGTCTGTGTCATTAATAGCACATTTTCTATTACTTTTTTCCGGAAATGTTTTGCCTGTTAAGACCTGACTCAGTCATTGCTTTCTATGGGGAAAATGCTAACATCGAAGTCATTAAAGCTATTGCTTTGTGTGGGGAAACTATTTGCATTGAAGTGAATGGATCCATTACTTTTTATGGCAAACTACTGTCCTTGAAGTCAAGAGGAAAATAATTAATTTACAATATACAGGCTTTACTCTTCACTTTCTAATTTAATTATATGTCTGTCATTTATTGGAAACAGAAATAATTTTCTTTAGGTTATTGTGCATTTTTAATATATTGTATAAAATAAATGCTAGTCCCATTTACATTTTTGTCTAAACATTTAACATGAATAATTCTGTGTATATGAGTCATATGAAGTTGATTAATGTACTATAGATCTTATTTCATCACTATGTTTTGTTACAAGTAGTACTTCTCTACTGTCTCTATCTCATGTATCATGCTACTATATATTCTTTTCAATAAGTTATGTCTCCCAACTAGTAACTTCTATCCCTTTTTCCTTCCGAATTGTCGCTTTTGGGGTTTGATGTATAGATTGGTATAAAGATCTTTTTTGTATAAACATCATTCCTCCCCATATTCCATGTCAATTAAATGGGACAAAATTGGCCAGATCACAGAATCAATGCACACAAATCACTCCCCTATTTGCAGATGCCTTGTGGTGTTTGTAAATGTGTATAATAACTCACAAAACTGAATCTCTGGTGCTAATATAAAAGAAAAAGTTAAAATAACAAATGGTATCAATCGCAGCACTTCATTAGGTGTAGTGTCATTCCCCTATTAAAGAGAAATAAGCCAAAAAAGAAACAATAAATGCACTGAAAGTACCTATATATAAGAAATACAAAACTATTTATTACATTATGCACATAGTATTCAAATGATGGCAGCCAATTAATAAATGGCTACAATAAACAACAGAGCTCTGTGTAATATCGAAAATGAGTTATTGTATTAGTTGCCAACTGAGAAATAATGAGTAAATCCCGGATGTATGGAGTAGTCTTAAGACTCCCATGAAAACGATAACCTCTAGTATCCTTCAATATGTCCAATGTAATAAAATCCAATTTACCTTTCTAAGATCAGCGGGTGGAAAGCATATGATCATAAGTATTGCAATCAGGGTCATAATATGCTATGATTGGGACAATAGCAAAATTTCAAGGGAGCCTGGTGTTCATTGCATATTCACCAGGAAGCCCCCACGGTGCTCTTCTGAGCATGTGCAGAGGCCCATGCATATACAGTTCTAAAAGTGAGGGCATGCAGAGCAGGTGGGCTGGTATCACCGGGACCCTCTCACCACATGGGCCACACAGCAGTCATATGGACTGCTTTGGTGTTAGTTGTGCCACTGATTGCAGCGCTCATTTGTAACACTCACCTGTATGTATGTATTGAGACTTTATAACATACATACAGAATCCATTTTCAGCTTTTTTCATATTCAGTAATAATGCGTGCACAAATAAACTACTGCTATGGGCCACAAGGGACTGCCATAGAAGGTAAATTAAAACAAAGAAAATAATTCTGATTTGAATCTCCTCCTCTCGGAATCCACAGCTGCGGCCCTGAAACAGCTGAAGCAAACGTTTTACGAGAAGGGAGACAAAGCAGACAGGATCTTGGCCACCCGTTTGAGAGCTCAAACCACTCAAAACAACGTTATGACCCTGATATCAGCCTCAGGCTTCCCCATCTACAGTCCTGATCAAATAGGGCAAGAATTTCAGAAGTTCTATTCTGCTTTGTATAACGTAGATAGCTTGAACCGTGGAAGTACCCCTCCAGATGAAACCATAAATTTCTGACACAAACGAACCTCCCCACTCTCTACTACGATTCGGCCCAACAACTAAATGAGGAAATTTCATCAGAGGAAATACTGGCTGTTATTAAAGCACAAAAGGCCTCTAAGGCCCCAGACCCAGATGGTTTCACTGCGGCCTATTATAAAAACAATTCCCAGACCTGGTTCCCCACCTCCGCACCCTGTTCAATGCTGTCTTAGAGTCAAGGAGTCCCATTCCCTAAATCAATGCTGGAAGCATGCATAGTAGTTATACACAAGGAGGGGAAGGACTCTAGTGACTGTGCGAGCTACCGTCCTATCTCCCTCCTTAATGTTGATGTTAAGATTTATGCAAAAACACTAGCCACCCGTTTGAATAGAGTCCTTCCGTGTCTGATTCATTATGATCAGGTGGGATTTATCTCGTGGCCGTCAAGCCAGAGATAATACCCGTTGCGCAATAGATTTAGATAAAAAAAATTAGCCAGAGGCATCTCCCAGCCTTGTTGCTCTCTTTGGATGCCGAGAAGGCATTCGATCGGATTTCGTAGAACTTCATGTTTCACGCTCTGAAAACGTATGGCTTCTCGGCTGAATTCCTGATGGGAGTATATGCTTTTTACAATGTTTCTACCGCTAGGGTATTGGTTAATGGCTCGCTATCTGATCCCCTCTCCCTTTCCAATGGAACGAGACAAGGATGCCCCCTATCTTCTCTAATTTTGCATTGGTTATAGAGCCCTTGGCGGCAGTGATTAGGCAGTCAGCTTTGATAACGGGTGTGGAGGTGGGACCCTGGGAATTCAAGGTCTCCCTCTTTGCAGATGACATACTTCTTTCTCTCACGAACCCTCGAGACTCTCTACCTGCTCTATACAGGCTCATTAATGAGTATGGTCTTCTCTCAGGCTATTTAATTACTTTTACTAAATCTGAGGCCATGCTCCTCCACGCTCCCCCTCCCTTCCGTGCCACCCTACAGGCCAATTTTGCCTTGCGCTGGCAGGTGAACAAGATTAAGTACCTTGGGTTCTATATAGAGATGGTCACTGACCCCCGTGTTTTGGTTTTGGATTCGGTTTTAGATCTGGATTACAGTCGTGTTTTGGTTTTGGTTTTGGTTTTGGTTTTGCAAAACTGCCATTGCGTGTTTTGGTTTTGGTTTTGGTTTTGTTTGGTTTTGTTTTGCTATTTTTTGGAAAATCCATGTTTTTGGGCCTAAATTAACCCAATTTAGTGCTCCAACTGTTTTAGAGACAAGTAATCTAATTGTTGAGGTAATAAATCATCCAAAAAAACAGTTTAATTCTTCGTTGGTAGGCCTATTCTACACACAAAACAGATTGTCTTCCTCTCCATCTATGCATATTGGCAATGCAGCCATCGTCTTTGAATGTATATTACACCCTATACTTATAGTTAAATATGTAAAGAAATGGAAAAAGCCAGTTTGGTTTCTGTCTCTCTAGGCCCCCCTCCACTTGTATAAAATACTAAAAAATTCAGCCATTATAGACTGTACAATATTAATTGACATGGAGAAAGACAGTTTGGTTTCTGTCTCTCTAGGCCCCCCTCCACTTGTATAAAATACAAAAAAATCCAGCCGTTATAGACTGTACAATATTAATTGACATGGAGAAAGCCAGTTTGGTTTCTGTCTCTCTAGGCCCCCCTCCACTTGTATAAAATACTAATAAATTCAGCCGTTATATACTGTACAATATAAATTGAAATGGACAAAGGCAGTTTGGTATCTGTCTGCATCAGATCCTCTCTCCACTAGGAGTAAAATAGAAAACTATTCAGCCGTTATATAATCTAGAATATAAATAGAAATTGAGAAAGGCAATTTGGTATCTGTCTGCATCATAATCATCAACATCATCATTAGCACCCTCGTCGCCTACACAAATCTCCCCCTCATCCTCTTCTAATTCCAAAGTGGCATCCTCAATTTAGGTATCACCGGCTACACTCGGGCTATTAAGGCACACATCAGCAGAATGCTCACGATTAGACATCCCACTGTTGGATGGACTCTCCACAGGGATTGTTGTCATTTGTGAATCAGAGCAAATATTCTCCTGTAATGCCTCACTGTTATCTTGCAGCTCGGCTTTGACGCGTAACAGTAGTTGTGCACCAATTGTAGGCTGGGTAACTTTTTGGGATCTGCCACTAATAGCCAAAGGTGAAGGCCTCATTCTCTCTTTGCCACTGCGTGTGTAGAATGGCATGCTTGCAATTTTTTTTTTATTGTCACTTAACTTTTGCTCAGTTACACTTCTTTTTCGCTTCAATACAGTTTTTGGTTTTTGTTTTTTGCACTAATTTGAAAACACTCTGTTGTTTGACATCGCCTTGGCCAGATGACGTACTGGGAACACTAACATCAGGACTGGTGACAGAACCTGGTTGCTCATTCAGATCATATGTGGACTGCTTTGAATCCATTCTGAGCGCAAACCACTGGGGAGTGCTAAAAATTATTTAGTAGATACTGCTGACAGATATGACTTTTGACAGCCAGAAATATTAATGCACAATTAGGGAGGACACCCCAAAAGCACTGAGGAGTGCTAAAAATTATTTAGTAGATACTGCTGACAGATATGACTTTTGACAGCCAGAAATATTAATGCACAATTAAGGAGGACACCCCAAAAGCACTAAGGAGTGCTAAAAATTATTTAGTAGATACTGCTGACAGTTATGACTTTTGACAGCCAGAAATATTAATGCACAATTAGGGAGGACACCCCAAAAGCACTGAGGAGTGCTAAAAATTATTTAGTAGATACTGCTGACAGATATGACTTTTGACAGCCAGAAATATTAATGCACAATTAGGGAGGACACCCCAAAAGCACTGAGGAGTGCTTAAAATTATTTAGTAGATACTGCTGACAGATATGACTTTTGACAGCCAGAAATATTAATGCACAATTAGGGAGGACACCCCAAAAGCACTGAGGAGTGCTAAAAATTATTTAGTAGATACTGCTGACAGATATGACTTTTGACAGCCAGAAATATTAATGCACAATTAGGGAGGACACCCCAAAAGCACTGAGGAGTGCTAAAAATTATTTAGTAGATACTGCTGACAGATATGACTTTTGACAGCCAGAAATATTAATGCACAATTAGGGAGGACACCCCAAAAGCACTGAGGAGTGCTAAAAATTATTTAGTAGATACTGCTGACAGATATGACTTTTGACAGTCAGAAATATTTATGCACAATTATGGGGGACACCCCAAAAGCGCTGGGGAGTGCCAAATATGAAGAAAAAATAATAAACCTCTATCCTCCTCTCTGCACTAGCGATTTTGGTTAGAGCAATTGCAAGAACAATATTGTATTCTCTGTCCCTGCTCTAATTAGCCTATGACTACACCCTGCTCTCTCCCTTTGTCAAATGGCGATGGATTGCTGTGGAGGCGTGTATTTATAAAGTTGAAGTATCGCGAGAACCGAGCCCCGAGATCCGACGACGTCACAATGACGTTCGGCCTCGATTTGGATTCGGAATGGGCGGGAGAGTACCGAGCTGCTCAGCTCTAGTTCTATATCACCTCTTCTTATGACTGACTATATTGAGAAAAATTTCCTTCTCTTCTAATTAAAATCAAAAAAGAGCTAGAAATATGGAGGAGCTAAATCATATCGTGGCTGTGGGAGAATCATTGCTGTTAAGATGAACCTGATCCCTAAACTTCTCTACCTCTTCCAGACTCTACCAGTGAAGGTGCCGGATCTTGTGTTTCAGAACTTGCAATCTTCCTTCCTCAATTTTGTCTGGCGTGGCAGGCCCCCTAGAATCTCAGTAGCAGTACTGAAGCAGCCCAGGGCTCGGGGAGAAAGAGGCTTTCCAGATGTTAAACTCTATTACCTGGCAGCCCATCTGACCGAGGTTGTGATTACTTATGTCCCATACCGGACCGTAGCGTGGGTGAACTTGGAAACCCACTTTGCTGGATACGTGCGGAGATACGTGTGGTCTCGGACCTGGTGGTCAACGGAACTTGGGCCTCTATGTCAGATCTTCATCACAAGTTTGAACCCTTCTGCCCGCTTTTTTTTGAGTACTTCCAGGTCTAACACTTTGCTATGTTCTTGCCCGCCTCTGACACTCTTCGGCCCCTCATTTTCTTTGAGCACATATGTTTGCATTCCCCACTCACCAAAGGGATGGTGTCGATGATTTATAATTGGCTAGTAGAGATATCCTTTGACGTCCTAGGGTGGCACAAATGGGAACCCCCCCAGATGAGTCTTGTTGGGAGGAGGTCAGAGAGGGGATTGCCGAGAGCTCAATATCCACCCTTATTAAAGAAACTGCATACAAATTGTACTATAGGTGGTACTATACCCCAGATAGGTTATCTAGAATGTTTTCCACTGCTACTCTGAGCTGTTGGCGGAAATGCGGCCAGAGATGCACAATGCTACATATATGGTGGACCTGCCCCCATATAATCCCTTTTTGGAACATGGTCCTTGCACTTATTAACTCCGTATCTGAACAACAGATCACTAAGGATTCCTAGTCGTTTCTTCTCTCTCGCCCGATCCCTGATGAGAACACCCTTCCAACAAGCTGATCTCTTATATACTGGCTGCTGCCAAATCCCTAATAGCTAATCATTGGAAAGACCCTAATCCCCCCTCCATGCAGGCCTTACGGAATTACATCTGGCATATCGCAAGCATGGAGAGTATTACATGCTACCTTCACGATAAATCTTACAACTTTGACAAGGTTTGGGCCTCGTGGTATTTTTATGAAAGCCATAGCTGTTTACCCCTTTTGGTTCAATCGACCTCTAATGGTACATAAACTCTGGGCCGTCTCCAGCCTTAATGTCGTGCACCATGGGTAAGAGACCCATATATCTTGCTGTCGGTTTTTTTATTTATTTTTATTTCATAGGTTGTTAATCTCTGGATATGTTGTTTATAATTTCCTTCATAATAGGTATGATGATATATGTGCCTATCCTTCTTTCCAACCCCCTCTCCTCCGTTTCCCCTCTCTAACCCCCTCCTCCCCGTCCCTTGTTTCTCTCTTACTCCTCCCTTCTAGTTTAAAAATATAAAATAAGAGGAGACATCTTGTTGCCTTATAATAGTCTGTTTTATTTGCTGTTTGTACTTTTCCATGCTGTTTTCTCTTGTAACAAATGAAGAGTTAAAAATAAAAAAATAACATCATTACGTTACCAGATCAGTACACAGCTGACTGACTTCATATTGTAAAAGCATTGTTGGGGAGTGTTGTGTACCCTGTACTTATATTTATATGTATATTAAGTTAATGTTGTACTTCTCAGGAATTTCTGTAACTCTTTTTTGTACTTGATGTTAATAATAAAATGTATTTAAAAAAAAAAAATAATAATAATATGTCTCATTGTACTGTTTAAAAAAATATTCATAAAGTCTGTCTCTACACACATACAGATGTTTGATTTTGAAGTCCCAAAATTGTAAAAAAAAAAAGTTAAATCAAGAAGGTAGTTATATCTCTGGTGACGTCAATAAGATGATTTTGCTTCCCTCTAAATGTGAAAATGTTCTCAAGGGATACAGCAATGCTATAGTGATTTGCATTTGTTTACAGTGACTAGCATTTCTAGATTGGTGATACCCACTATAGCAACTGAACACAATGAAAGAATCCCCAGGAACATTGCTTTAGGAGAAACTGCACTGGGGAACAGAATGCAGAGAATAATCCTAAATGGTACATCTTTCTTTCTAGATATATAATATTGCCTGGTAAGAATCATTTATGCATTTGCACCATGATCCATATTTATTTTATAAGCATCTACCTTAGAATGTAGTAAATTGGTGTAAAAGCCTTCCAACAATGGTGGTACAGTTTAATTAAATTGGTAAAATGTAAACATGGAATAGACATAAAGCAGCTGGTACCATGTATAATATGGCATTAACCAAGAGCAGGATTATTTCTTCTTTTGTTTTGCTTCAAGATATTGCCTTGTGTTGTCTAGGCAGCAGTCTACCAGGCCTATTGAAGGCCTTTTGTGTGTGGCTTAAAATCCATCCCTTGCTAGATAAAAGCCCCTATACCTGGAAGGTGAGGGCATATGATTCTAACAGCATTTTAATTGTGTTTGAAGCATATAGGTCAGTGTAGGACCCTTGACAATGGAATGCAGGCTTTAAGGTTTTGATATAAATATTAACTAATGCCTTATGTTTTCATTTTACTGGATTCACACAGACATGTAATGTTAAGCACAATTGCTGACCACTGTTTTTTTTTTTTGTATCTATCTATCTATCTATCTATCTATCTATCTATCTATCTATCTATCTTTCTGTCTATGTATTTATCTATATCTATACACAGGGCCGCCATCAGGGGGGTACAGGGGGTACTGTTGTACCGGGCCCAGGCTCACCAGGGGGCCCAGTACAACAGCGCAACACAAACTTACCTGGGGGCCCGCTGTCTTGCAGTCCGCTGGTCTCCGCTACTCTGCGCTGATGTCTTCAGCCTGGATGTCACCGTGACAGCCAGGCAACAAAATGCAATCGCAGGGGTGGAGGAATTATTCCCCTGCGATCATGTGATCTCACAGGCAGATCACATGATCGCAGGGGAACTTACCTTTACATAATAAGAGACATCTAAAGTATAAACATAGTTTCATTTAGATATATCCACTAACTAAGGCTTCAATTTCGCAAGATAGTCTGATATTTTTACTTTAATAAAATACAGATTTTAATTGAGCTGACTGAAAGGTTTATGTTGAGCTGATACCTGTAACTAGACATGAGCGAAGTTATGTCGGAATTTCATGCAAATTGAATTCAGACTAAGGATGGGTACACACTACTGATAATTTCTCCCGATGCGATACCGTTAACAATTTTACCAACGACTGACAGTCGCAATCGACTTGTCAATTCATGTGTACTCACTATTCAAGTTTTACAAGATTTACCTTAGATATGTGCTCTTCATCTGTCCTAACCATCAGATGAAAAGATTGTGACTCTTTAAAGTCTATGGAAATGACCCAGCTGCAACATTTCCTCTTTTGCTGACATGCAGTTAACATAATCATCTCTTTCAAAATGCGCAATTCTGTGCTGTAATTTTTTGAGAAGAAACACAATTCCAAGTTAAGGAAAAGGGGCCTTCTCTGTTTTTTTTGTTATATCTAAATGGGTGGAATTTTTGATGTTGTTTTGTTCAAACTTGCATTGTTGCAAAATTGTCTATGTGTTACATAAATCTAAGATATGATATCTAAAGCTAAATGACAAGAGACTGAGTTGATATGGTAGAAACATTGAAATACATTTAGGGTAATAGAATTCAGGAGAGTAGCATGTTTTAAATGTTATTGTTTAAAATAATATATAAAATGAGTGACCCATTTTGGATTCCATGTGGATGTTGCTGGATTAAAAAGCTTGATGCACTAGAGTAACTACCAAAGCCGTAGTGTGTGACTTTCCAGCATGATTTTCACAATTATAAAAATTAAAAATAAATTTGCCTGAATTTAACTTAACTATTACAATACTATGTTTGGTGCACTATTAGGAGTTTTCACAACTCATACAAATATTGCCATTCCACCGAACCTGCAAAAATTGAGAATCAAGGCATGGTTTGGTTGCAGTTTTTAGATGAATTGAATGGATTAAAATGCTGGATAATCATGTGATCACTTTTTAAACTGTAGAACAGAAAACATTTATGTAAATCAGGAAATGACATCAGCAGATTTGTATAGTTCATAAAAAGCAGTGTGGTTGTGCAGTTCATTGAGATGTCTAATATGTTTTGTAGCATTAAAAAACCGGCAAACAATGAAACCATGCTAATAAAAAAAAAAGCTACATGCAAATCAGATCACAGTGGGTTCACCTTCTATTAAGCAAAAAGATGTATCCTGAAACTGAAGGCAGAAATACTGAAATGTAATAGTTTGTACAGGTTCTGCCAACAGGTAATAATAAAATTAACTACTTTCCCAAGAGGTATGCTGGGGATTATTTTTTTCATTAAAAACAAATGGAACAAACATAAGTCTTTTGTAATGTCTTCAAAATATGAGAAACAAAACTAAAAAAGACACAAAAATGGAAACATTTATAAATGGCAAGCATATAAACTGTGGAATAAGCATGATTTTCGGCCAGATAATATGGGTTAATGAACACTTTTTTATTATCTGTTATAATATTTAGATAATATGGTTCACTTTCTACTGTAAGACAACAAATCAACTGTTTAATTTGTTCAATATAAAACTTATCTTATTGCATAAAAAAAACTCTTTCATCAAGCATGAGATAATTGGCACATAAGTAATGAAATATAATCTAAATTGTGTCTTAGAGCAATACAGAGACAAATCAATTTAAATGCAATCCAGTCCTGAGGTCAATTTATGCTTTATACTGATTTTGACCCCAACCACCAACTCACCACCGAGCTTCACATCCTCAAACCTCCAACACCTTATACCCTGCTTGTATAAATAAATGTAATCTACCATACATTAAAAATTATCACACATATTTTTTATTTAATAGCATAGAATTACAAACCCTGACTTGAGGGACAGCTTTCAAGTCCCACTTGTCCATCTCTAGAGGCCCAGGGCTATTTGATCAGCCTAGAACAGTGATGAACAACCTGAAACAATTTGCACTGTGCGGGCCTTTAATCTTCAAAAGGGCAACACATTACCCTTAATTTCTGTAATAAGTTAAAACTAATACATTTAATCAAAGAAAGAGACACCTATCTGTAATAACATATCAGTTGAAACAAAATGTTGCTGAAAAAAAACCTCAAAAATAAAATCCTTAATGACAATTAAACTTTGCACTGACTCATATTGTGAACTTATCATATTGCATGTAAACTTGTTTGTGTGTTTGTCCAAATTACCATTTCAAGCATAATAAATACAAAGCTGAATTTGTAAATTTCTGAAGGGAAGCAGCTTTCTATGATCTAGTTTTGGCCGATGAGACGTTTGACATATATTGTGTTGCTTTGAATACTCATTTTACCATAAGTACATCTTCAAAATGACATCCTTAAAAATACCTTCAATGTAAAAGGTCAGTTGAATATGAGTAACCTAATAATTATGGCTTAAGGTTCCCTAATAAGTTTCTACTGTTTCCTACTCTACATTTTATATTGTTATCCCAGGTGAATGCACATTGTGCACAACTGATTGTAAGTGGTTACCGCCCAAAAGGCCTGAGTCATTGCCCTATGTTCACTCAAAAATACACCTTTGTGAAATTTATATATTTGTCATTTTCTCTAAAGTTGTTCATTAGCCAAAATGAGATATATATGCAGTTTATTTTAATAGAAAAAAATTGCATAGCTACATTTAAAATGAATAATACACACATAATAAACATTAAAATATGCGTGTGGATTCTGATATCCTGCCTAGAGGACAAGCTGTGTTTTACTGCTGAATTAGATGACAGCACATGGGCATTAAGAACAAATTCATGTGTGGACTGATCTAATGCTGACAATTAAAGTAATTGCAGCAATTCAGGGAAATACTGTGTGCTCTGTATTATACCTGGTCTTTGTCATCTGCCGCATGATAAAGAGATATTGTTCTTGTAGATCTACAATGAGCATATTGCTTTACATGTACATCTATAAAAGAATACACAATATATACAGTATATAGTTATACTTGAACGTGTTGCATTTGTCTGCACTATGATCATTAATATCCTCCCATCGAAACATCCTTCCAATAGCTCCGAGAGAAAAAAAATCACAAATGTGTTAGTATCCTGTTCGCTGTGTGGACACTGGTCCCCCAACCAGCTGTTTTCCCCTCCTGGTTGCCAGAGCACAAGGCAGCAAAGACTGCAAACCCTCTGCATGACAACCGTCCCCACCACAACAGCATCACCGAATGCTCAGTCTGGGAAGGAATTACTGATCCTTCATCCCTCTGGGACAGACATCAGAAACCCCACAGCCCGCAGCGTCGGACACACAGTGCCTGCTTCAGGGCAGTGCAGCCTTTTCCCTTTCAGCACAACACAGTTTAAAGATTGTTGGGCCATCTCTTCTTACAGTAGTGAGTCTACAGACCCCGCTTATTCCCCGAAGAAACAACAGATATCTTTAGAGGTGAAATCTGCAAGCAAAGGATGTGGATGCTCAACACATAGGAGATGTTGCTTCAGGTCTGTCATCTACAACCACAATTGTAGGAGTGTGTCTGCGAGCAGCAGTATCCAGATTCCAGCAGTACCAGACGTGCTCGATCCTTCATCAGCAGCACACCTCTCTCTGCCCATGCCTGTGATTCTTGCACTGGTGGTGGCGGTGTTACAATTGGGAGTTGTGAAGGAGGAGGTGCCATTGACAGTAGGATTGTCAGGGGTGTGTGTATGAAGGGAGGAGGGAGACCCTGATCCTCGAAGGAAAACAAATAGGAAACAGAGGAAGAGGTCTCTTGGAAGAGAGCACTTTGGATACCTGCTATGTTTTACTTACGTTGGTTCACTCTGGTCTTTATGTACATGCAAATGGCATGCAGAAAATCTAAATGATATTCAGCTACGCGTCGCCCCTATATCTCTTTCAAAAGGAGAGTTTCCGGGGCGCTGGTATCCAAATCTTGCATTTTAGTCTGTGGTGTGTGTGATATCCTCTCTGGCCCGCCTATGCTTGGGGAGCCTCTGTCTTTTTCTCCCTGACATGAGAAGAGAGTGAGAGGGCGGACCTGATCCATCTCCCCTGCAGTCAGACACAGGAATGGCTCCGTCCCCGAGGAGGCACTGGAGACCAGCTTGCGCTCTCCGTGGTGCTAAAACCGCAGGAGCTGCTGGTGCTGCTGGTACTGTTGTTGCTGGAGGCTCCGTCAAAGCTGCCATTCAGATGCCAGGGCTACCTCCGCAATGTTTGCTTCTGGTACTGGGTTTGGGATTGGGACCTGGTTTGGTTCGTGGATCAAGCGGAACAACAATCGAACAGCCCACAAACGGCACCTCGCTGTCTATCATGGGCTTGATGCCCCTTAGTGAGACGGTAGCAAAGGGAAGTATCGGCAGGGGCATCCTGCCTGCCGTGCTACTGGCTATTGATCAGATCCGCAATGAATCCCTGCTGCATCCCTACTTCCTGGACCTAAAGCTTTATGACACAGCGGTAAGGTTCACCTACTGCCACCCTTCTGTCTATGCTTTCGGTGATGTGTTACTGGACTTTTTCTGTATTTTGTAGATTCATAGACAACGGGTTTTTAGGTGTGAACTGATGATAAAATTATCTTATCATTTTTCTGTTCATTGGGGCTGCAAAGGTATGCTCCAATATTACCTTAGCACAGTTAAGAGTTGTTTGATTACTCCGATAGGTTTATATGAGTAAGGTGTCAAATATTTATTTCTATACATTTACGTGTTTGTCGGTAGCTGTCATTATTAACGCGGCTGTTTGACATGATTGATTGTGCTTTTCCCATAACATAGCAACAAGGCACAATTCCTTGAGTGGGAGTCGGTGTAATGATGAAGAGAATGCAGAAATGCAGCACAGCTTTTCAGTATGTGCTCCCAGCACCATGATGCTGCATAGGTGCATGCTCACCTTTCCTGCTTGATTTTGAAGGCTGAGACAATTGTACTTACGTTTTTATCCGTATTACTTTGCCATACACATCTTTAAATCGTTCATTTTGTGTAAACCGCACTTAACAGTATGAATTATGTTTAATATCTTTAGTCCAGATGCCTCCTCCATTCCTTGAAATAGATTAAGTTCAGATGACTGAGCAACAGATACATTAATGCCTCTTATTTCAAGCTTTGGACAATTCATTTCCAGTAATTGATATCTATACATGAAATATCAAATTATGGTTTTATGTCTGCCTTTTGGGGGCCAAACTAAAGAGGCTCAAGATTATTTGGATTGACCAATGCAGTCTCGATATTGCACATAAGGGAAAGGCTCCTTTTATTATATAGCTACTAGCTTGTGAATACTAATCAGCATTGCTGAAGCTGAGCCGCATTTATCCAATGTATCAAATGACATTTCTTTGAAAATTTATAGTTCAGTCTACATAGCCCACCTTGACTCATAGAATAGAAAAGTAAATGTGAAACAGTTATTAGCTGTCTAAAAATGTACATAGCTATATGATTTAATTCAGATAATCTGTATGTATTATTTTTTATTGCTATTATGAAATAATAATTTTGTTTGGTCTATTTCCTTGTATGCTTTTATATAGTGGGTACGATTCAGTTAGAACAGTTTACAGTGTTGTCTTTCCCTACCATTAATAGATTCTTGTCATGGTTCTATTAAACGTGTTTGGGATGACCCTGTTGATTGAGCAAGCGCCTGAAGATGGCAGTCATTTCGAGGAGCTTGATACCATTTCCAAGGCAACCCCTTGAAAAATGCAGATTGTCTGCTGGAAAATACCTACACCCCTTTGACTTGGTTTTAAAAAAATATAAAATAAACTCAAACAAAAAGTATTTCCCCTTATTTAACAATTTGATGATACATTGTTTGATAGAAAAGTATTCAATAGAAATAATAACATATGTGTCAAAACAAACACTTAAAAATTAATGACAAAGATAATGAATTTCACACAATAGTTTCCACATACAAGATCACATGCACATGCCCACATGCAAAAACACGCATGAACACAAGCACAGCATCCTTCCAAATGAATCATTTTACCAAGATTTAAAATAAAATCTTAAGTTATTATTTTCTATGCAATGTTGCAATGTTATAAATACCTACTTTTTTATAATATATATATATATATATATATATATATATATATATATATATATATATATATATATTTCTAGAAATTACGCAATAATATGAAATTGCTGTTAATTTCTTGGATGAACTGCCAATTTTAAATGCTTTGCCCTGTTTTGAATTATAATTTAGGTTGACAGATAAATGAGCATTTTAATTTTAAGTATTGATAAAGTGCAAATCTGCATCTCCGTTCTGGAGCTGTCAAGTATGACATGATTGCCCTTTCAGTCTATGTTTAACCCATTAAGTATATAGAGCAAGACACGGGCATGTACTAAGGACTGAATCTGAGTGCATCCTAAAGATGGACTGTTTCACACTGTTTAGAGCTCAACAATGTAGGTTAGGAATTTTGTAAATCAGGTTAGGGCAGTTCAAAAAACAAACAGGTAGAGTTCTTTAAATAACCAAATATATTTTTTTATATTTTCGTGTAAAACAATATCATTGTATGTAAATTGTATTATATGTCTTTTTATCTACTATGATTTATACACATCCCATATCTACATTCTAGCTATATGTCAATTCTACTGCTTAACTCTATCCATTTATTTGGCTGTTACTTTGCTGAGTTGTGCTTGTAACTTTATTTGTGCAAGCTGTAACTATATGCAGAGTTTGCACTTGCTAGTATTGTTACTGTTGTATGTCAGTACCTTTTGGAGTAGATGATTGCTGTTTTATGGAACAGGACATTTATTTCCATGTTGACACATGCTATTGCAGCATTATGCTTTCACAGAAAAACATTTTTATGGTATTTTTTTACATGAGTTTACTTAAATCTGGATAAAAACTTAGATATGTATTATTTAGTTCTTTAAAAGATGTGCAGTCCAAATCTGCATACAAATTAAATTGACTAAACAAAATAAAATATTTACATTATTAATATGACCTTTGTAATGTTAAACTATATTCCGCTTGTTGATCAATAACCTTCCATTAGTATTTAATGTATGTTCAACATTAGACTAACAATACTACGAAGATACTGTAACATTATTAATTATTAATAATTGTTTAAATCTGTGCATCTAAAGAGGACTTTATAGACCAATGGCCTCATGGACAGTTGTACCATATATATTAGTACTTTGAAATAACTTTATTAATTTAATGTTGGTGTATTAAAGCTTTGATGGTACATACAAAATATGGCAAATTAATTATTTTACTGTGCATTAAAAATATGTTAAATACAAGGGTCATCAATTGTATTCAGTCAAAGCCTTGTCAGAGGTATGGAATGATGGCAATGATTGCTACTATTCTGGTTGACAATTACATGGTGATGCACCATATATTTAATATTTTGTTATACCTTGCATTATGAAAGAATACAAATATCAACTATACTGTGATATATGGTTAAGCCCACCACAGCACATACAAATAAAGTGGAAGTAAATCATATGTAGAATTTTAGTCCGGTCTCAAAATCAAGACAAATTCCATTTACAGCTAATTATGAGCCTGAAAATTTTGAAGTATCTATACCTTAAAATAAAGGTACAGAGATATACACCTTTGCGTGCATCTACGGTATCACTGGTATATACAGGTGGAGCAATGGTTATCTCAAATGCATGTATATTTGGGATCTTGTTTGTTATCTTGAGTCATTTAATCCAGCTTAACTTTTAGGAACACTAAAAAACAATCACGATATAGGTAATAGGTGAGTAAATACATTTATACCATTATTATAACTGTGGCTTCATCAATATAGACTAATATTGGCCGAAATAAACTTGAACATTGGCAGTAATAAATGTACCGTTTATGTGCCCATATGCCACTTGTGCACATTTCGCCAATTTTCATGACTTGTGTCAGCCCTCACCAAACCCAATTACACAGTTACATAAACAGAGCAGTGCACAATATTTTGATACTTAGTCAAAACACCATTCTCTATGATGTTGCAATTGTGCTGACTGGGTATACACCTATGCAATTATAGTGCAGATCACACGATTCACGACCGTTGTGGGCAGATATTGCAAGAATATATACGCTATCACATCACATTTGGTTTGCATCGAACCAAAACACATCACATTGTTTGATTTGCTTTTCTAAACTTCCTAAAAATATTCATCAACAATGGAATGATGTCAGGCAAATGTGGAAGTGTGGAACCAGCAACGTAGGCAGATATTGATAGTGTATACAGAGTCACTAACTATTACAGCAGATGGTTATGAGAGATGAAGAGCACAGATCTGAAGGTAAATTGTGTCGATGTAAACACATGAATCAGCATGCTCATGGGAACTTTCAGTCGTTGGTGAAATCATTACATAAATCACATCTGAAGTAAGATTGCAAAGGTGTGTACCCAGCTTAGGGCACAGGTCTTTGTGTCTTTTTCACAAATCCAGGCCTGCCCTCAGACATAGAAATCTAAACACTTGCACTAAACCATATGGATAGCCTGCCTCCCAATTGTCCAATTTTTGAAGTGACAATTGCCCTATTTTTATCAAAACATGGCTACTCTTTGTTTCCAGATTTTCTCTCTTTTAAAAGATGTATACTTTCTATATATTTTTTTTATGTAAACCTTCACTGGCTTGATTATATTTTTATATGATTTCCAAGTTAAATATAATAACATTTCCCTTGTATATCGTTGTAAGTTTTAGGTATGTGTGATTTTTTTATATAAGTGTATAAATCTGTCTTTTATGTTAGTTTCTACTTAGATGTGTATCATACAGAATGAGAATGGAAGCAAATATTTTGCAGAACCATTTTTAAGCATTTCAATCAGGGCCGTCTTTCCCATTGGGCACGATGGGCAGGTGCCCGGGGGCCCAGGGGGAAAGGGGGCCCTGGCAGGTCTGCTGTAAAAAAAATCCTGAAAAGAAAAAAAAAAAGAAACTTACCTTTTGCGGTCACCTGACCAATCAGGTCAGGTGACGATCCGGCTCACTCCCTGGTCCTCTCTTCCGTGATGCGCTCGCAGTGAATGTCGGGCGTGATGACGTCATCACGCCAGACATTCACTGCGAGCACAGCATGGAGGAGCACAGAAGAGGATTCAACGCATCGCGATTGAAAGGTAAGTATATATAATCCTTTTTTTTTTTACTTATATATTTATATATAGGGGCCTCGGTGCACTGCTGTGCCCGGGGGCCCATACTATTGTTAAGGTGGCCCTGATTTCAATCATATCTGTAAACTTGATGGTCATCTCACACTGTTCAAAATTCTACTTTTCTATATTATCGCCTTTCATGGCATTTCAAGAAATCTGATTTTGCACACAAGTTGCCAGAAAAAGCATAATCCCTACTGAATTAAAACAAGCTACATTTTGCACTTCTCTCAGCAATAGCAAACAGAAACATAAAATAAAGACATACATGTGTTTTTATATAAATGCTTATATAACGTATATAAAACATAGTAAAGACCTGCATTCTAATAACAATAATGGATTCAGATAATAACATACATGTACTTTTCTTGCCTAGCATCAGAAGGACATATAGCCCACCAAACCAATGGCAATGTAGGGTAACAAGCACACTTTGAATTCTCTGAGTGAAAATATTTATGTCCAAGATGTATCACTTAATACCAGCAAAAGCCACGCTATTCACATGCACAAGATGACACAGAGCGCAAATGTAGACACAATGGGCCTGATTCATTAAGGTATAGAAAACAAATGTGATGTGCACATCCGTATTCAAATACATGCGGATCTGAAGAAACCTTTTTTTGTTGAATACAGGTCTAGGTATGCTCTGGCTATACGGCACAGACACAACACACTGCAGGATACGTACAATCCATATGTTCAATATAAAGTCAGAAAATGCAGGAAAAAGTATTCCTTTATTGTCACCTGTTAATAATATAGTCATTAATAAAAAATAAAAAAAAATGCCCCCCCCCCATGAAATATATTTAACATGTTGTTATTAATATCTACTGTATATAAAATGCATTTTTACAGGGTTTTCTTATTACATGCACATATTGCAATAAAGCAATAAAGATAGTGGCGACCATCATCACTATCAAACGGCACCTACACCTGACCTGTTGCAAGTGATACGACTGAAAAAAATGTACCTTATAGTTGCCCAAAGCTTGAATCTGGGTATGTTCGAGCATGGCCTGCTCTTACTGTACATTGACTATGTGCATTTGCCCATTCCCCTCCCCGTTCCACCCATGAAATTATAGTTTGTCGTAAGTGTCCTTTGCACTCAAAGATGAACTATTTCTGGCGTATAGTTAATTTTGGGACATGCACAAAGCAATTTACAGCAAAACACAGATCGTTTCTGCATTTGAATTCCTTAATGAATCAGGTCCGGTGACTTTACAAATGCACAAAGGCACTTTTGCTTTGCAGTTTATTTTTACCACAGCCATTATTTTTCAGTGTCTAAAATTGCTGTCTCATGCCAGTATACCCTGCATGAACATCATATATACAACATATATAATATTGCCTAAAGCCAATATATTCAGATTAACCAAGTATTTAGCTGATGCCAATGTCAGTATACAGTCATGGCCAAAAGTTTTGAGAATGACACAAGTATTGTTTTTCACAAAGTTTGCTGCTTCAGTGTTTTTATAACTTTTTGTCAGATGTTGCTATGATATACTGCTGTAAAATGATAAACATTTCATAAGTGTCAAAGGCTTTTATTGACAATTACATCCAATTTATGCAAAGAGTCAATATTTGCAGTGTTGACCATTCTTTTTGAGTTAGCAAATCGCCCTGGCATGCTGTCAATCAACTTCTGGGCCACATACTGCCCATTCTTGCCTAATCAATGCTTGGAGTTTGTCAGAATTTGTGGGGTTTTGTTTGTCCACCCACCTCTTAAGGATTGACCACAAGTTCTTAATGGGATTTAGATCTGGGGACTTTCCTGCCATGGACCCAAAATTTCGATGTTTTGATCCCCCGGCCACTTAGTTATCACTTTTGCCTTAGGGCAAGGTGCTCCATCATTTATGGCTGTGTTCTTAGGCAAAATTGACCACTCCCTTGAAAGCAACCCCACACATGAATGGTCTCAGGATGCTTTACTGCTGTGACATGACACAGGATTGATGGTAGCGCTCACCTTTTCTTCTCCGGACAAGTGTTTTTCCAGATGCCCCAAACAATCAGGGCCACCTCTACTACTTTATGGGCCCCCGGGCAAAGCAGTGCACCGGGCCCCTAAAAATAAAAAAATTATATATATATATATATATATATATATATATATATATAGTTTGTGTGTGGGTTTGTGTGTGTGTGTGTAAAACAAATATATCTGTATGTAAAAAAAGATAAGTGATTTTATATATATATATATATATATATATATAGGGGCCCCCATAACTTACCTCAAGTCCGATCCCCTTCTCCTTTTCACCGCACTACGAGGACAGCACGGAAGAGGGGTCCACGGAGTGAGCCGGATTGCCGCAGACGTGACCGCAAGGTAAGTATTTTCATTTTTATTTTTTTTCAGGATTTTTTTTTTACAGAGCTGCCTCGGACGGGCCCCCTTGCCCGCAGGGCCCCCATCACCTGCCCATTGTGCCCAATGGAAGAGACGGCCTTGCAAACAATCTGAAAGGGGATTCATCAGAGAAAATGACAACCCCAGTCCTCAGCAGTCCAATCCCTGCACCTTTTGCAGAATATCAGTCTGTCCCTGATGTTTTTCCTGGAGAGAAGTGGCTCTTTGATGGCCTACTTGACACCAGGCCATCCTCCAAAAGTCTTCGCCTCACTGTGCGTGTAGATGCACTCACACTGGTCGTGCCCTGAGCTGAAAATCTTTAGCAGATGGTCTGGCACTTGCTGTACGTTCTTGGGTGCCCTTAAGCCTTTTTCACAACTATTGAACCTCTCTCTTTGCATTTCTTGATGATTTGATCAATGGTGGGTTTAGGTGCAATCTTACTAGCAGCAATATCTTGCCTGTGAAGCCCTTTTTGTGCAAAGCAATGATGACTGCACGTGTAACATGTGATAATTGCAAGTAACCATGGTTAACAGAAGAAGAACAATGATTTTAAGCACCACCCTCCTTTAAAGCATACAGACTGTTATTCTAACTCAATCAGCATGACAGAGTGATCTCCAGCCTTGTCCTCGTCAACACTCTCAGCTGTGTTAACGAGAGAATCACTGACCTGATGTCAGTGGGCCCTTTTGTGACAGGGCTGAAATGCAGTGGAAATGTTGTTTTTGGGATAAAGTTCATTGTCATGGCAAAGAGAGATTGAAATGAATTGCAATTCATCTGATCACTCTTCATGACATTCTCGAGTACATGCAAATTGCCATCATATTGCAGCAAACTTTGTGAAAAATATTTGTGTCATTCTCAAAACTTTTGGCCATGACTGTACACAATATTGCTCACCCTGCATGCACTACAAACAATATTGTCCCAATGCCAATCTGCACATAGGAGACCATAAAAGTATAGTCTCCTTCCATGCCAGATTTCGAAGCACTATAGCCACATTGGCAGTTTGAACAGTGTTCCTCCACGCATATATATATAGTATTGTCCCCTATGCCGGTAAATACCATACTACCCAGTGCCAGTATATACTGTATAAATTAATGACAATGTACACAATATTGCCCTTATGTTACACCAATATACACAGTTCTGTTCCTCCAAGCGACAACAATATACATAGTATTGTTCAATGTCAGTATACCCAGTTTTTCCCAATGCTAGTACACTATACACAGTATTTACTTTCATGCTTATGAAATATCCCCTCCTGGTTGCCACTCATTCTACCTATCTGCCAAGGGCATTGATAGATATATATATAGCAAAAAATCTTTGAATGAGTTTATGGTCATATGTAGACTGCGTCACATCTCAAGCTTATGGACACTTGCAGACCCTTACCATTGAAGAGGTGGTACAGGAGACGGAGGGGGTGTGTAATGTCATGTTGGGGCAAAAGCATCTTATGTATACTGAGAATCAGACGTATATGCACCTGTCAGAAGGTGGCAAACTTGCGGGTGCTTGATCACTGGTTTAAGTTAAGAAATGATAGTGATGATCATTATGATGCATCCAGCTCAAAATACCTATGTTTTGCTTTATCCCACAAAGCAAAATACGCCTTTTACATTTGGGCAAAGAAATAGACTTATTAATGCCGCTGCCTCCATCAGAAGGAGAACAATTTCAGTTCTCCCACAATCATTCCTCTATTATTGCTCCAACCCACATCCAAATCATTATAAATGAGGACAATTAGCAAAAATAGGCTTATTACATCACAGAGGAAGGAGAAAAAAAGTTTTTTTTTGCACTTTGAGAGCTTCGTTTTTTTCAATTGTAAAAGTCCTTTGATGTCTATGGGGCATATTTATTAACTAGCGCATTTTTGAAACAATCATTTTCAGTCCTTATTGCAATGATAAGGAATGAAAGATCATTTAGTAAAAGAGTTCTACAGAGACACTGTCAGAAATATTGAGATCCCCACCAACTTATCTAGCGCTGCTCCTCTATCTCCACTGTTCATTTTTCACAAATCATTAACAAATAGCCTAAGATATTGTGATTTGTTTATGGTGGATTAAATCAAGATAAGCTTCACATTCATTGATTAGTGAGTCTGAGGAGATACCTGCCCAGATGCCAAATGCTAATCCTGGTCTTATTGCTACAGTTCTGGTGAGTATGGGGCTGATGCTCAGTTGGGCATATGCCCATCTGCTTAACCTAAATTATGCAAATTTGCACTGTCACTGTATAACAAACCTGACCTGAATTAATATTATTCACATTTAATAAATAAACCTATAAATAAATATTCCCCATGCAAACAGCCCCACCATTTAATAAATAGCCCTAATTCTTCACAATCTCAGCGACACATTCAGTTATTAGCCCCCAAATCATCCCCAGCATTAAATAGTCCCACAACCCACCTTTAATTATTAAGCACCACCATCATCCCTATTAAATTAAGTAGCCGATAAGCCTTTGGGTTGCAATTCTAATGTATTTTTACATAACAGTTGAACATATCAACAACAAAAATCCATTATATCCAGAACTTCAGTTTCTTCTCTAGAGCACAAGCACAGCTTTTACTAATGATGTCACAACGCTGTCACTGTCAGTCTTAAAGGGACAGGGAGCAGTACACAGTGTGGGGTCCTTGGCTTACGAGGTGGAGCCCTCGGGCACTGGGGCCCTTCGCGGATTTCCCCAGTACCATGATGGATCAGTCCATTCTGCAAAGGAATAATTTTACCTCTTTCCACCATATGCATTGCCATGTAGACCTGCATTCCTGCAAAAGATCGCACAGAAAGTTTTAATGGGGCAGTACCCAAAAGAGGAATAGGGGCATACCTCATGAGCGCAGTTAAAAAAGCATGCGGCCATTTGCAAATTAATCACATTATATTTTATTTATATAATGTATGTTCAATGGCTGCGTAAAATAATGGCTTCCATGAGAAGCACACAAAGGTGCATACCTGTACAAAAGGAAAACAGAGCCAAACACTTAAAAGCATATAATCTGCAGGGAGAAAAGGGAAAAAGACAATGCTAGGAATAGGGCAGGGAAAATCGGTCCATATGCCAAATATAGCTTTTAATACAGATAAAGCACAGTAACTAGTTTCAAATAGTATTTTGTTAATGGCAAACACAGCTAAAATGTTCTGGCACTCATATAGACAGCTCCACTGTTTTTGCACTCATTATCTGATAAAGTGAATGATAAAATGTACAGATTGCTTAATGAGTCTTGCCTTTCAATAGCACATTATAGGAAGAAAATGTGTAGTGACTTCCCAGGACCAATGCTCCCAGCCTGTCAACAAAAGAACAATAAATTGTGGTTTGCTACATATTAACACTTAATTACACCATCATAAGATTTTAAATATATAAATGGACTGTTTTATATAACCTATAGGACAGTCTAAAATGTTATGTCAATTTTCAAAGCTACTCTAGGCATATAGTGTTTGAGTCCTTTGACAAAATTTGCTACGTTTTGAGAATTATACAAGCAGTGCAATAATCTAGCAAGTGCTATGTCATAAACTTGGTGAATTATGTTTGACATTGGAAAATACTAGTCCTAGCAGTTGTGTATAAATCATCAAAAGTAATTAAGTCAGATCAACTTACTTTAATAAATGTCACTTCAGTGTGTTTGACACTGCTTTGACAGCATTTCCATATACATTTACTGTTTTGATTTACCACCTACACCATTTACAGGTATTTAAATCATCTGAGAAAACATTACTTTGCATTTTTTGCAGAATTATGCAAATGTGAATTGTTGAAGGTCATGTACTCCAACATAGAAACAAGCACACATTTTCCCTTTTATTTTTAATCTTCTAAGAAGCTTGGATTGTCAAAACAGTACTACTGTCTTTTGTACAGTAAGTAAAACATTTTATTTTTGGTGTTTGACAAGTGCCAAAGCAATCTTGAGTTGACGAGGTGGCTATGTATTTTACTACAAATTATGTTATTGTCTTTGCATTGCTGTAAAATGACTGTGAACTGTTGGGTGTGACAACTAACCTTGAAAATCAGTAGTTTGATGAGGATATTTATGTAGATATTTGTTGATCAGACATGGAGCATGCTAAAAAATTAGGGAGCTTGGTTACTGACCAGGTTTAAATATATTTTTAAAGGAGAACACCTTGCAGAAATAAAAGGGCTTTGCAATAGTTCCCTCCCCCCAACAAGCAGAATCATGGGAGTCCAGTGCCCTGGTACCCCACTCTTTGTGTTATGCACAAACCTTCATGTTTGCTCACTTCTCCTGCTGGAGGAGGTGTCACAAGTTGAAGCACTCTGGCACCTCTTGTGTCAACAGCACTGATTTGATAGCTGTTCAGTATTCACTCAGAAAATACTGAGATGCCAAAGCATTTGAATTTCAAGCAACCTCTGCCTTTTCCAAAAAGGGATTTGACTATTTAACATGCACTGTGTGAGCAAGTGCCTCATAAATGGTAGACATCAAAATCTGGGCCTCTAGTGATTGAGAGGAGAGGAGCAGCAAATTCAAGGTTAATTCTGGGTAGAGAAGTGAGCTTATCCTATGTTTTGCTTTTGGATGTGGTTTTGGTTCTAAAACGTCATCGTGTTTTGGTTGTGTTACAGGTTTTGCCCCAAAATCATGAAATGTTTTGGTTTTGGATCTGGATTTAATAAAAATTTTTTTTAAAAAAATAGCTAAACTTATGCTATTTTGAGCTGCTCCTTTATTACTATTTATAGCATTAACATTCATTTCCAGTCTATTTTCTAATGACCCCTTCACAACTGTCCAAATTTTCACTAATTTTGGACAAAGTCTGCAGCGATCTGGCTGGCTAAAATTAGTGACAGGGCAGTGACATGAATGCATCTCACAGACATCACTTTCCACCAAATATTTCCACTGAACTGCAGTTGGAGGATGCTAAATGTCTTCTATAAACAGATGAAATAAGACTCAATTTCTGCCAAGTCTGAGCTGGTGAAAAAAACAGATTTATCTAATTTCAATAATCTTGCTATGTAAATTGAAATCTCATTTTCCACCAGTTCACAAAAGAAGACACCGTTTTGAATAACAGTGGTCATCTTCGTCATCTTTGTCAATGATGAGAAATGACAATATTATCATCACCCTCATCATCATCCTCATCAAAGATGTCTACATCAATTACATTTTCACTTGAAAAAAATAAGATACACTAAGGAGATAACTGTGTAGACACAATGGAGATGGTCAACATCAACACATTGGAGATGGACAGCAGCAATACATTGAAGAGGGACAGCATCAACACATTGGAGATGGACAGCAGCAATATAATGAAGATGGACAGCAGCAATACATTGGAGATGGACAGCAGCAATATAATTAAGATGGACAGCAGCAATACATTGGAGATGGACAGCAGCAGCAATATCAGAGCTCATAAATTGTATAGTGCAGGCATCAGTAGACACAATGTTAAATGGTGCAAGATAGTAATGCCCTTGTGGCCAAGCACCCGGGTATGATACATACATGTGTTGGAAAGTATTTAACAAGAAGTACTTGCACAAGGAATGGGACAAACCTCATTAGTACAAATATGGGTGAAAATATAAGTGACGATCATCACTTATAATCCATTAGATTATCTGAAGATGGGGTGCTCCACCAAAAATCAGCTACTAACATGTCAAAAAGACCAGAGTTGGATTTAGAACAACCATAGGGCACTCCAGTCCAGTAGAACATCATTATAACATTAGATAAAAAAACATCAAAGGTATATTTTCATATGTGGGCCTAAGCCTTTATTTAGAGAATATAGGCAAAATATTAAAAGAAAATATGTGAAAAAAGTAAGAAAAGTGAAAATAATAACATCAGAGCCCTTCAGTAGGAGCCGCACTTTGATATTACTCAGAGTTGGACTCCATTAACATGTCATATATTTATCTGGATGAAATAAACCCATCATCCTTCATTTCAAAATTGCATTTCCCTCAAATTAGCAATTCTTCTATGGCAAATTTATTTTATGGCACAATTTTTTTTAAAATAGCCAAATGATAGCTGCTATGAGTTTGAACACCATATATAACATTGATTAATGCCATGGGTTATCATCCACTGCCCTTATTATTGTTAATAATCTCATGGACATTAAATAGTAGTTTCTCTTCTGAGGATAAACATCACTGTCTTGTAGTTTTATTATTTGCTCGCGTTTATATCAGAATCTCCCCCATTTATATAATGTCTGTGATTTAAAATAATAGAATCTTGTCCCCATTTAGTAATCTTTCCAGACCCATGGAATGACTCTAGTTATATGCAGAGACTAATTGATCATTGCACAATAACACATAGAGGGTAGAAAAGTTCAGGTCTGACACCATCTGATAGTGGTTCAATCTCAATTTTATCAAATCATTCTCCAAAGATATTCTTAATTATATCCCTGGTTTATATATGTATTCAAATCTCATTAAGAAAAATATATATAGTAGTCTCCGGGGATCTCATTCATTCACGAGTGCCATACATGCTCCCATGCATACATATCACTGCCCAGACTCGATTGACTTAATATGATTCTCTTCAAGATATATATTTACTGAATCTATGGCAGTTGTTTATATGCTGCTATGCATATGCTGGTGGAGTAAATATTATCATAGCAATGAGCTAGGAGGTGACGCGACTACAAACAAATTGTGCTGATCATCCCGGCTGCTACTTCCGGGTCTGTGACGTCAATTGTGATGTTTCGCCGTCAGCTTTTTCAAGGGATAACCCGATCAGCTGCTTGAGGATTCCCTTTATGTAACCTGATTGATTGACATAAATATTAGCCAATGGCGCTCATTTGAACATTCTGTGTGCATCATCTGTACAGGATTGTTAATAGCGGACCACCATAACATAGTAATCTGCATAGATTACTATTGATAAGTAAGTAAAGCAGTTATTTATTAATAATATGATGTATATAAATCCTGAGATATATAAATATCCTGATTTCATCCCATATACCAAATACATTATTGAAAATTATTATATTTTATACACTTTATAAAACCCAAAGTAGAGGCTGTGTCTGTCTAGTTCATTATCATTTTTCAACAAAATAAGATAAAATAACAGGTTTTAAATATAACATATTCTTTATATTTATAAATATATGTGAACAATCTATAAAGTGAAGTGAAAATAAATATAAATTAAGACATTAACTAAATATATAAGTGAATGATAAAATGTGAAACATGATAAAAATATATAGCATAAAAAGATAAATTCACTAGTGTAAGAAAATTATAGATGTGATGAGCTATCCCTAAAAAGTCTTTTGTGATTAAATAAAATTAATATATAATTAAAGTGATGTAAAGGATATAAATGGATAAATAAAATGATGATGTGTTTGTGTGTACACAGTGCATAATGTAGTGATAGAAATGGATTGCATAACATAATTTAAAGAAATGTCAGATTAAATTATGACAATTCCACCAACCTAATATTACGTATATTAAAATAATTCAAAGAAAAGTCATAATCCATTATCAGTTATGGAGATATATAAATCAAAAAAGAGATAGTGTAGATATTCCCAAAATATGAGTGAATATCATTGTATAAATATACCGTGATGCCACTGGCTCCCCAATTTTTTTTTCTATATTGTGTATGATATACGTTGTAATTTATATCTCTTAGCTCAAAATTTCTCAAGAAATACTAAATAACTATTAAATGTATCTCAAGATATGTGTAAACAACCATGGATACCAACTCCGTAGATGTAAACATTTGTAGGGAAAAGTATTTGTTTAAATAAATTTTATGATGTGAAATGTATTGGCATTAGAGATTTTCTAATGTACCTGCCTTACAATGGACCTCCCTGGGAGAATTTTCCCTACAAATGTTTACATCTACGGAATTGATATCTATGGCTGTTTACACATATCTTGAGATACATTAAATAGTTATTTAGTATTTCCTGAGGAATTTTGATACAATTTACAATGTTTACTTTTACATATTCTAAATATCATATTTCAAGATAGATGGTCACTTTTAAATGAATACAACATTTGGTTTTGGGTTCATACACCCCTATAGCAGAAGGATAGATGATGATTGATCCTAAAATATCTCAGTATATCATACACAATATTGAAAAAAATTGTTTTAAAGCCAATGGCATCATGGTATAATTATCCAATGATATTCACTCATGTTTTGGGAATATCTCCTTTTATGACTATGTCTTTTTTGATTGATATATCTCCATAACTGATAATGGATTATGACTTTTCTTTGAATTATTTTTATATACGTAAGATAATATAAGAAAACTTAGTTTGGTGAAATTGTCATAATTTGATCAGACATTTCTTTAAATTATGTTATTCAATCCATTTCTATCACTACATTATGCACTGTGTATACACAGACTCATCACCATTTTATTTATCTATTTATATCCCTTACATCACTTTAATTATATATTAATTTTAGTTAATCACATATGACTTTTTAGGGATATCTCATCACATCTATAATTTCCTTACACAAGTGAATTTATCTTTTTACGCTTTATAGTTTTATCATGTTTCATGTTTTATCATTCACTTATATATTTAGTGAATGTCTTGATTCATATTTATTTTCGCTTCACTTTATAGGTTGTTCACATAAATTTTTCAATATAATGAATATAATATATTTAAAACCTGTTATTTCATCTTATTTTGTTGAAGAATGATAATGAACTTGACAAACGCAGCCCCTACTTTGGGTTTTATAAAGTTTATAAAATATAATAATTTTCAAAAATGTATTTGGTATATGGGATGAAATCAGGATATTTATATATCTCAGGATTATGTATAACATATTATTAATAAATATCTGATTTACTTATCATTAGTAATCTATACAGATTACTATGTTATTGTTGTCTGCCATTAACAATCCTAGATGATGATGCACACAGAATGTCCAAATGAGCGCCATTGGCTGATATGTGTGTCAATCACAAAACGCAATTGATGATTGGTTTAAGGTTAGATAAAGAGAATCCTCAAGCAGGTGATCGGGTTATCCCTTGAAAAAACGGATGGTGAAACGTACGTCAGGATGTTTGACGTCACAATTGGTGTCACAGACCTGGAAGTAGCAGCCGGCAGCAACCGCGTTGATCGGCACAATTTATTTGTAGTATCGGTACCTCCTAATTCATTTCTATGATAATATTTACTCCACCAGCATATGCATAACAGCTTATAAACCACTGCCATAGATTCAGTTCATATATATCTCGAAGAGAATCATATTAAGTCAATCGAGTCTGGGCAGTGATATGTATGCATGGGAGCATGTATGGCACTTGTAAGTGACTGTGATCCCCGGAGACTACTATATATAACTTTCTTAATGAGGTTTGAATACATATACTAACCAGGGATATAATTAAGATTATCCTTGGAGAATGATTTGATAAAATTGAGTTTGAACCACTATCAGATGGTGTCAGCCTTCGACTTTTCTACCCTCTATGTGTTATTGTGTAATGATCAGTTAGTCTCTGCATATAACTAGAGTCATTCTATGGGTCTGGAAAGATTACTAAATGGGGACAAGATACTATTCATTTATATCACAGGCATTATATGAATGGGGGAGATTCTGATATAAACGCAAGCAAATAATAAAACTTCAAAACAATGATGTATATCTTCAGAGGAGGAACTACTATTTAATGTCCATGAGATTATTAACAATAATAAGGGCAGTGGATGATAACCCATGGCAGTGAACAACATTTTATATGGTGTTCAAACTCATAACAGCTATGATTTGGTTGTTTTAAGAAATATTGTGCCATAAAATAAGTTTGTCATAGAAGAATTCCTAATTTGAGAGAAAGGCAATTTTGAAATCATCCAAAAATGAAGGATGATTGGTTTATTTCATCCAGATAAATTCATGACATGTTAATGGAGTCCAACTCTGAGTAATATCAAAGTGCGTCTGCTATTGAGGGGTTCTGGTGATTTTATTTTCACTTTCTTACTTTATTCGCATCTATTCTTTTAATATTTCATCTATATTCTCTAAATAAAGGCTTAGGCCTACATATGAAAATATACAGGTGACTTTTATATCCAATGTTATAATGATGTTCTATTGGACTGGAGTGCCTTATGGTTGTTCTAAATTCCAACTCTGGTCTTTTTGACATATTAGTAGCTGATGTGTTGGAAAGTTACAGGATTGACATAATGTGATTGGAATCGACAATATAATTACATTGACAGTATTATTAGGATGACAATTCAACTGTAGACAGTATTATCCCTATCTCCTCCCTATCCCTGTCCCTAACCCTGTCTCTATTCATAACCCTGTCCTTAATCCTGTCGCTAACCCTGTCTCTATTCCTATCCCTAACCCTATCCCTAATTATGTTACAGTTATACAAGATGTTAGACCAAGGTCAAAATGTCAAATAGTGCAAGATGGAATTGTCCTTGGGTCCACCCACCCTTTCACCCATATGTTAAAAAGGACATGCATATAGTTTAACTAACAAAAGTACTTCGGCAACAGTGTTTGATTTGTTTGGTCCCCCACAAAAGAGAACATTTTCAGTCACTGATTTGGCTGGTTTGGAGGTGACAGTGAGAGACCTACACTTCGAGCTTAAAAGGCGTTGCATAGGAAGTTAAGTAAGATGCATGACCATGATGGATTTGCAATGGCCATTCTAGAACATATACCAGTACCAGCACAGTTATCAGAAACTTTGCTCTTAATCCTCCTCCTTACATCAAGAGCTGATTTTGTCTTTGAGATTGAATTTGACAAATATTGCTTGAATTTTGAGGACGCTTTCTTCCATTTTCTTTCTGCATTTTTTTACTAGTAGAGGTCATAATGGTAAAAGTACTACTACTGCCCAGGGCCGCCATCAGGGGGGTAGAGGGGTTCCTGTTGTACCGGGCCGAGGCTCACCAGGGGGCCTGGTACAACAGCGATACACAAACTTACCTGGGGTCCCACTGTCTTGCAGTCCGCTGGTCTCCGCTACTCTGCGCTGATGTCTTCAACCTGGCTGTCACCGTGACAGCCAGGCACCAGAATGCGATCGCAGGGGTGGAGGAATCATTCCCCTGCGATCATGTGATCTGCCTGTGACAGCCAGGCAGCTGCCAATCATGATCGCAGGGGAATCATTGCTCCACCCCTGCGATCATGTAATCCTCCCTTGTCACTGTTCCCGCCGCCGCAGAGGAAGAAGAAGAAGAAGGAGCAGCAGAAGAAGAAGAAGAAGAAGAAGAAGCAGCAGGAGAAGAAGAAGCAGTAGAAGAAGAAGGAGCAGCGAGCAGCATCGGCAACACCTCTAACTGCTCCTGATTTGTAGAGTGATCCATGTTTGTCAATAGGAATAGTGCTTGTTGAACATGTTGGAACTACTTGTAGCTGCTGCCACCACAACAGTGGAATGCCCAATGAGATAGAGTAAGGAGGGAATGCTTAGATTTTAGAATAAATAAAAATATTGTTTTTGGGGAGGGTACTGCTGCTGACATTCAAGTACAACGCCCTGCTTTTTGCTCACTTAATAAAGATGTCACTACCTGCCCCTCACAAAACTGCATTGAGTACAAAAGAGAAAAAATAGAAAAAAAAACCTTTTGATTTTAGAAGAAAGAAACATATTGTTTTTTTGGGTGTCCTGCTACACTGCTACTCATATTCAAACACAACATCCAGTTTTGTGCACACTTAATAAAGAGGTCACTGAGACTGCCCCTCACCAAGTTTAAAATTGCTTTCACTAGAAAAGAAAAAATATTTGTAAATAAATAAATAACTATAATTGTTTTTTGGTGGATGCCGCTCGCAGTCAAACCCTGTTTTTTGCCTGCTTCATAAAGATGTCACTAAGACTGACCCTCACAAGATTGCTTGTTTCACTAGAAAAACTTTGGATCTTATATTAAATAAATCAAATTGTTTTTTGGAGTGTGCAGCTCAGAGTCATACAGTAACAGCACCGTTTTTTCCATTAAATAGAATTATAAAGAAATACTAGTTCAGAATAATGTCTATAGAATATATAATATATTGTGACAAGGGGAGAAGTTTGGCACATTCCTCTAAATGAGGAGTTGGGTATTTAGCTGGCAATATATATATATATATATATGTATATATATATATATATATATATATATATATATATATATAATACTATACACATACACAGTAGCCAGTAATCTATCTAAATGCTCTGACAGAGTGACACTCAATCGATCAGCAAACTATTCTAACTGACTGAACGCTACAGAAATAGACTGCATTAAGAATGATCACAGTTATTGTTTTCTATGCAAAATTCCCTATTTCACCCTGCCTACTGCCTGATGCTCTAGTCACTCTATTTTAGGAGCACAGCCTGTAAGCCACGGTCCTCCCTACACACTGTCTGTTGTAGAATGTCAGATAAAAACGGGGAGGGCTATATATATATAGAAGATATAGATCCAAACAGGGCCGGACTGGGACTAAAAATCAGCCCTGGCGTTTAAAGCACACAGGCCCACCTCTGTTGATAAGAAAAAATGCGTGCCGCAGTGCATTTACGGCGCCGCCAAGGGCGTAGCTACATTATATTGGGGGCGTGGTCAAAATGGTGCGCTGATACATACATTATAATAAAACATTACATTTGTCAGGCCCTCCCCATCCCGATTACGCCACCACCCCAGACACATTATGACACACCTAGCCCACTGTACTTATCTATGCTTCTGATGCTGCTGACATTCCTGTAGAGTGAGCAGGAAAGCTCTTTGTCTCACGAGATTAATAAATATCATGAAACTTGGAGCTCCTCAGCTTGCTGTGCAGGCTGTGTTCTGTCCGGGACTGGGAGCACAGATTCCTCCTGCTAACCAGAACTGGATTAAGGCTGAGGGGCCTGGGAACTTAAGTCAGGGGGTCTCCTATGATGTAATTTGGCTATTAGACACATTTTTGAAAAATACACAGGCAATACTGTGTGCACTACTGTTAGGTGCACGCAGTTCTGCCTTAACAAGCAGTACAGTGTGAAGCAGGACATATCTCCCAACTGTTCTTGTAGTCAGACCAAATCCTGACTAAGCGGTACAGTCACCCACCAAATTCAGAACAGTTGACAGACTGTCCTGGTCTCTCCTACCTATCTTGTCATGGTCACCACTTGTGGCTGCTGGTGTCTTTAGATCAGTTGCTGCTTGTCTGGATCCTGGAATGTTGGATGCCCTATTTGGAAAAAAATGAGTACATGAAATTTAGCCCCGATGTTAAATCAATATAGCATCCGCGTTTTAAAATTAGGCCTCACTCCAGCCCCAACATTAAAATACTAGTATTCACATTTGATAAATACATCTATTTCCCTCCAACTAGCCCTGACATTAAATAGTATTCCCATTTAATAAATAAAACTATTTCCCTCTCTCCAAACAACTCCAGCAAGAAATTAAATAGCATTTACATTTAATAAATATATCCATTTCCCACAACCACCCCAGGCATTAAATAACTCATAATCACATTTAATAAATAGACCTCATTTTCCCCAAACAGCCCCCCATTCAATTAATAGCTCCAAACCACCCCAGCATTAAATTAAAAATCCAATCACCCCATCTTAAATTGTTAGGCCCCACTATTAAATTGCCCCACCATCACCCCACAAATAAAATAGCACCCAATAATTAGCCCCTATCTGCAATTCACCGTTAGATTAATAGCCTACCTCCCACATTATATTAAGACCCTCCGCCCTCACACATTATAGTCATACACCGGCCCCCACACACACACATTATAGTCATACACTGGCCCCCACACACACACATTATAGTCATACACTGGCCCCCACACGCACACATTATGGTCATACACTGGCCCCCACACACAAACACACATTATAGTCATACACCGGCCCCCATACACACACATTATAGTCATACACCGGCCCCCACACACACACATTATGGTCATACACCGGCCCCCACACACATATTATGGTCATACGCCAGCCCCCACACAACTGCAGTAGTCATACCTTGTCACACACATACACACACTATAGCCATACCCTGTCACACACAAAACATACTATAGTTACACTGTCACACACATACACACTATAATCATACACTGTCACACACATACTATAGTTACACTGTTACACACATACACACTATAGTTACACTGTCACACACATACACACTATATTCATACCCTGTCACACACAAATCATGCTAAAGATACCCTGTCACACACAAAACATACTATAGATACCCTGTCACACACAAAAAATACTATAGATACCCTGTCACACACAAAACATACTATAGATACACTATCACACAAACTACCCTCCCCCCCTTTAACGTACAATTCTACAGCGCTCAGTGCCAGGACATGAACATCAACATAACTAGAACCTATAGAAATACAATAAACAGATATGCACATACTAAGCTGGAGACATTGTCTCTACACTTTAAGATGAAACTTTCCAATGGTGTGCACAGTATTGCACCTGTGCACACCAACTATTTGGTTAAAAAAACTAATAGCTGGGCAAATGTAAAATATTCAAAAGTACCGTTGTAGGCTCAAATCTGAATAGTAGCGTGGTTTCGCAGGTCAAAACAGTCCTCCAGACACAGTGGGCTTGTATTCGATCAGTATTGCACTAGATGGGCAGGATTATGTCCCCGATGAAAAGAGTGGACCACCTGATGGTAAGCGCTAATATGATCTCGATTTCCAACAACGTGACGTGGTGCACTGTGTAGACACATAGGAAGGCACCGATCACATGGTTCACGTCCCATGTGACACTCATCGTCAGAGCAAGTCATAGAAGCGGAGGGGAGGAGGAGGGGACGCGCGGCCACCAGGAAGTAAGTGTAGGGCCGACCCCATAGCTCAGAGCACAGACTGTCATGCCGGATTCTGGCATGACAGTCTGTGCGCTGAGCGATGGGGCGGCCATCTAGCAACCGGCCCATCTGGCCATTGGCCCTTCTGGCATTTGCCAGAAGCACCAGATGGCCAGTCCGGCCCTGGATCCAAAACTAGCAAGAGTTTTGGAATTTAGTTGCTGAAATTTTTTTTGCCTCGTTTTCAGATCCGAATATGGCTCAAAGAATCATATTGTGTTTTGTTTATACTCGGATCCACAAATCTCGGATCTGTCAGATTTCTCTCAATCCGAATCGCTCATCTTTCAATCTGGGTGAAATCTTGTTTCTTAGTTTTATGTTTCTTTTTTGTTTAGTTTTCTTTATATTCTGCTTCATTTCTATCTGTGTTCTGTTTTTTTGATACAACTAATATAAATTGACTAATTATGAGGTTTAATTGGTACAGATATTGATGTTTTAAATTATATGAATCTGAATCAATTTGCCAGAAAAAGATAACTTCAAAACACCATGTTTACTCTATTATTGTTACTATTATTTGTAAATTCAAAATCTCTAATCTATTTTTCTGCTTCATTTGATTAACTTAGTAATAAACCAGTTAAAGTAAATTGTCAAATCAATCTAAATAAGTTGGAAATGGTATTCCAATCTAGGATGTGTTAGTATTTTGAACTATCAACGGTATTCACAAACCAGAAATAATTCTTGCATGCAGTTTTTAATATTATAATCTGTATTCACTTTATGATTACATTTATCTAAGGGCATTATGAGCTTATACGTTAAGCCATTCAAAATGCTTTATACTAGATACCAGTGAATATTGTCCATTGATTTAACTGTCAATTATTTATGGATAATTAGTGCTTCCTGTCATTATAGCTTTTCTTATCCAACAAAGACAGACCCTCCCAGGGACCCAGTTATTTCTCACAACTTCATGATGGAAATTAAATATTTAAACTAACTGATCATAGCATATGATAATTGTACTAGTTGTTTCCAATATTTCCCATGTTCCAACTCTGATCTCCATGACTATATCTGTGTTGGTAAGGGAGTAAATAGGCCTTTTCACCCAACTGTGAATGATCTCATTCAAGGCTGGATTGTAGGGGAAAAAAGTTAACAATAACTGTACCAATGCGGGCAGTGCATTACTGTTAAATTGCTTAAATAGCATTAAGTAGTTGGAAGAGTGAAGTTAGAACCTGAGTACAATATAAAGAATATTAGGAGTCACCTCAGGGTCATATGATGTATATAAAAGTACTTAACTAGTTGTCAGAACTTTTTATTGACTTCTAACAACCTTATAATTTACTGGAGGAATTATGCTATGTCATATAGTAATGAATAACTTTATAATGCTTGTATAATTAATTATTTGATTTATTATTACTTACTAAATTCAGAATTAGAGGGTCTATTTATTAATATCTGGTGATGGGCTGAATTCAGTACCTGAGACCCAGTGAATCTTTTTGCCAGAGGGGGCTACAGCTGGTGATAGCACAGCTAATGACTGTTTTTACTAAAGATAGGGCTTTTTGACATTTAATAAATAGACCTAGATGCTGTAATGTCAATTGACTAGAATTATTATCATAGTCTAGATATTATATGAATCCCACATAAAAGAAGAAGTTTAATGATAGTCTAGATCTTGCAATTGTTTTCTGTACAAAATGAGTTTTATAGTAAATGGCTCAGAAAATATCAAAGAGAACTATTTTTCCATATTACTAGAATCTCTTTGAACTAAGGTTTTCTGTAATTTGTGAATACTGTAGCTGTTTTTCTCCTTGGGTCCTGTAATGAAAAGGTTGGATAATTGTGTTTGTGCAAAGATTCAATATAGCATAGAAAAGAAATTGTATATGTATATTACATTTGCTCAGGAACTAATAAAGTGTGCACAAGCATAAGCTAGACTTAAGTTTTAATGTGGAGGTATGCGGTAGTAAGGCTAATAAGAGGATCATGTTGCACAGCAAAGCGCTTAAAATTGTCAAAATGCCCTTTCAGCATTTTCAACATACTTATTTTAATTGAGATGAGTGAACACACTATAAGTAAAGCCTTATAAGTATGCAACCTCTCTGCTTATATATATATATATAGTATATATATATATATGTATATATATAAATATATATATATATATATATATATATATATATATATATATATATATTGTATGAATATATATATATATATATATAGATAGATAGATAGATAGATAGAGGGGTATATATATATATATATATATATATATATATATATATATATATACATATATATATATATATATATATATATGTGTGTGTGTATATATATATATATATATATATATATATATATATATTTATTTTTATATATATATATATATATATATATATATATATATGTATATATATATAATAAAAGCGAATAGGTAGCCATACTATCTGGAGATTCAGATCTACTCATGTCATTTTCTATTTCAGCTAATAACTTTCCGCTCCACATTCTAGATTTTTTTTATGTGGTTTTGTAAAATATGCCTAGATTTTTAGAATACGTATGCTTGAACCTTGAACCAAGATGTGTTTTGCAAAATTGTTTTGGCTAAATCAACTGGCAATAATTGGACACAACCCCAAACTGTCCGAAACAGTTTGTTTTTCGGTAAAGAATGATAATGAACCTACCCACTAACAGTAACGCCCATGCTTGTGACTTCAGCTCTATCTTGCAGTGGTTAGATCCTAAAATTTGTTGTCGTTAAACTGCTGCAGATGGAGGCTGTTTATGCAGCTTATTGGGTAAAACACATTAATAACATCTACTTGCTGCAATTTATATTCAAACACCAAGATGAAAATCCCTAAGGATCATGAGACTACAGAAGCCGCTGGGGGTGAGTTTTTTTTCCGATAGGGTCATGTCCACGGTACTATTAGGGGATGAGCAGAAGGTAGCTCACTGCCCTAATAAAATATTCATCGAGTCAATGGGCTAGATTTACTAAACTGCGGGTTTGGAAAAGTGGAAATGTTGCCTATAGCAACCAATCAGATTCTAGCTTTCATTTATTTAGTGCATTCTACAAAATGACAGCTAGAATCTGATTGGTTGCTATAGGCAACATCTCCACTTTTTCAAACCCGCAGTTTAGTAAATATACCCCAATGTGTTGTTCACCACTATAGGTTGTATATGAAACTTAGTAAAGTCAAAACCTGTCTTGGTTATAAATAATGTATCAGATTTCGGTTGGGTTTTGCAGAATGTCGACTAGTTTTGAACCGTAACTGACAGAAAATAAGATGCACTTTTAAAGACCAAAATGGGTCTTAAAAAGTCTGTGTCTTTTTGTGTGAAAGAGGAAGCAGCAACTATATTGCTACTATAGTAGCCCACAGACAAAAGATCTAACGGAGAGATCGAGAAACAGGAGGAAAAGGGGATTGCAGTGTGGGATGTGTCTTATGGTACTTTGTGTCTTATTGTCCACAAAATGCAGCGGCTATGTACAGGTTATAGTTCCATGGTGTATGATGAGTTAGATTATTGAAACATTTTGCTTGTGTAGTACAATGTTAAGTTTCCTTAAATATCATTCTGCAAAATAATAATACATAAAATATATGGAACCTGATCATGGTAAGTGTAGTTCTGCAGTCACATTCATGTTTATAAAACTTGTAAAGTATTATATATGTGATTTACTTTACATTACCATTTAATACCAAATATCCCTAGAAAGATGTACCAATTATCTCAAGAAGATTGACTTACATTATTGAGCACTACAAAAAAGAGGGCCACAAAACCATGGCTACCAATTGTCATGATTTAGGTGGGAGAGTCTCAATTTGGGGAAATTGCCCCACTTTCAAGCCAATCAGCACATTTGTCTTAACACCCAAGAAGTTGTGAGGTCCAGATGATGCAAACTCTTTTCATTAATTTTAATATACCGTATTCTGTCAAAATTTAAATTTAAACAGCTTGTCTGATTTTTGTAGGTGCAATCTGAAGATTAATATCAAACAACAAAAAGGGTTAGGAGTATATCCGCGCGGTCCAACCAAAAAGCAGCCCTTCACCTTTAAGTACACAAACCCCTATGAGTACAATTCAATAAACACATACAAACAAATAAAAGGGAAGATGGCGCTGATGGTAATTACCATCAGCGCCGTCTTCCCTTTTATTTGTTTGTATGAAGATTAATATGTCTGTTACTTATTGTGATTTTGGTGGATTTCTATTGGTAATTACAGTTAATTTAAGCCATTATAAAATTAATTCAGCCAATGTGACAATATAATACAGGTAAATGGATATTTATGCAGGTGTATAAAATGCTGTTTCTATATGTCAGTACAAATAGATTCTAGAACATTCTAGAACCATTTATATTTTAGAAGACTTACATTTATTCTTTTTTAATATCTGCTGAAGACACAATATTTTAAAATCCAATCTACTGTGTAATAATATGCTATTTAATTTCATATAAAGGTGCCTAGTGGTGTAGAAAATGTAATATACATTCAACAACACTTACTTACTATGAGGATTAGCCAGAGGCTCCGTAACAAAATATTGAAAGGTGTTCGAGTTTCCAGGGATCGACACTTTCCCCTAACTTATCTTAACTGTTTATCCACTCACTTAATATATTGGGTCTGCACTGCACTTCTTGTTTAGAAAAAATGGGGACATCAGACTTCCTTTCCCCTCTGAGCAGAATTTAATTTGCTCATGTGCACTACATTCGAGGGCTTCATATGCCTTGTGGTGTCTACAGTTACAGGAACAATTAACATTGCGCTATTTTCCTCTGAATCTCCTCCAAGATGACAGAGAGAGCAGATACCAACAGCTGCTACCCCTGCTATCTTGGTAGACAGTTTGATGGGTCTAATGTTTCATGCCCAGTATAGAAGTACTCATACTGCTCCTTTGTACCTTTATATGGCCACAGATTTCCTTTTGTTGTAAACTGTCTACATTTCCTCTTCCAGAACAGGTATCCCTGGGCACCATAATCCTCTGCCATTGCATGTGGATTTTAGAATACATTCAATAATTACTGTACATGGCCTAGTAGTTATAAGCTCATTCTAAAGCCAAGTAGAATTGTGACATGAAGGCAACCTCACTGAAGAGGTGGAGATTGGATAAATGAAAGATGTTATGGTACAGTAACACATAGGCCTAATTAATAATACTTTGAAATCTGCACAGATGTGCTATAACCCACTCTTTTTCTTTAGATCATCCAAAGCCTTCCACAGTGGCTGAAACTTCAGGTCAGCTCCCCACAAAGATTCTGCCTCAGAGCGGGTCAGGGGGAAGGGATTCTCGCCTAGCCTCAGGGAGCAGACTGCCCATAAGGCTCTGGCCCACATACCCCAATCCAAAAACATGAGACAAAGGCAAGTAAATGCTAAAAAAAGACATTGTAAGTGCTAAAGTATAAAATTCATCCTGTCCAACCAAAAAACCTGTGGCAGTAGTTTTCAAAGTAGTCATTGCAAAAGTGCCTCTATTTATGACATTTTCCCTCCAACTGTGCCTGCTGAAACACCGGGAACACAAAGTACCTTGGGATTTCTGGTGACTTGGTAAGAGGACCATGCATTATCAAAACCCGCCTATGACAGTACCATACTTGATCTTGGCCAAAGGCATAAGATCGAGTGCATAAACACGTATTTAACATATATTTATATAAAGTACTGTGTACAGATTTTGATGCAATGGTTGGAAATTCCATAGCTCTATTGTTGTTTAATATCTACCAGAGGACACCAGGCCCTCTGATGTTATTTATGTTTGCCTTACTATATTGTTTTCATTTTAAACAAATGCTCTGCTGTGGCAGATCACATGATGGCAAGGCAGCATGACTGGCACATCACAGTCAACCTTTATGTCAACTTTATGTCTAAGGACCATGAAGACAAAATGTACTCTGTTGCTAAAAAAACACAAGTGGTAAGAGTCCACAAATAGACATGAAGGAAATGCACTGATAAAACACAGAGTTGTTATAGAAGCAGTAATTAGCAAGTCGTTAATTAGTGAAAATTAGCAAACTGCTAATTGGTGAAACTATGCAGTCAACGTAGAACTGGTATCAGTATATTCTTAAACTAAAATAAATAATACAAATTAAATAAAGAAGTTCTACATTAGATCCAAGATGTAACCTATAATAGGTTATAGTAGTAAGTCTAAGGACAGCAAATTAAGTTATACCAGGAAAAGCCAGAACCAACAAAAATAGTACTAGCAATATAAAAGAAAAGCAAATACATATATATTGTTGAATAAATCTGTTCCGCATAAACTCAAAGCATAACAGTGGGTAAAGAATGAGTCTAAAGTTATTTAACAAATCTGCAGCAAGCTATTGCTGTTCTTGTAGCAACACCCATTTTATAATATACTGGAGAGAATTCAATTGGCTGCGTTTTAGCGTGGTGATACTTAGGGGGGAATTGAATTCCCCCCACTGAGTACTATAAAAAATTTCACCCAGTATCAACACACCAGAGCACAATCTCGTATATAATGCTTTTAATTAGGATGCTTACTCATGCTGCACACATGTTGCAAATATACTTACTGATATAGTAATATCATAACAGAATTTAAAATAACGTCCACAGGATCCGACCTACATGGCCAGTGGGGTGGCGCAAGTGACACACAGCAGCCACTGCTAGGCTAATATGGGCTTAACAACCACACTTTTAAACAGTTATATAGATGTCAAGTGCCCTATGGCAAGAATGGTTGTTCTAGTATATATCGATATACTTCAAAAGATAGTCTCAATAGGAAGAACGAATTGCATGCAACTTTGCCGTATCAAATACTTAAAGTCTGATGCAAGACTAATTATTGGACAGGAGGCAGCATTGAACGATGGTCATGATAGGATCAGAAATTGAGGAAAATCAAACATTACTCAGGTCCATAAGTTTATGATGATCAAATGCACAGTTCAAATAAGGCAGTCAAAAAGTCATAGATATTGAAGACATTAAACCAAGGGAGCCTCCATTGTACAGAGGGGATGTGTGTGATGGGAATCATAGTGTTAAACATCAACAGTTTGTGACACGAAAGACACATTCTGTTAACTAAGAATGCTGGTGGAAAAATAAGAATTATAGGCGTCTCACTGACTCTATTGGAATCTGTGGTTATGATACAATGAGTTCAAGTGTAACCTAATAAACAGATCAGAAGTATCTCATTTAGACCACCCATGTTAAGGTTTTAAGCAGAACGGATCATGTTGCCTCACATTGTCGTAGTTCAAGGCCTCTGTTACCTTCCTTATTGAATGTCAGGATATAATATATAATCATATGGCATAGTGTGGGTAGTTGGTGTCCTGTCTTTGAAAGTGAACTGCCACTTGCTGATCCAAATTTCCTAAAGTGATTGCCACCTTGATTGTGCATCTGTGCAGGGCCTTTCGCACAGTTCTCTCCATCTTCCCTATGTAATTCAAGTGTAGTTTTATCCATCTTCCCTATGTAACTCAAGCCACAAGGACAAGAAATTAAGTAAATGATGAAGCTGCTGGTGCACCATAGTCTATAATTAATAACTATTCTACTACCAGAGCAAGGATGAGAAAAACATTTTCCTGTGACCATATGCCTACGGATAGTGCACCCTCTACACCTTGCACAGCCTGGAGTGCCTCTTGATGTTGGTCCTGTTTTCCAAGGGAATTAATCAGTGCAAACCAGAAAGACTTTCAAATTTCTCCAGTACAACTGAAGATCAGTGGGTATTGGACAATTAAGGGGATATATTAGTATCATTTTGGGATAGGCTTCTGCTGTTGAATTGTTTACCTCATATTAGCTGCAATCACATTTGTGGTCATAAAATGGCTACAGTATCAGAGCAGTATTTTTACAATGCCTGTATTGATATTGCCATCTCAGGGTGGTGATAGCAGATTCAAATTAATTAGAGAAATGCTTTATTATTTGAATAAAGTATTATTTTAAAAAAATACATTAAGATTTTTAAACTTTTTAATTTTTTTATATAAATGTAATCTATGTTTTTTAATCTATTGTAATAATTTTTTCATATAAAGAAAACCGTATACAAATTAGGCTAGGTACACACTGGCCCGATGATTGCACGAAAAACCTGCAATCAGTCGACATCTGAACGTTTTATCAGATATCATGTGAGTGTGTATAGTGACTCTATGATCTAAAGTCGTCCTAAAGTGCCAATCATCGTTTCATTTGGCTGGTCGTACTGTTTAATATTTTCCGACCAACCACCGACCAATCATGTAGTGTGTATGCACTCATGCTCACGATCTCCATAGAGTTTACGGAGTTGTGTTCTTTTCAGCCGATGCAAGCGATGAATATCCCGAATAAATGTAGAAAGTGCTGTATAAGGAATAATTCATTTGTTCGTTCTGAGACAAAATGTTTTGTTTCAGAGTCACAGAAGCTAACGAAATTTGTTTGGACATGTGGATAGCTATAACAAGGCGGTTTTTATTAGTGTGACAATGTAACAATAATGAATGAATGAATATTGTGCTGTCATTCTCTGAAGACTAGAGGACCAGATGAAGAGCACAGATCTGTAGGTAAATCGTGTCAGTGTGTATGGATGAATTGTCAGACTGATCGGACTTTCACTTGTAGGTTTAATCGTTTGAGATAACACGTCAGTCGGAAAATTCTTCAGTGTGTACCTAGCTAACTTTTGATATGGTATACCTATGAGATTACAACACAATTATCATACAATCCCAATTACATGTTGTGAGAGATATATGTAAAAACCAGTGACACATAAATTATCCAATCACTATTGATAAAGAATAAATCTTAACATAAGTAATTAAATATGTACTTTAACAATACACATCACAGGAACCATAGAGTTCCCAAACAAAAATTAACAAAAAGTTGAGCTGTAACAGGAACAAGAACATAAGAAGTTGATCACTCGATATAGGTAGCGTTTTCTAGGAAAGTCACAAGTCACCTAAGATTACAAAATGCACTTACAGATCGGAGAGTAAGGGGGGGGAGCTAGAGTTACTGTTGGAAACCCAAATAATATTATTATCTAAAACCTATACATCAGCACGTTCAGTTTCTTCACCAAACGACTTGCTATATCTCAGGTTAGATCAGATATCTCCATCAATATCAGTTTACTGAAGAAACATAATACATTTCCTCAGACACGTTTTAACACTCATTATATAATTTTGGTTTCTTTCTGTGGTCGAGTTTATTAGAACATTGCACTTTTTCCATCTCTTATATATCATGTTCTATTTATCCTATGAATTTATCATGTTTTTATTTTATCAGTCACCACTACATATGGTGGAATGCCAGCCCTGCCATTGTGAGATCAATTGTATGGAACATACAATGTATATAATTAATAGTATGAGGTATTAAAAAGGTCAGAGGGATTAGACCATTTAGGTTCTTCCATGACATTTTTCTGTGTATCTTTTTACTTTTATGGACCCTTTTCACTCCTATTATAAGTTGTGACATTTATTAATTTACTGACACAGTGTGGTCCTGTAAAATAGCTTTGATGCTGGAATGTACACTTTAGAGTATGTTGCTTATGGTTGGATCACATTAATTATCACTCCTGTAGTTATGTCACTGGTAACCACATTAAATATCTGTAGCTTTATATAACAAAATTCTTTGGTAGAGGGTGAAAATATTATTGGAAAATAACAAACATGATAAAGCACTACATTTGCTTTTGCAAATGTTTAGTTTTATGTTTGCTCAGCAGGAGTTTAGAAATTCCTAATTAGAGTCATTAGCAATGTCCACGGGAAGTATTTAGTGTTATGTAAAATGGAGCTTAAGATTCAAACTGAGCCACGAGCCATATTTACTTTAAATAAAAAAAAAAGTATGCACATACAGGAGAGTAGACAAAATAGGCACTTGTGTGCTATTAATCAAAAATGTGTGAAAGATCTCACAATAAAAACCTTGATTTCATTTTTTTAGATTTCTAGGTGGACAGTATATAAATCTATAATCCTATTTATTAGCCTCACTCTATGCATAGGTACTCCACATAAGAGCATAGAGGAATTCTTCAGAAGCCATAGACATATTTATATGAAAAACTGCAGTGGTATTTCCTAAAGGTGTAACTGAAGCTTAGCTTATCAGATCTGTGTTCACCTCCATATTATCTAATCAGATCTGGTTGGGGGAGGGGGGGGGGTTAACCCTTTTGTCACCATTGATCCTTTCAAAATTTGCACCTCATGTGCATTTTTCTGCTGGACCAATTTTTGCAGAGAATACATTTTTATTTTAGAGGCTATTCAAACAAATTTGATATTGTTTTTTTGTATTTCTTTCAGAACAGGGTTTTTTTGTTTTAGTTTTTATCATAAACCCATCACCAACCCTCTTTTTATAGGTCTCACTATATAAAAATGCACTTTTTCCATTTAAACTTTTATCTTTTTTTTACACTTATTAAAAGTTATTCAAATGGGATAAATATCGTTAAAATAATGTCATGCTATGATTAATGGATGATTGCATTTAGGAATTGTGCAATGATATGCACTGGGGACATTAAAAATTATTGCATGTCTGCATTTCCTGTTATTTAACCTTGGCTTTTTGTGATGGGATTTGATTTCTTTTCAACAAAGATATTCTGTAGTCAAAAATGACCTGCAAACATTACGTATAACATAACCTAATATTTGTAGATTCTCTGAAGGTTATATAGCAGCAAGGTATTCATTGACAGTGTTTGTGTCACTGTGTTTATCTATAGCCACGGATTTGTTGAACAGGTTTACTATCCACTGTAGAGTAGCTAGCTCTGGTGAGCTCTTTATCCCTTAATAACAGTCATCCCTTTCTCAGACACACACGGAAGACGATGTTGACAGATAGCTCCAAGGCTCTAGTAATGAACATTCCAGGAAAGGAGAGCGACAGACCGAGTATAAAACATGGTGACTTGGAAGTGGAAGAGGGGTATTTTTGGAATATATTTGTTGTTCACGACACTGTTCTCCAGTGAATCAAATCCAGTAGGATTATCAATTCTAGGGCTCTTACCTATTAGTCGCTTTATGGGCCCAACAAATCTTACAGCAGGTGTCCTGCCTGCCATTCAACTAGCCTTGGGGCACTTAGACAGCCATCCTGGCATTCTAAAGGATTATCAGCTGCAGTTAACATTTACAGATTCACAGGTACAGTAAATAAAACATACAAATAATCAAAGTAGTATATATTGTCATGCAACAGATAGTTTAATAAGATAAAATGCTAAATCTGTGTTAATATGTCTGCTTAAGTGAATGATCGGTGTTATAGGGTTATCAAAGGATAATGTTTATTACTAACTTAAAAAATAATAACGTATAAAAAGAAACTACATTTTTACAGAGATTAACAAAAAATGATCATTGTGGAGCTTCAGTGAATGTCTATGTGTCTATTCTTTTATAAAATGTATCTATATATATGTGTGAATGATAAAACAGGCCTTTACAACAAGTAATGTGAATACCTCCTTATTGTGCAGTTCTATAATTATCTAGTAATTTGATAACATTATTTTGTACAGTTATACTATCAAAGATATGTTATAATTAGTACAGACATTTTAGATGCATGGGGGTCTATGAATTACTAGGCTGATTTTCTATCACAGCAATTTGCCAGTTTTTACCAGAGTTAGGGCTTTTTGCCCTTAATAAATAGGCACCTTAGTATTAAATGGTATATTTTACTGAGAAATATATATTTGAAAACATTTTTTACTGAATTAAACAAGGGAACACCCAGGTGCAGGCTGGGCTGGGGGCAGGAGGGCATATTTTCCCCAGACCGATCCCTTACTGGGCTACCTTCGGCTGGGTCACTGAGCCACCTGCATTTTTCTCTCTTTAAAATATTTCTAATAGGCTGCTGAGTCGAATCTTGCCCCCCGGGCTAAAATTTGCCAGCCCTTCCCTGGGAGCATCCATATCTGAAAGTTGCTTGGAAAGGAAACATTCTGCTATTTTGCAAACTAATTTATCTGCTAAATATTGTTTGCGATATAAGTCTGGACACATACTGCATGACATAAATATGACGGCTTCAATGTAATTAGTTCACAAGCATGTCTGCAGGTATTACAATGCGGTTTTAATTTGAGTTCAGCCATGCAGCAAGTGTATTTCAAATTGTTTGTGTTAGAATACAAATGGTTGATTTTGTAAACCTAGCCAAACAATACCATTCAATTAATATATGTAGTGTACACTTAATTTTACCTTGGTAAAACATGTCACACAAACAAATCATAAATTATTGCATAGACGAGATCCCAGTCCTCTTTCATACTCGTTCTGCTTTGTTAAAGTACTCAATTGCCGTCTTATTATGCAGCATCATTGCATTGTGTGTTCCTGATTGCACTACTAGAGAATAGAGAGCAGTCGGGGGGTCTATTTCTTATTATGCTGCAATTTACGCATGCACAGTGGAACTGAAAGCCCAAGTCCACTTAGTAAAACAAATAAATGATTTAAAAAAAAAAAAAAAAGATGAATATCTAAAAAAATATATATTAAAAAAAAAATTGCTCATTAAAACAAATTAATAAAACATTTTTTCATTCATTTTTTGCTAAAGTGTGGCAATAACAGAACAAGAATTGCAGCAATACCATCGCTTTGGTTGTTTAATAGGCTTCCCCATGCTTTGCATAGGGAAGCTTATCACCTGAAATATTTGAGGAATCTTATCGGTTGTAGTGGCTTCTTAATGCATAAGGCGAACACCATCATCTTTGGCTCTGATAAATATACCTCAGTGTTCTGTAAGTAGCATTCCACATGTCCAACATATGCAAATTTACAATTTGTCACTGCTGGAATTTGACCTTTAATGTTTCCAGACCTACCCCAACAACACCACACAGCAGAAATAATTGATTGTCATCAACTCAGCTCTATTCATAGACTATATAGGCAGAATGGTGGCTTAGTTGTTAGCACTTCTGCCTCACAGTACTGGGGGTCATGAGTTTGATTCCCGACCATGGCCTTATCTGTGTGGAGGTTGTATGTGCTCCCCAAGGGCAGATTGGGAACTTAATGTGGCCCTGGAATAAATTCTTGAAGTGGCTTAATGTGGGCAGGTCCAAATAAACTGTGTGTGGGGCCAACACAAAAGTAGGAGAATTTAGAACTACTGGAATTCGGTTGTAGTATCATTTAGGAAAACCTAGATGTGATGACTTAAGACACAGTAGGTTATTTCTAAAACAAAGCAGGGAAAAAGCTGCCAGTCCTGAGTTATAAAAATATATGAATCCTTTTACATTATCTGCGACTGGTTTATGTCTCTGTGCTCAAAGTTCTTTAGTTGCCTACTAACACATCCTTCCAAAATTCCGTTCATAGAAACATATCTGACTTTGTTTAATAAGTTTAACTATTACCATTACCATATTTACCAAACTTGTTGGCAGAATCCTATTTAATCAGTCTGCCACAGCAGCATATGAGCACCTCATCGCACTGTTGCATCTTTCCCTGACATCATGAGCTGTAAACTACCAGTCAAATCTCTCTCTTTAATATATGAAAATGTGTACTGTGTGTTTCAAAAAATGCATTAAAAATAATCCTTATAATAAATGACTATCCAGTGTGATCACCACAAAGGTGAAATGTTTCAAGCATCTGCAAGAAAACACTTCTTTTGTAACAATTGTGTATGATTCCTAAATGTGCCCTGTGATTGATGGTGGTGGTGGTTTGATTTAATAACAGTGTAGGAAAGGTTGGCAGACAATGGCATAAGTGAAGGGGAGAGCTATTCCAAGGGTTTGCTGGTGATAAAGTAAGTGCAAAGGAGGCAGGATTAATGATATTGTCAGTGTAATGGGGTTGGCCATATGTTCAACAAAGTGATCTGAAAATTGGACCAATGCAATGTAGAAGGCAGGCAATGGAATCAATGTAAGAACCACTAAAGTGTCGCTAGAGCTAGAATAAGGATCAAGGGTGCCCTGGGTACTTAAGACAGGGGGGTTATCATTTATGACATATACACAGGCAAAACTGTGTGGACTACTGTTAATTGCATGAAGCTCTGCCTTCACGAGCAGTACCAATTCCTGACTAAGCAAGACAGCCACCCAAATTCTGGACTGCCCCAACAGATTCAGGACAGTTAGCAGACTGTCCTGCTCTCTGCTACCTGTTCTTGTCACTTTCACCACCTGTGGCTGCTGGATCAGTTGCTGCTTGTCTGGATCCTGGATTGTTGAAGTCCCTATTTGGAAAAAAAAAGGGGTACATGAAATTTAGAAAACTCCAACCATGCCTGGCATTTAATCAATAGCACTCACATTTAACAATTAGGCCTCCCTCCAGTCCCAACATTAAATTAATAGTATATAAATAATTACACATATTTTTTTTTTCTTTTTAAACCCTCTAAAAAGATACCAGTCGGCCTCTTGAGGCTATCAGCCTACCGGGTCTTTTCCCGGTAGGTTACATGGCCAATCCACCCCTGGTCCACCCCGTGTTTCCTCCTACACTCCAAAACCATACTAGTAGGTAAATTGGCTGCTATTAAATTGACCATAGTCTCTCTCAGTGTGTGTGTTAGAGAACGTGTGTGTAAGTTCCAATGGGGCAGGGTAAGTATGTGAGTAAGTTCTCTATGTAGCACTGCAGAATTAATGCTACCATGTAAATAAATGGTGAGGAAAATGACTATACATTTTCCGATATGCAAATTTCCAAATGCAGTGGGGAATGGTGAAAACTCAAACATTTTGTCAATCTATTCCACCACATAACTCAATTTTGCAGCAATTTCACTCCCCTCTACTACTGTGTGATCAGTTACTGTGGGTTACTGCACATTTGCAAGTTTGCATTTTGTTTGTAAATAACCCCATATCTTACTGAATATTTACAGAAAAAACAAACAACATAATTACTGTGTAATTAGCATTAATATTGCATTTATCTGATTCTTTGGTGCAAGTACAGTGGAAAAGAAGGGAACCGGCATATAATTTGCAAAATTGGTACAAAGTTCTTAGTAATAAGTCAAAATAAATGTAGTCTCAGAGTAATTCACAAATTATATATTTTGGAAAATATATCTTTATTCCTATATCATGTTAGAAGTAGTTATTTAGATCTTTATAATGGTTTGTAAAGTATTTGTTGGTTGTCAGGATCTGTCCTGGGCTGCACTGCAGCATCTCCCATAGAGATGCTGCTTGCCTCCTTGAGCTCCTGTCTGCTAAGAACTGTGAGTGATCTTGCCATTATGTGAACCTGGCCTGCAGTACTCTTCTACCACCAGAGCTGCTGTCTCACCATTGCACATACCACCTCACTAGCAGGAGTTACCTCATTCCCTAATCAGCACACACACCTGTTCACTGCCTTTATAAGACTGCCTCTCCCAGTAATCTCTGGCAGTTCACTGTTGCCTTGCCTGGTGTTTCTGATTCTCTGGAGTATCCTGTGTCCTTTTCCAGTCTGACTTCCTGGCATGGACCCCAGCTTGTTTCTTGGCTACTCTGTTTATTTTCTGAACCAGACCCAGGCTCAGTTCTTGACTACACTCCAGCTCATTCCCTGGTACCTTCATTGCTCTCCCTACTTTTGACCCTTTGGCTTGTTTGACCCTGCTCTATCCTGACACTTATGGATCGATCCAGGGCCTCGTGCCACCTGGCAAGACCTCGAGTCCTGTTTAATTCAGTACCTCATGCCTCCTGAGTAAACCAGGTATCCTGCCATCTGTGGTTATCCAGTGCCTCGTGCCTCCTGAGTCTACCAAGTATCCTGACACTGTGGTACATCCTGTGTCTTCATTCTTCTCTGTGTCTCTAGCATCTGAGCTAGGTCTGCTATCCGGCTACTCTATGATTTGTTTTACTAATTGTGGCTTCATGAGTTATTCAGCTATATTGAAAGTCCTGTTGTTCTATCTGGTGCCTTAAACTGTGTTGACATTATCATTTACTGCACCATTATCTGCCTGTGAATCTTTGCATAATAAAGACACTTTATTTTTACATTATCATCTCTCTGGAATTCATGCTAGGAATCCTGACATTGGTAAAATATTAGGGCAAAAATTAAGTAAATTTGTTAAATTTGGACTTTTGTAGCCCACATCTAATAATTATGTGATGATATGACTTATAATAAGACATAGAGTAAGACATGGGTTCCTATTTATTATTGTTTTTAGCATTAAATTCCCCTCAAAATGACAGTTTTTGGGGGACTGACGCACATTTAAGTAATTCGAAAATTTATGAACCATGCATCACAGCAGATATCGTAGATTTCTGCTTCTTTGCATTATGTTTCGGAATCCAGAGCAGTCCCCATACATGTGTATGGGGACTGCTCTATTCCACAATTTAACTAGTTCAGAAAATACATTTACACATATGGTGATGTACGACACCTCTAACTGGTGTACATTACCACATGTGTAATTTTTCAGGTCTGCTCTATGGGGAGATCATTGCAGTAGAAGGATCTTTGATCCCTCACCGCATTTTACTGCTTTCCCCTCTGGTCACTATCACAAAGGTTCTTACTTTGCGATAGTAACTATAGTAAAGATTAGAGAGTGGTCTTCACAGGAACATAAGTTTTTTGTGATTGCTGTTCCTGTTGAAGATTTTTAATAAATAAATCTTATCTTTGTGATAATGATTAATAGGGATTGTGTTAAAAATGCTGTATTTAATAAATATGCCCCTTTGAATAATATAAGACTTATAATACGACTCAGAATAACATCATATGGTATATAACATAACAATTATTATTCAAAGTAGTCCTAAAGATTTTGGAAGAACATTCATCATATTATTTGCTCTTAATAGAATTGTTTTTAGCAACAGAGGTTGTTGATGTGCAACCAAATTTTGTGTTTTGTTGCTTTTAAGTTAAGCAAATTTATTTTGTTTTCTGAGGGTTTCCCTTGTTGTGGAAATAATAATAATTGATTCTGAGAAACAAATATCCATAAAAAGAATATTGATGCTGTACTGATTGGAGATCAGTAGGGTAGACCCTTCACATTCTCAACGTGGGTCTGCCGATTACAGAGATTTTATGTAGCATAGGTAGCATCACATTGTACAGTAAGAATACAAAAAATTCACTTTTTTTAAAAAAAAGGACAGCACATTTATTAATTAAATAAACAAAATGACAAAATAGTTCAAACTTGTTACACTTCCTCTTTGGAAATAACCTTTATGTCAGTATATGAGTAATGCGAAGGTAATAAACCCAATAAGCAACAAACTAACTTTTTGCCATTAGGCAGATTATGTGAGTATTATAATAGCCTCTTGCTACAATAATAATTTAATTTTCCTTCCACAACCCCCCTTTTAAACTATGATTATTATGCTAAACAATAAATGCATATATTTCTTAATTATTACCTGTTTTCATAATTTGCTTTGCATCCTCCTCCTGTTCTAGCCTTAGTTCTATAGCAAAATAAGTATTTGCCCTCAGTGGCAGCATGAAGATGGCTACTAATTCTGCCATTGATCTTAGTTATAGGTGCATAAATACAAAGCAATATACAAACTAGGATAGGTATCCCCTGCAATTATTTTGAGCCACTAGACCCAAGCCAATCTCCTATTCACAATTTTTCATCTTTTTTCTGACTTTGTTCATACGCAGTACTTACTATATTTTCTGTGTTGAAATCAAAGCATGTTTGTCCTATCAGATTGTAACTTCTCCTTTGCTGGCCTAATCTACTATTCTAGTAGCCCTTATTTGTTCTGTAAACAGTTTTGTGTTTTTTTGAGTTTTGGTGGTTTGAATAATATTAAGTATATTAGTAAGGTCATATATACTTTCTGTAGTCGAGAATGTGCCGTGTACTGATAATATCATTCCAAAAGCCATACCTCCCAACTTTGGAATGCCATAAATTAGGACAGGAAATGTGGACATGGTGCGATTGGGTCATGCCTCCAGGGGTGTGCAAAGCACCTTTGAAGTGCTAGGCTGTGTCTTTTCCCCTTCCCTCCTATTTCTAGTGGCATATGCACAAAATACCTGTTCACCGCTGGTCTGCTATGCAGAACATTGGTGAAGGTACCTTCCAACTTCTTGATCAATGGGACAAAGCTGTCTTGATTCCTCACATCAGGACTGTCCTGTCTAAATAAGGACAGTTGGGTGGTAATGAAAATCTGTTATGTTATGCTCCTGTCATTTTCTCCATGTTAATTTTCCTAAAATTTCTAAAAGATTCCTTTGGTAATGGTGAAGCATGCCACATGACAGAGAGTAGCATTTACCACCCAACCACCCAAATGCTAGCTCAACAAATAAAAAAGAGTGTGGTAGCCCAGTAACTCTATGATAAGGGGGGAAAGGTTCAGGCCTATTGCTAAAAAGATTATCTTCCGTTGCAGTTTCCATTCTAACTAAACATTGTCCTCACTACCTATCCATTGCATAGTGTAGTTAACGCTAATAAAAATGTACTCATTGTAAAAAACAATTATATCACAAAGATACACAGTTACTTATTATTATTATTATTATTATTATTAATAATAAATGCAGACATGAAAACAAATGGTATGAAGGACCCTGCTCATTAGAGAACTTACATTGTAAGTGGAAGAGGGCACAGCTGAAACAAGAGAAGCAAATATGGCTCAGAGTGGAGATTGGACAGTTGTGAGGGTGCATTAGTGTGAATAGTGTTTTCGGGGATAAAGTCACCTCTAAAAAAGAGATGGGTATTTATAGAGCATCTAAAGATTTGTAGGCTGTGGGAAAGTCTGAATAAGTGTGGTAGATAATTTCATAAGTGGGGAGCAGCACGAGAGAAGTATTGTAGACGGGAATGAGAGTTGGTAACCAGAGACGAGACAAGGCGAAGTTCAGAGGTAGATCTAAGAAGGTGGGAGGGAGAGTATTTTGATGTGAGATTTTTTAATGTATGCAGGGGTAGTGTTGTTAAGGTCTTTGTAGGTAAGGGTGAGTAATTTGAATTTGATTCTGGAGGACACAGTAAGTCAGTGTAGGGATTTGCAAAATGGTGCAGCAGATGTGGAGCGGTAAAAGTTGAAGATAAGTCTTGCAGCAGCATTTTGGATGGATTGAAGTGTGAATATATGGGTGTCAGGAATGCCAGATATCAGGAGGTTGCAGTAGTCAAGATGGGAGATGATGAGAGAATGGATAAGAGTTTTGGTAGAATGTTGAGTAAGAAAAGGGTGGATTCTGGCAATGTTTTTAAGGTGAAGTCAAAAGGACTGGGAGAGAGTCTGGATGTGAGGAATAAAGCAGAGGGCATAGTCAAGTGTGACACCAAGGCAGCGGGCTTCGGAGAATGAGGAAATTGTGGCATTATTGACAGTGAGGGAGATTTGTGGTCAGGTGGTGGACATGTTGAGATTTAGGTAGCGTTGGGATGTCCATGTGGAGATAGCAGAAAGACAGTTGGTTACACGAGATAGTACAGAAGGAGAGAAGTCAGAAAGAGATATAGATTTGGATGTCATCAGTGTAGTGATGGTATTTGAGGCCGAATGAGTGAATTAGTGCCCCAAGAGAAGAGGTGTACAATGAAAAAAGTAAAGGGCCAAGAACACAGCCTTGTGGGACCCCAACAGATAATAGGATTGGAGGGGAGTATTTGTTAGGATATGCGGTTCGATAGGTAGGAAGTGAACCAGGAAATAACTGTGTCACGAAGGCGAATGGAGTGAAGGGTGTGTAAGAGAGGAGTGTGATCAACTGTATCAAAAGCAGCAGAAAGGTCTAGATACTGTAACACAGTTACATTGTTAAGGTCCACATTCATTGGTCGATGGGTCATGACCAGTGGTGGGATTCAGTCAGTACCCACCGGTTCGCCAAAACCGATACCTAATTTTAGGCTCGTTTTGGCAAATCGTTGACTACAGGCTGAGTCCATTCATTTCGTTGGTGGGGGGAGCAGGCTCCTTGAAAAAAACAAAAAAAACTCTCCTGTCCGCGACATCGGCACTCCTCCTCCCTGCTCCGTCCGCACTAAATATCGGGCGTGACGTCATCACATTCAGTGACGAGCGTCACAGAGAGGAGTCGGCGGCAAGCAAGAAGACAAAAGACAAGAAGAGAAGATTAGAAGAAAAGAGAAGAAAGAAGCCAATAGAAAAGATAAGTGAGTGAACGGAAGCAAGGGGGAGCACATGCAGCATGGCAGAGTGTTTTGAGGGGCAGCAAAGGCAGCAAGGCAGAGTATTTTGAGGGGCAGCAAAGGCAGCATGGCAGAGTGTTTTTAGGGGCCGCAAAGGCAGCAATGCAGAGTGTTTTGAGGGGCAGCAAAGGCAGCATGGCACAGTGTTTTGATGGGCAAAGGCAGCATGGCACAGTGTTGTGAGGGGCAACAAAGGCAGCATGGCAGAGTGTTTTGAGGGGCAAAAGCGGCATGGCACAGTGTTTTGAAGGGCAAAAGCGGATAGAATGATGAATTAATGTTGGAAACATGCATTAGCTTCTTCACCATGTTTCTATTTTATTTTAAAAGATAGAAAATACTTTAAACTTATTTAAATGTTGTTACGATTATAATTGTGTCGCGTATTAATCGCATCGCAACTGATTGTAGTGTACAGAAATTATTTATTACCACCTTCGTCCAATTATTAATCTTTAACATAGGTGAGTCATAACAACAATTATAAGCAGCAAAATAAATTAAAATTATACCCTATTTTTATCCAGTGACACATATTAGCTTGCACACATAAAGCAATGTAATAAAAAACATTTTGCGTATCAAATCATAATACGTAATATACAAAAGACAGCCCCTAATTGTTTTCAGTTATATAAAGCATTAATTATAGAATAGTGTAAACATGACAGATGGTTGTACTTTGAGATGACATTTATAGTTTTAAAGAGTTATAATTTTTGGTCTGTCACTAAAATGTACAGAATGTTACACAATGTGTCTTCTCAAATGGACTAAGAAAATGCAGAGGGAAAGTGCCATTATATGCACTGTGCACTCCTAGATTTTTTGCTGCTCATAAATGACCCCCAGAGAGTTAAGCTGGCCACACATGAGTACATGAGGCGATGAAGTCACTTGGCCAATTTACTAGGAAAATGGTTCTTTTAACAACTCAGAAACACATTAGGAAGACCAAATCATTTAGCCAGGCTGAATGTCCATATCAAAAGGGAACCCATATATATATTCTGGTGGGCAGGTTATTACACACATGTTAATGCAGTAATCAGCTTTGACAGATGTTCAATCAAAACTGAGCAACATTTGTTAAGACAGATCCGGTTGCTTTGATGTAACTCTAAAATTTAACTGCCAAAATTGTGTTTTCTTTATGCCAAATTTACTTTCCAGGCATCCCAATGTTTAATACTTTCTAGCTCTCAAGATGTAATCAGTTTCTACATATGGCCTACTAGTACTGTGGCATGTTTATTGTGTTCCTGCAAATAGCGTAACACATTTTATAACATGTAGGGAGGAATTCAATTAGCTGTAATGTTCAGAGGAACATCAAGGCTGTGCAATTTTTATGGCAATACGGTGCCGTAACACCGCAGATTTCTCCTTGCACCCCTGTCAAACAGACAGATTTTTTTTTTGATTGAAGAAGTATCTTTATTTTGTATAAAGGTACAAAAAACATATAATGCATTATATTCAAGTACACAATGAAACATAATCTGACATACGTGTTAGTACTATACTAGGCATAAGGTACAAGATATGACACCCTACAATATGCATCAAGTACGCCACTAACCATGTATCACTTAAACAACACAACAGTTTCAAACAAGAAATGGCTGTGGGGGGGTAAATGAAGGGGAAAGTTGGGTGAGACCACAGACCCAAAGCTTTATTGAAGGACAGACACATATAAGGAGAGGATGAATAAATTAAGGCATAAACATTTCATCAAAACTTCAAACAGTGATGGGGAATGGGGTGGACGGGTTAAGGGAGGGGAAGTCAAAGGCCCAAAGCTTTATTGAAAAACAGAATCACAGGAGAAAGAGAAGAATAGCCCCAAGAGTGGAAATAATAAATAAAATGCCAAATGGTATGAAAGGCAAGTCATGGGCGTTCATGTTCCAAGGCATCCCACAGTGCCTGTGCAGTATGGCAGTCCTAAAAAATATGCTGAGATGTTTTCCTTGTAGTGATACAAAAGGGGCAGTGAACATATCTGCACAGGTTCTGGGAGTGTATGAATGTCCTGAGATACAAAACCCCCTGGATAGCCATCCATGCAATGCTTTTATGTCTATTAGTCAACCTCTTAGAATCCACATTCTTCCACACATGTTTAGCAGTTGCTGCAGGGAGACCTGGAACAGAATCCATAATGTCCTTAGCTCCAATGAGCTTGTGGATAGGGTTTGGCTTACACAAGCCTGGTTTAAGTCCCTCCAGATGGTGCTCCCTCACAAATTGTCTAACGTCCAGGTAAAATCAGATGTAGTCCAATTGTAAGGAAAGAAGCTGTCCCACTTAATCCAGCAAAGGACCCTCCAAAGAGGCAGGAGGAAATAGCAAGACATGGACTTTCCAGTAGAATAAGTGTTCTTTTAAATCAGAGTCCTGCGGATACAGTTACAAACAATGAAGGCTTGTGGGCATGGTGGGGATATCAGGTATCCCTATCCCGCTTTTGCAGAGGCAAAACAGACAGATTGGTAGAGAACAACCAGTTTGCCTTGTCTAAATCTTGTCTTTTAAATAAAACATGTTGTTAATGGCGTCGAGCAATGTACTGGCTTTAAAATTATAGGGACTATTAACCAAAAAAAAACATATGAATTTTCTGATTTTACATGTCTAATTATTTGTGTTCATCAGGTAACCCAATGTTATATACTGCTGAAAAGATTTACATATATGGTACTCTTAGGACAATAGTAATGGTTATAAGGTTTTATTCTATTTAAGTTTTCTATTATAGTTATTGTTCTAAATGATACAGTACTTATAGTTGTCAGTGGAACGCTCACTTTACAGAAAGTTGGTGACTTGCGTACAGTTTCCAAACTCAGCATTTTTATTTATATTAAATATTATCATATTCGTATATGGTCAGCTGTGTTTAACACAAATTTAAGATTTGCTTGATGTTAGGACTAACTGAGAAGTCATGAATTAGGATGCAGGTACAATTACATAGCCATTCTGATGTGTGAATTTAGTATGCTTTTCCACTTAAAGGAACTGAATTACAAAGCCATAGACACTTAGATTGTGGACCATGTCGTACTTGTCAAGAGTTAATTATAGCTTTCTTAAACTCCCATATTACCTTCTCTATTATTAGAACAGCTGTCTCACTCAACATACAGAAAAAGTACTCAATGGAACTCTTTAAAGAACTACATTCCAGTGTTTTCAAGAGGGGAATAAAGGGACTGATTTAGATATAGGGAAAAATCCAGCTACTGGGTGCAAAATTTACACCTGTAAAACCCAAGCTATCAGGAGTACATGTTTGGCAACTTAGCCTGACTCTGAAATGCTGTGTAAAAATAGAGCTGCCCTGTATGTATTCAGCCTGCCCTACACACAAGCAACTGTTGCATTTGCACCCCTTGCAGTTCATCCGGTGGTAATCGAGTTATCGGTGCTATAAACACCAACACTGTTTACTCCTACATAATTATTCCGATAGTGAACAGAGCAAAACAGAAAAAATAACTACTTACCAGTAAAGAGACAAAGACAAAATCTGATGAGAAGACATCATGACACTTACAAATGACGTCAGTTGCGTGTACGACTTGGAAATTTCGTTTTTTAAAGCGGCAACACACAGATCCAGGTAAGTATTACCTCTACGTTAGGGGGTTAGAGTTAGGGTAAGGAATAAAATAAATATTACCATAGTCCGTGCGTTGCCGCTTTAAAAACAAAACAAAGATGCGCACGCAACTGACATCAATTTGAAGTGTCCTCTCATTGGATTTCCTCTGTGTATTTTTACTGGTAAGTAGTTATTTTCTCTATGTCACTCTGTTCATTATCGGAATAATTATGTAGGAGTAAACAATGTTGTTGTATACAGCACCAATAACTTGTACTACACCCAGTTCATCGTGGTCTGCTCAATTGCATCTGGGCAAAATATGCAATTAAATCTAAATCAGCCTCAAAATGTTTTACATAGAAATTGACATAAATCAATATAGAAATATCTGTATTGATCTTTAGAAATGTATGTATTAAGCAACACATACACTTTTTTTTAACTGGATACAATGAAAATTGCTTCAAGTAGAAATAACAATTAGAGCATGTGTGCATTCCAAAATTTCTGCTAACTCCACTCACTTCAGCGCAATATTAAAATAATACTATTAAATAATATTGAAATGATAATATGTTAATTTCATTGATTAAAATTCCTCCTGTTCTGTAATGATACCGGGTCTTTAGAACTGAGCTTTACTTGGTTACCTTGCTCTCTTAGGTTCAGGAATCACACAGACAAGGAGGAGAACGAAAGATACAACAGTATCTTTACTTTTTCTACAGTAACACAACAAAGCATATGCCTGCACACTTTAAACAATAGGTCAGCAGCTCACCAGTGTCAATAGGAGTCCCAGTAAAGTTCCCCACCCATCTTAGCCATGTAACAGTTCCACAGGCAAAAGAGTCTGTGAACTGTTTCTGGCCACTTGGCCAACTCCTCACCAGCATGGTGGAGCTCTGGATAACAGTCTACCTGCTCCTGTGGGTGCATCAATTTACCTAGAATCTGGCGAGTATCTCCCAATGGAGTGAGGTGATGACAGGTCCCCAGATGACAATCACTGAGTCTACTTGTAGAGCACAGAAATTCAACACCAGTCAGCCCTGCACCTTCAGGAAATCAATCCTAAGGAAAGCCACACACTGCTCCTCCCTTTAGTGGTTCTTTATATCCATGGTCAAATTTACACTGTGTTTTTCCATCCCCCAGGCAAAACCCTGGCTCTCTCCTTTTTAAACATTGGTTGGTGGTGGACCAGGGGGTTGGAGTGGGAGTGTAGATAAGTCAGCCTTCCACAGTGGTTCCCTGCTGTGTCCCTGCCACAATGTTTGGCCAGTCCTGTGGAAGACAATGGGTAATTCATGACTTTCCCCAACTCCAGATTTTAGATAGTACCTAATCCCTCCTGAAGTTAACCTATTCCACACTTTTAGTACAAGTCAGGGGTTCTAGCTGTCCCTCACTTCCTGTCCTTTCCTTCCTACTCCTCCATGTGTCCGCAATCGGCCCTCACCTTATCTGCAAGGCAAAATTTAAGAACTGGTCCAGGGGTGACAGTCCATGTAACACTGTGGATTGATGAGCCGGTGGGAGATGTTATCTTGGCAGTGTGGCCCAGTCCCATCACATCTTTCTGTCCCTCCTTCCCTCCCTACTGTTAAAAAAATACAGTACTATCCTGATCTGGATTTAGTTATTTGGTTTTAACCAGAACATGTTGTTACCATTTATATGGTATAATTTACAAATGTTTTGCATTTATAAACTGTAAATACCCATATCTAGTGTAGCAAATATATCAGTCATGTAATTAATCAAATTCTTTATTCATCTATGCGAACATCATTGAGAAAGTTTATTTAAAATGTGGACCTTAATTAAGTCAAGTAACAATACATTTGTATACGGACAACATATAGTAAATGCAAGAGTACAGGTAGACAGGATTATTAGTAGACAGAAATTAAAATGTTTTTTGGTTACAGTAAAAGAAAGTTGGTAGGATATTCATAACAATAGCACACCATTAAGATGTATACCTAATACAGTAACACACAAAATTTAATATACCTGTAAAGGTAGTTCAACAACTTCTGGATGCTGTAAGTGAAATTATGTACATATCCAGTTTAACGGGAACCCAGTCATATCATAGGGGAAATATGTGTCAAGATTGCTGGGCATCAATTGGGAAGAGCGGAATCTGGAACCTGGACAATACTAAGAATGAAATGAGATGCTGTACATATAGAAGGAATAGGTAAGTGTGGAAGGAACACATTTTTAAGACAATAGATAAGTAGGTAATTCAGGGCAAGTTATACACTGGTGCAAGGATGAGGAAGGTGATTGGAGTATGCTATGATCATTGAAAGGAGATGCAGCCTTTGCAATGTATTTTAATTATAAGCTCTTCTAATACTTACAGGAGTCCTCAGTTTCAGTGATTTTGGTAGCTTATTCCAGAGTGATGGTCAAATGTGACAAACCTATGGCAGCTCTCCCAAACAACTTTAGGGCTTTTGGTACATAAATCAGTGAACATCTTCTGAGGGTATAGGTTTTAGACACATTGAGAGACAGACAACAATATTACATAAGAATTTGCCAGTGACAGTTCTGTATTTCCACGGAGCTGCATTGTTATTTTGTATGTGTAGTGTAGGGCCACATATAAAGAACAGTGATGAGTGGAGAAAAGGAGATCCATGATGAAAAGAAGTACTTTACGATAAAATATTTTTAACTTACCAAAGTATGAAGTAGCACATTGGCTGTATACATCTTTGTATTATGGAAAGAAACGTAGAGTTAACTAACTGTCTCTTTGCCTCTGCAGTTAGTAGGTGGTTTAACTTTAACAAACAAGCCATAATTATACTACATTCAGTTCTGAAGCCAGACTGCATTGGGTTTAGCAGGTTAACATCTTCTATGAAGGATCTCAGCTCAAGGGACAAGTTAAATAGATACATTATAGATACAGCCAAGACATGATAGGAAATTTATAGGAAGTATGGGTGAAAGATATCTGCGGAAACACTATTTTTGATGTCCAACTGAAGGATGAAACCTTTTAATGAGACAGGAGATAATGAAAAGACTGATCTGGGGAACTAGATGGGACAGTTGCATAGTGAGCTGTGAGTGTTGGTTGAGTGCAGGTGAGTAATCAAAGCCTCGCCCTGTTGTAGCAAAATGATTAATTGCAGGCTTGCAATATTTTTAATTGTTGTTGATAGCTACATTTTCAAGATCATTTTTGAGGGGAGAGCATTTACAGTATTACAGGAACGTTATTTATTTGTAGACCAGAACTTTGAACTTTGTGGAACAGTTGGAGGCAGCATTGATTTCAAAGCAAGTGATTTCCCAGATTAGCTTGTACAATTATTTTTGGCCGTTTTGAAAAATTGACATTCTTGTATTGTAAGATTTATTTGCTTCCAGAACTTTCACTAGTGCTGCCTTGTCTACTTAAAATAAACAATACTTTCTTACCTTTATGCAGGTATTGACTAAATTGATAGATATTATTTACACCAGTGACAATATTTACACATAGGAAATTTGGCAGCCAATTATCCAATACGCAAGAGACAATAGGGGGTACATTTACTAAACTGGGGGGTAAATTTATCAAGCAGCGGGTTTGGAAAAGTGGAGATGTTGCCTAGAGCAACCAATCAGATTCTAGCTGTCATTTTGTAGAATGTACTAAATAAATGATAACTAGAATCTAATTGGTTGCTATAGGAAACATCTTCACTTTTTCAAAACTGCAGTTTAATAAATGTACTTCTAGGTCTTGACTTTATATAAACATAACAGAATAACCTATATAGTGGCACCAAATGTGTCATTTGTAGACTACTATAGGTTCTCTAACCTCAAAATATATATTGCCTTACTTGTGTCTGGTCCTGGAGAATGTGTTTATTAGACACCATGTTATGCTATCCTTCTATGCGTGCTCAAAGCAAACTTCGGAGTTGTGTTTGCCAACTCTTTACCTTCTTTGGAATATATCTTGGTCCTTTACATCCTACTCATATCCACCTTTCATCTAACCCATCCCCAATAAGATCATACCCACCGTTTGTCACTAGGACGAGCCCAGGTTATTGCATTTTGAGTAAGATAAGGTTTGAGGAGATAGGGGAATTGTAAGATAAAGAGAAAAATAATGACATTATGGTAAACTTTGCAAACAAAAAATAGACTAAGGGCTAGATTTACTAAGCTGCGAGTTTGAAAAAGTGGGGATGTTGCCTATAGCAACCAATCAGATTCTAGCTGTTATTGTGTAGAAAGCTCTAAATAAATGAAAGCTAGAATTTGATTGGTTGCTATAGGCAACATCCCCACTTTTTCAAACCCACAGCTTAGTAAATCTAGCCCTAAGTATCTTATTTACCCTATATTATAGACCAAGCTGAATAATGTGCTGGTCATTCAAATTATATTTGTATATAGCATGTTTTAAATTATGCAACAAATAATGCAGTTCAATTCTACAGAATGCAAGGTTTAATTTATTTTCTCTGCATTAAGAAAAGACTTGATCATTGGCATTGTTAATCATTGTAGTTTAAAAAGTGTAATCAAATTTAATGGAATATGTTAAAAATAACAACACATTTAACAAATGTAAAGATTTTCTTTTTACCCCGAAAAACATCTTTATATACAACTTTCCTATTAAAGATTTGTGAGCTATTCAGCTACTATCACAATTTGCTCATCTTTGTTAGAGTTTTGTATGCTTAAAGTGCATCTGTCCCCTACACAGTAGGTGAGAATGCAGCGTGTAAGTTCATTAGGAACCAGTAACCCAAGACTTACCCTGAAGTAACTCAATGTCAATGGTCATAAGTAGATTCAAAGACTGCATTCTCATGAATATTGGTACAGCCCATAGCATGGCTGCCTCCACAGTCTACTAGTGACAGTTGCACTTTAATTCATATGAAGATAGATAGATAGATAGATAGATAGATAGATAGATAGATAGATAGATAGATAGATAGACATTTTGATACATTTACATTAATTTCCTCTTTCACAGGAACAATGTTTTACTGTGACTGAATTTACTAATAATTTAGTAGTAGATATTATAAGTACTGCTATGTGTGACTAAGCCTTTAAATCATGAATAATATAAATGAATGTGTTCTACATGATGGGACAAACAACTAGTAAATAGGCTCTAATGTATATATATCAGCAGTAGATTTCCTCATTCAGATTTTTAACCACATTAAGCCTCAATCGCACTAGTGAAGAGTTATGTGGCTGATAAAGTGCATTTAGGATGGAAGTGAATACAAAATTAATGAAGTTTTAACTGGAGAGATATATTACAGCACTTTCCCATTTATAACCACTCACAAAGCTCCCAAGAGTAACAAAGATGAAGTGTCTGAAGAAGGAAGAGTCTCTGCTCAATCTCGTCTACACCACAGCTACTGTACATGCTAAAATGGTTTCCTTCTGACATTTTATAATTGTTTAAAGCTTCCTATAATGGTGAGCAACCTACAGCGTATTCAAATAGATCAGGAAAATAAGCCAGATTTTAGTATATTTGTCATCTTAAAAGACAAAAAAGGGTTATTTGCAAAAATGCTCTCTAGCAATGCAAATACTATTTTTTGACCGCATACAACTATTTCTATGCAAGCGCATCCATTTATCTTGGCCAGTGTAGTGGAGGTTGTAGTGTAGCACATCTGCCTCAAGTTACCTCACTGTAGGCACAACCCTACAAAATGCACAATAACTCTGAGAGAAACTAAGGAGCAAGACACGAATAAAACCCCACATACTATTTATTGTAATAAAATTCATGTCATTAAACCTAGTATGGGATTTCACACTCATATGCATAATAACTACAACACACTGTCAGAACATGAATATAGTAAATGCTATTTTTAGTGTGATCTCCTGATAAGGGATTATTCACGTGCCTTTGTATTATGTAGCTACTGATCTTATCTAATGTTTACAATTGATTTGTTAGGTGTGTACATTATGTTTAGCAGGAAACTACCATTTTCAAAAACTGGAATATTGATTACTTGTGTTAAGTTGAAAATTAAACATGAATTGGTCTCAATCTATCGAACACAGACATTTGGTAAGATTGTAGATCCCGTATATATGTATTAACTTCTACAGTATTGTAAGAGGTACAATTCTATATTTTTTACTAGGTTTATTAGAAATAGGTAAATATTGCTCACCCAGATATCTGATTGTTACCAAATAATGCTATGCGGGTAACAATTTAATTGCACAATTTTACTATGTAAAACTAATATTATTATGCCATACAACAAAATATTTTCGATCCCAAACCAAATACCAAAGAGTAAATCCTCCAGTAGTAAAACTATTCCATAAGTCACTTGCATGTAGCTGTAATTAAGAGCACTTTAAGGAAAATGATTGAGATTTACTTATCATACTTAGGGGCCTGTTTACTATTATTTGCACTTTTGTTCCGTTAGATATCATCTGTCATCACAGCTATGACAGATGAATTAATGGGACAATTTACTAGTAGACATGTTGGGACAGCACATCCGATAGGAAGCTGTCCCGGCGATGACTTTTTACGAAAGATAACTCCTGGTTCTTACGTCCTTTAATCTACCATTCCGTTACAAGTGTTAAACTTAGTGGTTTTTGTACTTCTACCAATCTCACCCTCATTATATGCTAGTGTTTCAGGTCCATTACACTGATCTATTCATTATTTTAAACAACAATATGTGAGACATTTATAAAATTGGGACAGAAGCAACTGGAAAGAAGCATAGCAACCAATTAAATTATGTAATTACTTCAGCACATTTTAAAATATGAAAAACACATCTACTTGGTTGTTATGAGTTACAGCACCTTTTTTGCCCAGTTACCGGTGCTTCAGCTGTTATGAATATGTCTGTATATTTTTTGTGATATTCTTTTGACTGAGCCCATCTTGAGAAATGGTTTGCAAATATATATTACACAATAAGTTAGGTCTATGGTGCATACCCCCAAAAGTCCTGTTCTAGATAAAAGGGGAGGAAGATTTTGGACAGTGTGATTTTGAACTGAGGCATAGTTATACAGATTGTGGGCATATCTATGATGTGGCTTGGACTAATTAGTGGCTTATTTTGGCCCAGTTTCGATTGGGACAGATTGTGGCGTTATTATTTGGCTTGTTATATAACTAACTCTAAATGATCTTTTACGTGACGTGAGCAAATTACACAACATGATCACACGTATAAAAATGCAAAGATGTAAAACATTAACGTAACATTGACTTATATTTTTTGGCCCTGAACAGATGGCGAGTAAAATTCATGTATTTCTGTAGCTGAAATATCTGGACAAGAATGTGATAACATAAAAAAGTACACAATTACCATTCAAATGAAAGAAATGTGGCTCACAGCTGCCTCATTGTCCATGTGCATAACAAAGAAAGTGACACAATGTAAAATTATGCATTAGTGCTACTATTATACACCAAGGCCAAGAGTAGTGCATAAATTATAACCAATTTGTGCTTGGATAGAGTGTGAACAAAAAGACATAATTTAATTATTTGCATATGGAGGTGACTAACAGTTTGTGTAATGTTCTCATAAAGTAGAACATATATATGAGCTTTTATGTTTTATAACAATTTATTTCACTTTACTTTTTTTACCACCAAGGTAAATTTTATCCCTGTTATATGTTATAAGCAAAATCAGTGGACAACCAGCACATATAATGTGGCAAAATTATATCAAACCTTAGCAACACTAAAGTGGATAGAGCGCCCAACGATTATTTCAATCCTAGACAAAATCTTATAAATGTGATAACATATATAGAGAGAGAAAAAGAGAGATAGAGATACATAATGAAATTCAAACAATGGGCACTTGTGTAAAACCTTCTTTCTTATTGTTCAAAAACCACTCTTAAAATCATGTATCATACATTTAGTAGTATGAGGCTTATCACATTAGGGGGTATATTTACTAAACTGTGGGTTTTAAAAAGTAGAGATGTTGCCTATAGCAGCCAATCAGATTCTGGCTGTCATTTTGTAGAATGCACTAAAATATTGAAAGCTAGAATCTGATTGGTTGCTATCGGCAACATCTCCACTTTTTCAAACCTGCAGTTTAGTAAATATACCCCCAGAAGTTTTGAAGTCCCGACGACGAAAGGCGCTGACGACATGACTCATTGTATTTATTTATTCATCATTGTATGCTGCTTCTGTCCATATGTCATCTGTCAGAGACAGAATCTTTTACCCTTTTATTCATTTACCTGGTTATGGGCTTTTAAGTTGCACATACATTTAATAAACATGCCAGGTGGTTTTTCTCCCTTTCCTTGTGTGTGTGTGTGTGTGTGTGTGTGAGAGAGAGAGTCAAACCAGTTATTTTAGAAATGAGCCGGGCAAGGGGTTTCGTTAGTCAACCCCTGGTAGACTTCACCAATGTCTCCAATCCCAAAAGAGAGAGCACGACACCGATGGAGGCACTGCATCTGAGAAGAGCTGAGATTACCCTAGCCATGATATTACCAACATTCCGCCCTCCTGGTACACTAATTTATCCAGTGGTGTATAGACTACACACATATTTTCGTTTAAACATTAAAAAGTTTTGTTTTTTTAAAATGACACTTCAATTAAGAGATTTTAATTTGATCATTTAAAAAAAAATTCAAGCAATTTACAAATAAATAATTCATTGTAAATGTAACTTGCAAAACCACTCCATCCAAGAAGATAAGGCTAATAATCTGATAAATATTATACATTCATTATATGAATAAAGTGCCAATAGAAATTGACTCAATCACAAAATATTGTTGCAGAATGCAAATCAGTGTTGGTGTCAGTTAAAGATAACTATGAACCAGTTTAGCCAATAAAGACAGTATAGAATTAAATGATACTAGCACATCATTCATATAAAAACCATGAACTCATAAGTAACTGTAAATGGCACTTAACACAAATATAGGATGATGTCACTTGAGTCATTGTGAATGCTGCATTTCTTTCTACCACAAAAAAAGTAAAAAGTAATATGTAGCTGTCTGAAGATGAGTACTGACCCAATGATGTGGATATGAACCACTGTACTACCAGTTTACCTCTTAAAACGTTGCAAAGATAAAAAGAAAACGCAATAAAAATAAAAATCAATCACCTGACATCACCCTAAGAGACGAGAAAGAATAAAAGACTAATATGAGGATGATCAGTCAAAAAATCTAGAAAGATAATACAAAAATTATATCTGCCAGAGAGCCTGTTGCAGGAATATGGGACTTCTCCAAATGACAGAGAGAGGAGCAATACTGCTTTTATTGAGGTTTTTATTGGCTATATCCTGGAAGCAATGAGGAATCCAATATGTTGCTGTGGTAGGCTAGAACACAAGCCATTAAGTATATATAAAATGAACATTAACAATGTGACATTAAACTCCAAATCTGGATATAGAATAATTGGGAACAATTAAATATCTTTATATATACAAGCTGTAATTGGACTCAAACCATTGCTAAACTGCATGAATGAATCTATTCTAAAATAACAAATAAATGTTTTGAATGTGGTTCTAATTTGAAAGGAGATGGAAAAAGCTGGAATTTCCTCCTTTGTATGTAATGTTTCAAATACTGTATCATGATAGACTAACAGCAAGCCTTAGCCTGCTATCGCAGGTTCTGTAGCATTGGTAGTTATGGCAACAGTCTAAATGTGCTTCTATACAGCTAAAATGAATTTAATAGTTTACATCATTTAACCAATTCACAGCTCCTTGAATGTAAAGCCTTAGAGCCAGTACTTAATGTGCATTTGCAACTTTGCGTTTCAATGCAAAACTGGGCTAATTGTAGATATGTTTGTACATATTTAGCAAAAAAATAAATGCTTGAATCTTATGAAACACACAATTCCTATGTGATATTTATTAAGCAATCAGATATGTCCAGGACTGACCTAGATTTGCCTAGCTTTTCTTCTTCTAGCCATAATGTGTGTTCTTTAGAAATTAACATTAACTGGATAAGAATACATTAATAATCATCATGTTCGGTGGGCTTTTTCAATGATGTAGCAACACTGCTTACACTCTAGTGAAGAAAAATACTACTGTATATATCTGGTGTACATGCTTGTATTACTAATTTATATTAATGTTTTCTTATATAAATCATTATATGCTAGTGCCGCTGAATAAACACGCAATGTCACCATGTTGGCCTGGAGACAGAATGGTTGTCACTACCACCAAAGATAAAAGAAAAAAAGGAACTGTTATGGTTTAGTTTTATTTTCTGTTGTCGGCTTTTGTCCCGGTTGGCATCAATTTGAGTCTGACTTACTATCTTCATCAGAAATAGAATGCTAGGTTAAAAAATCAGGAAGGTAATGCAATGGATTACAACACCTTTTGCATGCATATCAGCTATTAAATTCATTGTATTATTGTTAAACAGTTTAGGTGTCACCTATCCTAATATAACTAGCCTAATGTCTGCATGAAGAAAATTAGAGGGTTTTGATTTAGCCTTGGTTGATGTTAAATAACATAGTCGATTCCATCCGTTACTATATTCTCTTTCATCTCATGCTGTTTGTAATGTTTTCTTTCACTGTTGTAATTAAACAAAATAAGGTGTTTGTAGAGCAGTGGGAAAAAGTGTAATTATTATGCTTTTTACTTCATTGTAAGCCACATATCAAAGCAAATGTTCAATCAAAGCATCTAAAAAAGAGGGTTGTAGAATATTTCCTAAAGTGTGGTGCACATCAGATGCAATTAGAGAAGCTATTCATGTACAACAGTTCTTGAATTTGTTAATAGTGATATATTCATTTAATGCCCCTTGTTTGCTTTTAAGATCATTAAAAGCATTTGGATCTATGCTAAGTTCGAATCACAACGATCTTAAAGTTTATTTGAGATGGTTGAATAATTCGCTTTATGTCGGCAATTTTTTCTATTTAGAGTTTGGCAAGCTCATCAAGCTTTTTCTTAAACTACCGAAATTAAGAGTGACAGATCCATTTTTAAAATATGTTTTCAGTGTATTATTAAAAAAAGCAAAAGAATATAGGAATGATAGGAACATTTTAGAATATAAACACTTTTTAGAACATCAATACCTATGTTTTTATTTCTATTGCCACAATAGCAATAGTATTGAAATCCACAAGTTACTTACAGTTTAACTTCCATTGACTGATTCCTTATGAATATTTAAATTTGCATAATTAGGAAATAAAATAACTATTTAACATTTGTTTTAGGGCTTGAATCATCTGGTGTTTGTGGTTGATGTAAAAGTCTCACTGTCTGCAGACAGCTATAGATGATTTTACCTAACGCCTAAAAAGAACCCATCAGCATGATTACTTTCTTCTTATAATGTTTCACATTACTTAAATTGTTATAGAATACATTTATATATTTTTGCAAATGTTTAAGATTCACGTACAGTCTTATTTATCTAATGTGGCATTAGTCTAATAAATAAATGTATGAGTACAAATGATGTTCATCTCACATGTGCCAAACTTTCTTGTTGTATATATCTTCTTAGCATTCATATGTCTGGATTCAGTTCACATGTGTTATCTTGGGTAGGGTACATAATTGCGATGGAGCTAATGTCGGCACTTACATTGTGCAGACATTGACAATGTCGCCAATCACAATGCCGACATTAAAAGAAAAATTCCCTCTGGGTCCAGGGTATACCATTGTGATTGGCATTGATCATCATCGACAGCACTATCTAGCTGCTTCTGATTGGCTGATTGTGTATTGACCTCTCCAGCTGATAGGACTTAATTTCTTCTTTCTTTATTTTTTATTTTTTTTGGCTATTATATCAGTTGCAGCTGTCCATTTAGACTACTGCAGGAAAGAGTGTTGCAAATGGATTGTTAAAGTGATAATACACAACATATGTGGAGGTATTTGTATCTCATTACATTTTATATGGAAAATGTGACTTTGACATTTATTTATAACAATTAATTTTATTTATTTATTTAACAGTCAAGACACTATTCGATCTTGTGTATATGACTCTTCATTACTTTATTGTTTTGTGACTAAAGAGATTGAGTAATGAGACTTTAATGGGACTTTAGCACTTATTACCACCATTGTCAATGTCCCTGCCATCTGTATGTTTTCATTAGGCGTAAATATACATACTTGAACGTAATTGTACATCATTTTCTGTGCACGTTCGGTGTGTATATATGACTAAATAAATAAACCCAAGGTCTACTGACCAAGGTGCAGTGAAAACTTGTGCATGTTGCTACAACAGAATTAATGTAAAAAGGTTAGTAAAGTCCCATAGAAAGCATTTTATATGGCCTCACACCCCAGTATCTGCACTTCCTAGAATTACTTACCAGTCTGAAGGCCCCAGTTCTTTTCTTTTGATCATCTGCGGAGGTTGGCTTATAGGCAGTGTAGCCCCCAAACAAGGCACCAGTTCACATGCACTGGCCCCCACAAATGGTCAAAGGATTGGAGCAGGGGCCTCCGCAGCTGTATTTAATTTTTAATCTCTGGATATGCATTGTCCTCTCACCGCCCCACCGCTGCCAGATCTCCTATTGTATCAGTGGGTCATCTCCTCACACATGCTACGATACTCAGGGGCGCACGGAGGATTTTTCAGGGGGGGTTTCCTCCACCCCCCAAAAAAAAACAAAAACCCTTGAGACCTGCGCATGCTCGGCAGCTCCGTTTCGGCTGCACTGTACTATACAGCAGCCGCAGCGCTGTCAAAGAAGCATCGCGGCTGCTGTATAGTACAGTGCCAATATGCAGGGCACTTTTTTAGCAGAGGGGGGGTTCTGGAGACCCAGAAACACCCCCTGCGTGCGCCACTGATACTGGTATATGATACCTTTTGTTACTATTTTCTGAGTTCCATGCGGACATCTTTTTTGGCCATGAATCATCAGCCAATAGGCCTGACTTTTAATCTGACCCTCCTGCAGTTATGACACAATAGACCCTTTTAAGTCACCAAAGACTCATCTTGCATCTATTATTGTCAACAGTCTGGTAGCTTTAAACATTATTGCAAGCCATACTGCCTGGTATGCCTGATTTACCTCAACATTTCCATCTTTTTAATGTATTGCTAATTATAACAATCACATTATACAGATTGGGTGATTGATCCACAAAATAAAACTGATTGCTTTTTTTTGGGTAAGGAAGGAATTGCCTAATGACATAATACTGTCAGTGTATATCACAGGAGGTGTTGTTTGGCCTTCCTCTGCATCAACAGTTGAAGTTTATATAAGATAGAATTTGATCTGTTTTCAACCTTGCTATCTATGCAATGGAAAATTGTGAGGTTTAGCCAGTTTTATTTAAAATAAGGTTTAGCATAAACAATAATTAATTGCATGCTAAAAGATTATGGTGAGACTTGTTTGCCTGTGAGTTGAACGAATGCTTTGTCCTGTTAAATAACCTCAATTTGTTAATGCAAAGGACATAAGAGAAAAATGGTAGTGCTCTGGTTTATGTGTAATAATGAAGAACAGCATGTGCATATTGACAAATAGAGTGTAGAGAGGAAATCATTGTTATTTTTGAGACTGGACGGGTGTTTGTTTTGTACAGCTCAGCAGGTAAACATATGTTATGTCTTTTGTGATACTATTTGTTACTCACAACATATGAGTTTAAAAATTTGTGTAAACAGTTATGCAGCATTTATGGTCTTTCATCCACACACTGACAATTGTTTCCACATACCTATTTATCCTGCAGAATCTACTCCATAGAACACACAATTGTTTCCAATGATTTATTCTTAAACAATTGTAAATAAACCATTGCTGACAGTAAAGCAGAACTAAATGCTAAACAGGAATGTGACTATTTTTTAATCAGTATTTCGAATAACAACAATCTATAAGACATTCAAAAAATGACCAGGGCCCTTTTAGGTTTATTTATGCATTTAGAATGCTAGATACAGTATATCTGTCATGACTTGTAGATACAGTAAAATAAGCCAATATAATAGCATAAGCAAACTTTAGTCATATCCTGTGGTTTTTAATAGTGGTTTAAGTCTACAACATTTTGGTAGCACTAATATAAATGGAACCAAACCTAAAACACAAGTGACTTAATATGAATTATACATTGTAACACTGAAAATTATAGATAAGTAAAAAAGTAAATGTCTTACAGACTTGACATTATTTACCAACTTTATTTTCTTTAACTTTTTTGAACCATTGCTTTGTATATATACTAATCTTCTATATGATAGACTACTGAAATAAAGTACAGAGCCATCATGCAACTGGTTACATAACACCTGGCTGTCCAACAAGATTGCATTCATTTTCAAATATCTAAAGTTCAGTGAAGGTATGAGCACATTTTCCACTAACATTCATAAATGTATTAAGCTTAGTTACCTACTTTTAATTCTGTATCCCAAAATATATATGTTTAAGAGTGATAAATAGGGCTAGACTTGTACAGTTACTAGTTGAAATAATTCAGCAAAAAAAATCTCTATTGATGAACAAAACAAGGAGCAATTTTATTAAAAGTCTTTGGCCTTCTTCTTTCCAGAACATGCTTAGTCTCAACTAAGGATGCTCAGGCTTGTTTTTTTAAAAAATCTGAGCCCCCCTCGAACTTACGCAATCCGAGTCGACTCTGTACTTTTGCGTGTCCTTGGACCTGAAATCGAGGCAAAATGTCATTGGCGGATCTCACGACTTTTGGTTTCCATAAGTACCGTCCTCCATGAAGATCAGGCGCCATTTCTCAGACAGACACAGAAGGAGTGGCAGCGTTCTTGGCAGTCTCCAGTGCCATTGGTCAGCATCATTGCTCATATAGAAACAGGAGAAATGAGAGTGTTCTTATCAGTCTCCAGTGGCATAGCTGTGTGCCATTGCTCATACAGAAACAGGAGGGGTGGCAGTGTTCCTGTCACTCTCCAGTCACATTGTTCTGTTCCATTGCTCACACAGAAGCAGGAGGGGTAGCAGTGTTCTTGTCAGTCTCCAATACCATAGCTCAGTGCCATCAATACAGCAACCAGCTGCTGGCACCATTCATGATGATACTAGTCCTTCTACATCATCTACTAAAGCCTATGCTCAAGTGGGTTGAAGTCCAGGAAACTAAAATCCAAAAACAAGCTTTTACATTGGTAAAGAAAAAAACACCTCTCTAATAAAAGGAAGGTTTACTGTAGAAAAACATAAAATTGCCTACATGCAATTATACCCTAAACATTAACAAGCATACCAGCATCAGCTACCTCCATTCTCTCAGCTAGATCCCAGCACCTGCAAGCTACACTGTCATCATCCTCACCCTCATCAGTGTGTACATCATCCTCACACAATACAAATTCATCCCTGCTGGAATCCACCAATACAGAAGTCTCTGTACTTTGATGTAATCGCTGGTAATGGCCTTCCCCATGGAATTTGTAGTTCATTTTACGGCAGCGCTGTCACGATTCTTGTGCAATTCTTTTAGACCAGACCAAATGTAAAAATGTTGTGCTGACTCATCTGCATCACCACGGGGTATATTGGGAAAGCTAAGCTTTTTCCTACGAGCAGTTGCGAAAGAAAATGTGGGAGGAGATTTCGTCATGTCATGTACCACTTGGCTGTCAGTTTGCTGACCAGAAGCTCATTGCATCTCTTGAGATCTGGGTCAGTTGTAAGAAAGAGAAGACATAGTTCCTAAACCAAGGATCATGCACAGTTGCCAAAATCTAGTGATCCAATTGCTCTAGCTGCTTTTCCAAAATTCTAATTAGGGGACTCACTTGACTCAAGCTAACAGTGTCTGAACTCACTTCATAGGTGAATACTTAGATTGTTTTCAACACATTGCACAAATTACGGAAAATATTCTCCAGTATTCTGGACTAAAGTATATTCCCCCTCAAATTGTATTCTTCTTTCAGTTGCTGCAATCTCCTACATGCTGTTGCAGAATGCCAAAAATGACCCGAAATATTTCAGGACACAGACAGCATCTCCTGCATGTCACTGTCATTTCTTAAAAAGCTCTGAACCACCAAGTTGATTGTGTGAGCAAAACAGGGAATGTGATGGAATACTCCCCTCTGTAATACTCTAATAATGTTGGTGGCGTTCGAAGAAATGACATATCCTCAGGAGAGTCCAAATGGGATAAGCCATGTCGCAATGAAATCCCTTCGGTTTTCAAACAGGTTGTCATTTGTATGCCTCTTAGTGTAGCCGATGACACACAAATTGAGGGTACAACATGAAACAGGATGAGGGGGATATTTGTGTAGCTGATGGCGGCGCTAATGAGGATATTGATGAAGATGATGTTGTTTATTTAAGTCCTGCACCAGTGGAAGCAGTTCTTGCCAGTGATAAGAAGGCCATTGTCATGCCTGGGCATAAGACAAAAAAATCCACCTCTTATGTGTGGAATTATTTTTGCCCAAATCCTGACAACAGTTGTCTAGCCATTTGTAGTGTTTGTAAAGCCACAGTTAGTAGAGGTAGGAACCTTAACAATCTAGGAACGTCATCCATGTTACGTCATTTGAAGTGAGTTGATGGCAAACTGTTGGGAAAAACTGAAACTTATGCTAAAAAAATAACAACAAGCAGTGCAGCATCAGCTAGCTCCCTTCTCTGAGCTAGATCCTGGCACCTGCAATCTACACCATCAACACCTTTCTCATCAATATTTTCACTAGTGAGCATATTTAGTACTGCATCAAATTTGCTAAGGCTAGATGATTCCTCCCCTATCCAGGATTACTCTGAAGAATTCTTGACCGTTATGCAGGCTGCTGCTGCTGCTGGGGGTGGATCTTCATCCTAAAAGCATCACAGACACCATGGCGACTATGCTAATATTAGATCTGCGTCCAATATCCACAATTAATGCAGCTGGTTTTAGACAGTTAATTGAGGTGTCGCTGTTACCAAATTCCATTACAACTCCATTTTACTAGAAAAGCAGTTACTCACCTCTAAATGAAGGTTCCAAAATATGTAATTATTGGGCTACAAAATGCAATTATACCCACTGTACACTTAACCACAGATATGTGGACAAGCAGAGCTAGGCAAACTAAAGATTATATGACTGTGACAGCCCACTGGATTGGTGATTTGTCTTCAGCAGCAGGAACAGCAGCAGCATGTACCTAACAACACCAGGTTTTTTTAGAGGCAGGCTACTCTGTGTATAACCGGCTTCACTAAGAGACATACCTCTGTCAACTTGTTAGAAAAACTAAGGGATGTCATTGCAAAATGACTTATCCCGTTTAGACTCTCCTCAGGATATGTTATTTCTAATAATGCCACCAATATTGTGAGAGCATTGCAGCTGTGTGAATTCCATCACATTACCTGTTTTATTCACACAATCAACTTGGTGGTACAGAGCTTTTTGAAAAATGACAGGGACGTGCAGGAGATACTGTCTGTGGGACATTTCCGGCATTCTGCAACAGCATGAAGGAGATTGCAGCAGCTACAACAACATTTAATTTGCCCTGCCACCAACTGAAGCAAGAGGTGGTAACAGTGTGGAATTCCACCCATTATATGCTTGTGAGGATGTAGGAACAGCAAAAAGCTATCCACGCTTACTCCACAAGACATGACATTGGAAAAGGAGAGGGAATGTAGTTTAGTCCAGCACTGTGGAGAAAACTTTCTGTGTTATGCAAGGTGCTGAAACCATTTGAAGTAGTGACCTGTGATGTGAGTTTAGACACTGCTAGCTTGAGCCAAGTTATTCCCTTTATTAGACTATTGTAAAAGCAGCTTGAAAAATTGAAGGAGTAAATGAAACAAAGCAATTACACTAAGTATGTTGGACATGTAGATCAAGTACTTTATTCGCTTCGCCAGAATCCAAGAGTTATCAACATCTTGAAATCGGATCACTATATTTTGTCGTCTGTGCTTGATCCTAGGTTTAAGAGCTATGTTTTCTCTTTATTTCCAACTGACCCAGATCTCAAGAGATGCAATGAGCTCCTGGTCAGCAAGTTGACAGCTGAAGTGGTATGTGACATGAAGGCGTCTCCTTCAGTTTCTCAGGCAACTGCTGCTTGGAAACAACTAAGCTTTTCAAAGAGTCCCAGGAATGATGAGGATGTGTCAGCACAACATTTTAACATCTGGTCTGGTCTTAAAGAATTGCCAAAAATCGTGGCACCTCTGCCGTAACTTCACCTGATCCTACTATCAACATCCAAAGAATGGTGAAGGATTATTATAACGACAGCATAGACACGTAAGAAAGTCCCTTTACATACTGGTAGGAAAAAAAGGCATTTTGGAGACCCATGTATAAACTCGCATTGCAATACCTAAGCTGTCCACCCTCCAGTACTTGGAAAGAGTTTTTAGCACAGCCGGGAACCTTGTCAGTGATCAGCGTAAGAGGCTATTTTCCTAAAAATGTAGAAAAGATGATGTTCATCAAAATGAGCTACAAATTCGACAAGAAAGGCCTTTACTGGCAACTACATCAAAGTACACCAGCTTTCTATCCAAAACCAAAACACGGGGGTCAGTGAACATCTCTAGTCTCAACAAATTAAACAACATCATTCTTTTGCCTTTATACTCACCAGCGCACTTGCTGTAAGTCAGGTGACCACAAGCCATGTCGTGTGGGTGTCTCTATTGGATTGGGCCAGTATTTTTGGTTATCAATGTGGTGTGTTTGTAATTAACTTAATCTTTCAAAAACAGAATTAATAATATTCACACCCAAAAACAGAAGCTTCCTGCCTGATATTTCTATTTTTGTTGATAACATGACCATTAATCCTGACCCGCTAGCTCACTGCCTATGTGTGATCCTTGACTCACAACTATCCTTTGCTCCCTACATCAACTCCATATCTAAATCATGTTACATACATCTAAAAAACATTTTCCAGAATACGCATATATCTCACACAAGACACAGCAAAAACTTTAATTCATGCAGTCATCATCCCCCACATTGACTATTGCAATTTCGTCCTTACTGGTCTTCCCAAAATCAGAGTCAAACCCCTACAATCGATTTTGCATGTAGCGGCTAGATTGATTTGTTCTTCCTCAGCTGAGCCACACTGTCGATCTCTACATTGGTTGCCTGTTTTTCAGCAAATCCAATAAAAATTCTTCTGATAAGGTGGGTTTTCAGAGAACGTTTAAAGGTTTGAAGACTAGTGCAAAGTCTTATTGTGCGAGGGAGGGAATTCCACAAAGGGGTTGGGTATGGCATATGGATGCTGAGTACTCCAACAACACTTACCCCATCATCTTCACTCCGAATGTCTCCTTCCTGACGCTGTATCAATGACGACTGTTCTGAAATGCGACTTGAACCAATCACGATGTAGGAAGAAGCCGGTGCCACTTAATGTTGTCAAACGCGACGGTATTATTGCTGCTGTTAAGGGGGTACTGTAAGTATGCGGTGATGTACAATGTAGTGTGCAAAGACTTCTACACTGTACATCGCCGCATACTTAAATTACCCCCTTAACAGCAGCGAAAATACTGTAGCGTTTGTCACTGAGAACATTAAATGGCCTGACGTATTTTATGTAAAATCACACTGCATATGCCCAGAAACAGACTATACACCAGTGAACGCAAGAACACCCAATTCATCTTCGAATGCAAGGGACACTTATTGCAGCCTACGATTTTATGGGTGGAACAGGAAGTGTAATGGGTGTATGCACATTGTCAATGTAAAGTAAGGGCGTGCCAAGATCGTGCACATGCAGCATAGTCTGGTTCAAGCTTTGGGCATCTCTAAGATATGTGTTTTTCTGTCATATCGCTTGCACCAGCTATAGATCAGATGTAATGATAGTGATGATTGTCATGTATGCATGCTAGAACACGTGTGCAATCAGGAGCAACTTTAAAAATGCATTTTTATGTACAGTAGACTTTAATAACATCATCATAAATGTATTTCATTGATATGACATAATTGCTGGCAAAATCTTAGCTGTTGAAGTATTTTCAGTCCTACTCTGCAAAGTTAATTATGATATATTTGAAGATAAAAGCCCTTTTTTAATTTTTCCTCTAGGTACCCATTCCCAAAGATGCACAGTGCTTCCAAATCCTCCAATACCTTTGAGATAGAAGACTGTCAGTTTCTCAATTGGAGACTAGTATTAAAAATTTACCTGTTAAAGAGGAGCTATCAAAGACTTTAATATCTTTATAAAGTTCAACAGCACTGTGGTTTACAAGCTGATGCATCAATTCAAATAGTTATATCCAAAGAAATACTTATATAGGGAGAAAAACTTAATACCTTTACTGTCCCCAAATGGGAAGAGGAATTTGAAGGGTACAGGGAGACTATTATGCACATGTTTAAAAAATAGCATAACTGAAAATGTGAGAGTGCATATTCCACCTGATATTAAGTCTCAGCTAAGGATGATGTTGCTCTTTGAGTGACATGTGTGAACCCTGTAATAATCCATACTCATGGCTTGGTCTTTTCCAGAATATGAGACAAAACAAAAAGATGTCTCTCAATTCTTTAGACATATGGACTAGATGTTATTTATGAGTCTAGAAACATAATAACTAATAAGAAAGCCATTGAGTAGTGCATAAACAAGTTAAAGTTCATGATGCTATGTGGGTAAAGGTACTGGAGGCAGAAATACCTTTTGCCAATCATTCTATCTATGAATCTAAACCTGTGGCATCCAAAACTCTTGCCAAGTCTGAGGCAGAAGACACATCAGTGAAAGGGATAGACTACTATGATGCATGTGCTGGACACATTCAATCTAATTATGTACCTGCTGTACATTCTCTTTTAATCAAGTATCAAAAAAGCAGTCACTTTGCTTCCCAATGGTAACTAAAGACTAAAGACTCTCATATAGCATGTTGGGTAGAGTCCTCACTCAGAAATTACCTAACACAGGGCCATCTTAACAACATTATCAACAGCAATTTGACACTTATATCTGCACTGAGAGTTGCTCCTGAGGTAAATCAGATGTCCCCCTCCATGGATGGTTAACCATATTAAAATAGGCCTGCAACTAGTATATCCCATATTATATGGTACCAGCTGCGTGGCAATAGGCCTGCGCTCTCTATATCCCATATTGTATATGGCACCAGCTACATGGCAATATAAATGCCTATATATGTATTCAAAACAAAAACACAGTCTTTTTGGTTTACCATATTGCCTGGAGCTTCTTTAGTGATTCCACCAGAGGGAGTATGGCATGTTCCTCAACATATATATCTGAATGCTGGGGACATGTAAGCTACTTTTTTATTAAATCAGCACCTGAAGATATAAGCAACAATCATTGGGATTAGGCATGTTATTACTTTAAAACTAGGAGGTAATCAGGCTTGCCAATATGTATCTTATGGACATTGTCCTGTAATAATTATAGGAAATATTCTTTGTGTTAGTGTATCATAATTAAGTGCTGCTATTTTGACTACCAGCCTGAGACTATACATTGTGCCTAAGCTGCATCCCAGAGTGCTACCACACTGAGAGACGTCTCCAAGGACAGATCAATACACCCAGCTGAGGAGGAGACATTGTTGGGAGGCCTCCAACTGACAGTCATGCCACTATACACTGGAAAGATAGCCAGTTGTATTTACAAGTCTGCCTCTAGGCTTATCACTACCTTGGGATAGATACACTCTGGACTCTTGTAAGTGGTGACCACAAAACACTCCAGGGGGTAAATGTATCAAGCTGTGGGTTTGAAAAAGTGGAGATGTTGCCTATAGCAACTAGAGATGGGCGGGTCCGGTTCCCCGAGAACCGAACCCACCCGAACTTTGTGTATCCGAGTACCGAGCTGAGTAGCTCGGTACTCTCCCGCCCGCTCCGAATCGAAATCGAGGCCGAACATCATCGTGACGTTGTGGGATCTCGTGGCTCGGTTCTCGCGATACTTCAAGATTATAAATACCTGCCTCCACAGCAATCCATCGCCATTTGACAGAGGGAGAGAGCAGGGTGTAGTCACAGGCTGATTAGAGCAGGGACAGAGAATACAATATTCTTATTCCAATTGCTGTAACAAAAATCGCTAGAGAAGAGAGGAGGATAGAGGTTTATTTTATTTTTGTAATATTTGGCACTCTCCGGTGCTTTTGGGGTGTCCCCCATAATTGTGCATAAATATCTCTGGCTGTCAAAATTACTATCTGTCAGCAGTATCTACCAAATAATTTTTAGCACTCCTCAGTGCTTTTGGGGTGTCCCCCATAATTGTGCATAAATATCTCTGGCTGTCAAAATTACTATCTGTCGGCAGTATCTACCAAATAATTTTTAGCACTCCTCAGTGCTTTTGGGGTGTCCCCCATAATTGTGCATAAATATTTCTGGCTGTCAAAAGTCATATCTGTCAGCAGTATCTACCAAATAATTTTTAGCACTCCTCAGTGCTTTTGGGGTGTCCCCCATAATTGTGCATAAATATTTCTGGCTGTTAAAAGTCATATCTGTCAGCAGTATCTACCAAATAATTTTAAATGGATTCAAAGCAGTCCACATTGAATCAGAATGAGCAACCAGGTTCTGTCACCAGTCCTGATGTTAGTGTTCCCAGTACGTCATCTGGGCAAGGCGATGTCAAACTGTAGAGTGTCTCGAAATCAGTCCAAAAAACGAAATATTTTTTTTTTTACTGTGTTGAAGCGAAAAAGAATGGTTACTGATCAAAAGTTAAGTGCCGATAAAAAAAAAATTGCCAACATGCCATTCTACACACGCAGTGGCAAAGAGAGAATGAGGCCTTCACCTTTGGCTATTAGTGGCAGATCCCAAAAAGTTACCGAGCCTACAGTTGGTGCACAACTATTGTTACGCGTCAAAGCCGAGCTGCAGGATAACAGTAATGCATTAGAGGATAATGTTTTCTCTGATTCACAAATGACAACAATCCCCACCCGAACTTTGTGTATCCGAGTACCGAGCTGAGTAGCTTGGTACTCTCCCGCCCGCTCCGAATCGAAATCGAGGCCGAACATCATCGTGACGTTGTGGGATCTCGTGGCTCGGTTCTCGCGATACTTCAAGATTATAAATACCTGCCTCCACAGCAATCCATCGCCATTTGACAGAGGGAGAGAGCAGGGTGTAGTCACAGGCTGATTAGAGCAGGGACAGAGAATACAATATTCTTATTCCAATTGCTGTAACAAAAATCGCTAGAGAAGAGAGGAGGATAGAGGTTTATTTTATTTTTGTAATATTTGGCACTCTCCGGTGCTTTTGGGGTGTCCCCCATAATTGTGCATAAATATCTCTGGCTGTCAAAATTACTATCTGTCAGCAGTATCTACCAAATAATTTTTAGCACTCCTCAGTGCTTTTGGGGTGTCCCCCATAATTGTGCATAAATATTTCTGGCTGTCAAAAGTCATATCTGTCAGCAGTATCTACCAAATAATTTTTAGCACTCCTCAGTGCTTTTGGGGTGTCCCCCATAATTGTGCATAAATATCTCTGGCTGTCAAAAGTCATATCTGTCAGCAGTATCTACCAAATAATTTTTAGCACTCCTCAGTGCTTTTGGGGTGTCCCCCATAATTGTGCATAAATATTTCTGGCTGTCAAAAGTCATATCTGTCAGCAGTATCTACCAAATAATTTCAAATGGATTCAAAGCAGTCCACATTGAATCAAAATGAGCAACCAGGTTCTGTCACCAGTCCTGATGTTAGTGTTCCCAGTACGTCATCTGGGCAAGGCGATGTCAAACTGCAGAGTGTCTCGAAATCAGTCCAAAAAACGAAATATTTTTTTTTTTACTGTGTTGAAGCGAAAAAGAATGGTTACTGATCAAAAGTTAAGTGCCGATAAAAAAAAAATTGCCAACATGCCATTCTACACACGCAGTGGCAAAGAGAGAATGAGGCCTTCACCTTTGGCTATTAGTGGCAGATCCCAAAAAGTTACCGAGCCTACAGTTGGTGCACAACTATTGTTACGCGTCAAAGCCGAGCTGCAAGATAACAGTAATGCATTAGAGGATAATGTTTTCTCTGATTCACAAATGACAACAATCCCTGTGGAGAGTCCAATCAACAGTGGGATGTCTAATCGTGAGCATTCTGCTGATGTGTGCCTTAATAGCCCGACTGTAGTCGGTGATACCCAAATTGAGGATGCCACTTTGGAATTAGAAGAGGATGAGGGGGAGATTTGTGTAGGCAACGAGGGCGTTAATGAGGATGTTGATGAGGATGAGGTTGTTTGTGTAAGTCCTGCACCAGTGGCAGCAGTTCTGGCACGTGACCAGAAAAAGGCCATTGTCATGCCTGGGCATAAAACAAAAAAATCCACTTCTTATGTGTAAAATTATTTCCACCCAAATCGAGACACCAATTGTATAGCCATTTGTAGTGTATGTCAAGCCACAGTCAGTCGAGGGAGGGACCTTAACCATCTTGGAATCTCGTCTATGTTACGCCATTTAACGAGAGTTCATGGCAAAGTGTTGGGAAAAGCTAAAAGTTCTTCCTAAAAAAATACAAGCACTCCATCATCAGCTAAGACCCTCCGCTCACCGACATCCCGACGGCTACAAAATACACCCACCACACCATCCTCATCAATATCCTCAGTAGCGCTCGGAGTTAGCCAGGCATCCCACTTAAGGCTGGATGACTCCTGCACTATTATTGATTCCTCTGAAGAAAGCGTTAGTCCCACTGCTGCTGCTGTTGCTGCTGCTGGGGGTGAATCATCATCCCAGAGGCTGGTCAAGAAAATGAGCAGTCCTACATTTCAGCAATTAACTGTGAAACAATCATTTGCGAGGGGAAGCAAATATGACAGCAGTCACCCAGTCGCCAAGCGAATCACAGACGCCATGGCTGCAATGTTAGTGTTAGATCTGCGTCCAATCTCCACAATAAACGCAGCTGGTTTTTCACAGTTAATTGAGGTTTTGTGTCCGTGTTACAGAATTCCATCGCGACACCATTTCTCCCGTAAAGCAATTCCACAACTATACCAAAAAGTGTGTAAAAATGTAGAGATTGCGCTGAAAAATGCTATTCTGCCCACTGTCCACTTAACCACAGATATGTGGACAAGTGGAAGTGGCCAAACCAAAGACTATATGACTGTGACAGCCCACTGGGTTGGTCATTCACCGTCACCAGCAGGAACAGTGGCAGCATTTACACCACTACGTAACATTTGTCACAGGCAGGCCACTCTTTGTATCACCGGCTTCACTAACAGGCATATAGCTGGCAATTTGTTACGGAAACTGAGAGATGTGATTGATGCATGGCTTATACCACTCGGACTCTCCCCAGGGTATGTAATTTCTGACATATGGTAGGGTTTCATAGACAGAGTGACCCCAAACTGGCTTTGTCCATTTCTCTTAATATTGTACAGTCTATAACGGCTGAATTTTTTTGTATTTTCGACAAGTGGAGGGGGGCCTATAGAGCCAGAAACTAAACTGGCTTTGTCCATTTCAAATAAGATTGTACAGTCTATAACGGCTGAATTTTTTTGTATTTTCGACAAGTGGAGGGGGGCCTAGAGAGACAGAAACCAAACTGGCTTTGTCCATTTCAATTAATATTGTACAGTCTATAACGGCTGCATTTTTGGGTTTTTTAAACAAGTGGAGGGGGGCCTATAGAGACAGAAAGCAAACTGCCTTTTTCCATTTCTTTACATATTTAACTATAAGTGTAGGGTGTAATATACATCCAAAGACGATGGCTGCATTGCCAATATGCATAGATGAAGAGGAAGACAATCTGTTTTGTGTGTAGAATAAATGAAGGCCTAACTACCAGGAATTAAACTGTTTTTTGGATGATTTATTACCTCTACAATTAGATTACTTATCTATGAAACAGTTGGAGCACTAAATTGGGTTATTTTAGGCCCAAAAACATTGATTTTCCAACAAAATAGCAAAACAAAACCAAACAAAACCAAAACCAAAACCAAAACACGTCAGTGACCATCTCTAATAGCAACCAACCAGATTCTAGTTATCATTTTGTAGAATGTACTAAATAAATGATAACTAGATTCTGATTGGCTGCTTTTTTCAAACCCGCAGCTTGATACAGTTACCCCCAGGTCAGCGTCCTTAACAAACTGAGTCTGTGTCGTTGTTTAAGTATATGGTGCATTTGTACTCTATGCAGGTGCGGATTGGGAACTGAAAGTGGCCCTGGAAAAAATTGGCCTCATGTGGGCTGGAACAAATCAACTGTAGGCGGGGCCAACACAAAAGTGGGCAATATATGATACTTGTTGGCACAATCGTATTTGATCAGACGGCCAGAGCAGCATATGAGCACCTCACGCACTGTTGCATCTTTCCCCTGATGTCATGAGATAACAGTCAAGTCTCTCTCTATATATAATATATTATATATGTGTACTGTGCGTTTCAGAAAAATGCATTTAAAGTAATTCCTATAGTAAATGGCTTTCTAGGTGTGATCAAGGTGAAATGATTTAAGCATCTGCAACAAAACACTTATTTTGTAATATTTGTTTATTAGCTCTAAATGTGCCCTGTGATTGGGGATGGTTTTAATTAATAACAGTGCAGGGAGCATTGACAATGAGATCAGTACAGTGGGGGCTAACAATGGCATAAGTGAAGGGGAGAGAAAATATCAAGGGTTTGCTGGTGATGTAGTAAGTGCAAAGGAGGAAGGATTAATGATATTGTCAGTACAATGGGGGCTGGCCATATGTTCAACAAAGTGATCTGAGAATGGGACCAGTGCAAGGTAGAAGGAAGACAATGGGATAAATGCAAGAACCATTAAAGTATCATTTCAGGCAATACAGTGTGTACTATTGTAAAGTACATGCAGCTCTGCCTTCTCAAGCAATACAATATGAAGCGTGATATACTTTCTAACTCTCCTTGCAGTCGGACCAAATCCTGAATGTCTCACTTAATCACACAAATTCTGGATTAGCACGACAAATTCAGGACAGGTGGCAGACTGTCCTGCTCTCTCCTACCTGTTCTTGTCACCTACACCATCTGTAGCTACTGGTGTCTTTGGATCAGTTGCTGCTTGTCTGGATTCTGGAATATTGGGGACTCTATTTGGAAAAAAAATGGATATATGAAATGTAGAAAACTCAAACCAGCCCCAGCATTAAATCAATAGCACCCATATTCAATAATTAGTCCTCCTTTTAGCCCAAACATTAAAATAATAGTACTCACATTTAATAAATAGATCTATTTCCCTGCAACCAGACCTGAAATTAAATTAATAGTATACACATTTAATAAATAAACCTATCTCCCTCCCTCTAAACAGCCTCAGCAAAAATAAATAGCATTTACATTTAAAAGACAACCATTTCCCACAACCATACACGGCATTAAATGATTCATATACCACATTTAATAAACAGCCTTCCTACCCAACCTCAGCCTCATACTCATTTAATAACACTATACCATCCCAGCATTAAACTAAATGTCCCGTCACCTCGCCTTAAGGTTTTAGACCCTAATATTAAATTAAATAGCCTCAAAAATAAAATAACACTCATTAAATAAATAGCCCCCACCTACACTCCACCATTAAATGTGTAACCTTCCACACACTCACATATTAAGACCCCCCTTCCTTTACTTTACACATTTTAGTAACATAGCACCCCCAATCCCTCATATTGTAGTAATATAGCAGCCTCCCATTCCCTCACATCTCTTCTATTGCCATTTCATGTCTCTCATTACAATCCCTTCCCATCTATAATATATATATATATATTATATGAAAAGTCACGCCAGGTGCAAATATTGATGTACATATTTGCTTTGCCACTGACTGTAAGGTGTATTGTATGAGACTCAAAATAAAACATTTTAGTAATAAAAAGTATAAAGGAAAACAATGGTTTATTCAAATTTGCAAGATTACTCAGCTTGTAAATTTGATTAGTAATCATTGTGTGGGCCTGATTCATTAAGGAACTTAGGCAAGACATTTCTTGCTTAGGTCTCCTGGACAAAACCATGTTAAAATGAAAGGGGTGAAAAGTAGTTTTCAATTTTGCACATAAGATAAATACATACTTGCCAACTCTCCCGGAGTGTCCGGGAGACTCCCGAAATCCGGGTTGCTCTCCGGGACTCCCGGGAGAGCAAGCAAGTCTCCCGCAAACCCCAATTCCCTCGCAAAAATAATGTGATTTGTGGTGAATCGTGTCATTTTGGTCCCGCCCCCACGACAAAACGTTATTTTCTTTGCTGGGGGCGGGGCCAAAATGACATGATTGACCGTGCCACGCCCCCTCCTGCCCCATAGTCACGCCCCCTGCCCGGGATCTCCCGGACGTCACTGCCTGAAAGTAGACAAGTATGGTTAAATGCTGGCTGTTTTTTCATGTAGCACATAAATACTTGATAGCTTATTTGTATGCGGAAATTTAAAGTTGATATTTGTATGTTACATGAAAAAACAGACAGTATTTAACTTAAGTGCAAAAAAGCAAATTCATTTTCACCCCTTTCATTTTACATGGTTTTGTCCAGGAGCCTTAAGTAAGAAATTTCTTGCTTATGTTCCTTAATGAATCAGGTCCTGTGTCAGTACTATTTCCCAAAATGTTGCTGGTGATTTTTAACACTGTATCAAAATAATTACCCTAAGTTAACATGTCTGATGATCAGTCATTAGCTCTGTATATTGAATACTGTTAACCATCTTTTTTAAGAGTTGTGTTGGTTCTAAGTTATGGCCACAAGAGTATAGAAGGCCATTTGTCATCTGTCGCTCCACATAATTAAGCAGATGCCGGCACAGAATTGTTTGTAGTGCCACAAGACAAATAAAGTATCTCTGTGTCACAAATTATCCAGATGTACAAAATACAGATATGCTGTTATAAAATATATTTTGAGTGCTGAAAAATTTATTTATTATGATATAAACTCATGTTCCACAGAAAAAAATGTCTGTATGGCAGTGTAAATGCTGTGCACAAAAAGTATTCAGTGTGCTACAAAATGTATTTTGTTCCACAAAATCAATTATGTTACAAGTTTTTTGTACCAGAAAATCATTGTTATGTGTTACAAAATTTATCTTATGTTTTTGAAATAATTTTATGTCCCAAAATAGATTACTGCTTAAATCCATACACACTAGTGTCATGTAAGCACTGCACCAGCTCACCATAGTGAATGGAACATACCTTCCGTTAGTTGAGCTAAAGTTCATAACTGTAGCAATGGTAGGTCACCCCCTCAAATTGGCACTTTCCCAATTGAAGCAAGGTATGGTATAATAAGTATAAATTCAATCAATATAATACACAAGACAATTAAATATTTTATTGTAAGCAGGTCCAAATTTGTGGAAAGCATACATAGGACCAGACTATACTGTTAGATTTGCAGGAATCTTATCTAAAGTATGCTTGTCAGTATAAAAGCTTTTATTTAAGTTGGGATTACTGGTAAAGTATTCTTATTTCTTGCTTTATAAATATATGTATGCTTGATATGTGGCGAGGATCGTGGCCCTGAATCTCTGTGGTGAAGGGAAGGATGAAAAAGATGGAAGCAAAAGGCCCGATTGATTGTCTTTTCACATTTAATTGTCTTTTAAAGTCAAACACACATGAAATATGATAGAGGCATGCTCTGCAATAATTTCTTATGTACTTTATGCATTTTGCCAAATTAGCCATGTAATGCTTAATACACATGATGCATAGATACATTGTAATTAGTATATGCATGCTACATTAGTCTATGGTACAATTCCAGGTATGCAGCATGCACAGAAACTAGTTGCAGTACACTCATGCTCATTTTATATGCCATGGCTTAAACAGCTGACCTGCCAATTATAATTGTAAAGAAAATCTCCCATAGAAGTGAAATAAACAAAACTTGGGTATAAGGTGAAGTTATGGGAGAATTATGCCACTCTGAGTTCCAGTCTTTATTTTTTTTTGTGTTCATGTATTTTTCATAGTACAGGAAATAAACAATTCCACAGAGAATTGTGGGGTTGTTCCTGCTACTTCCCAGAGACTGGAGGAGTAGGTGAATAACAGATTCATGGTAGCAAAAGAAAACTAGGCATGGGCAGCTACCTAATAACCAATGCCACTCATCATATCCTTTGCACAAATTATGTTTTATGAAATATTAATGCTATTCTGTAAATATTTGTAGTACTTTTGTGTACAAAAGTGATTATGGCATAATGTATGGTGGGAATTAAAATATAATATTGATTTTGCATGCAACTGTCAAACAGCTTCTTTTGGTTGGTATAAGCTAAACTTATGGATAAAACTTATTTTGTAGACATAATAATGTTACGCAATTAATTTTGCTACAAAGTAATAGTATTTATCATTTCTGTAGTATAACATTATTTTGACATATTTTAGTGGCTAGAAATTTGATTTTGTATTGCATTCTTTATCCTTGTAATATTACATTAGACTGTCAATATAGATTATGTAGCTATAAATACATTTTATAAATACAAAATAATGTTTTTTTGTGTTGCAAAAAAAAGTTTGTGGCCTAATCCATTATTCAACTATTTTAATTTAAAAATGAACAAGGTATGTCAGTATATTAAAAAGGGAGATTGCTGTGAGTGGCAGAAAAATTATATAAAAATGCATGTATCCACAATTTTGGTTTTCATAGAAAAAATTCAGTTACGGGTGTGTGAGTTGAAATTTAAATGTTTGTGAGGGCAAATGCATGAAAACACACACAGACATATACTTTGGATTTTCTAGTGACTGAATATTTCAGTGCTTACAGACATTAACTGAATACCCTGCTGCTATGGCAACAGCAGTTGTCAATACATATTGAAAATTACATTTTATCACCTTTAGAGCACATTCAGTATTTAGCAACTGGCTGATTCTAAAATGGTAAATACAACTAATAATTAATGTATAGTCATATGCAATTGAAGTGGTTGCAAGTAATTCCCCAGCAATACAATTGCATAATCCTTTTGCAGTGAATGTACCAGTGTGATTTCTCATGAGGACGGGTTCTTATATATATAATTGGTGTGTTAAATTTGATAGTCAACACACACAGCTTTTTTTGTACAATTTGATGAAAACCTCCATCCGCATCAGAATTCTTATTTCTCAGGCACAATTAGAAATAGGTTGGAATATTTCAGCAATCCCTGCCTTTGCCTTGTTGCTAAGAAACATGTTATCTCACTCATACTGCTATACCATAAACAAAGTCAGGTTGCTCTGGTAACCAAGTCTGGCAAAGCAATAAGCGAAGATGGAAAAAAAAGATAGTTAACAGCATAAAATATATTATGAAAGTCTAAAGAACATATATAGAGGTCAAATAATACCTTGTATTATTTACAAACCATGTTATATTTACAAACCATGTTACAATGAAAGAGGTTTAAATTTTTTTGCACGCAAGAAAAATACTGGCAGCTTTTTTATGTAGCACACAAATACCCAATAGCTTAAATTGTACACTGAAATTTAAAGTTGATCTAGGACATGCTCTACTCCAACTATAAATCTGTCTCCACATTTTAGGTTTACCTTCCCCTCCAATGCAACATGGTTTTTCCAACGTGCAAAAGTGCTCCTTTGTTTTCGCTTTGCTCCTAATTCAGCATCAGGCCCAGTATGTTCCTTTTGTATTTAAGAGTTCTGGCACCCTTCTGATTCTGTAAACCTCCTTGATCCAGCTATAAGCTATTTTATCCAGCTCAGGAGCAAAACTTTTGAAATTTAGCGTGAATCAAGCGGAACAGATCTTTTCTCAGAGTTGCAAAGTTCTGATGATACAGTCTTCGAGTTCTGCTTTTTTTACACAGTTCTGTGGAATACCATTCCACACTCTTTTTGTTTTTGCTTAGACCTGGTACGACTAAGACCAATTTGTTCGGCTCTGTGGTGTGTTTGTGGTAGGACTGGAAACACTTAATTCCGCATTTCCCATGCAAAACATGCAAGCTTTCTCTGCCAAATGCATTGTGTATTTAGTTAAGCAGTTTATTAAAATGTCACTACAGGTTCTCTATGTTTAGGGATCACCTCTGATTCCGGGTAAGGCTTGGTAAATGTCATGGCATCATTGCCTGGTAAAAGGAGTCCTGGTAGGGCTCATACAGGAAGAACCCTCAAAACCACCAGCATACTTTCTGTTTTGTTGTGAAGCAGAAACTCAAAGCAGGAAGAATACTGATAATGCAATAATCACCTGTGAACATATTAGTATATTAAACAATAAAAAGTCAGAAGACATATCTTAATAGCACCAATTCACCCAATTGTGTGTCCTAATAAGAAGAAACTCTTATTCTAGTCTTTGTTCCCTCAAAATTCTTTGTCTAGAATATAATGGTGGCCAATAACTTGCCTGTGATAACTCACAGTGCTCTAATGTATAAGGGCTCAGGCCTATTTGCCTTTCCTGCACAGCATACTCTCTTCCCTTGCTTTTGATGTAGCGCATGCTAAAGCTGAATATGCATCTACAGTTTTTCTACTAATAGCCAACACTGCAAAATATTTAAGCCACACAGCTATTTGACCACAGTTGAAATGGTGTTACAATCCATCATAATACATAGCATCATTTTTCAGCAAACAGCTCAAAATTGTCTGGCATAAAACATCCCAGTGTAAAGTCTCCAAGTTTTCAGCGCCCCAAACCACCAGCATTTGGTAATTGACAAAGAAAGGGCATCTAACCAGAACACTGGGTAATATATTTGCCACAAACTTTATTCCATGAATAGTAGATGCACTAGGCCAGTTTCATGTTCGGATGCAAGTCTCTTTGAGTACCATATGTTGCGCGAAATAGCTCTGCACATGCTCAGAAATGGACCTTATGCCAATGAATACATTTGCATGCAATTCATGTCTGAGCGCAAATGTCACTTACGACTGCCTACGACTAAAAGGGCAGAACGGGGGAGGGAAGGGGTGGATGAACATAGGCAATGTACAGTAAGGGCATGACAACGCAGATGTGGACTATTCAAGTCCTGTGTTTCTCTAAAGTACGCTGCTTTTTAGCTGTATCATTTGCAACAGCTACAGGGCAGGAGTAAGTACCGACTGATAGTGATGACTTTCACGGCAAAGGCTTTGTACTAAAAACTACACATATGCATGCCACTAAATTGCAAAGAAAAAGTGCATGTAAGGAAGTTTTATATATATATATATATATATATATATATTGTAACAAAAGGAGGCATTTAGCTGGCAATATGCAGAGAAAGCAGGGAAGTAGAGTAAAACATTGGCACAGTTATGTACCTAGGTGGAGATTAAACCAGGTAAAAACATATATATATATATATATATATATATATATATATATATATATATATATATATAAAACGCATTGTATGTACGTTACAAATTAAAAGCATACTGATTTATGTATGTAATGTAAAAAAATATATATGTATTTAAAATCCATAATTTTAGTAATGACTATACTGATAAGAGTTGTTCATTTATTTTTTAATTAAAACATTTTTTATGTGTTCTGATGTGACCTTTTAGTCAACAGACGCTTGTGCATATACTGCAATCTGTTCTGTCAGTCTACACATAGCAGGTAAAGTTTAGGCAGAGCCTACTTTCACCCAGGTTCAAATCTGAACCTATCTTGAGATCCCTTTATATTTGATTATGATCGGAACTGCACTCAAGGTCTGTGTTATCTTTTAAAAGTCAAGCTACGTGAAGGTTGCCTCCAAACATTAATCAGACCCACTATGTCAAGTGCAAAATGCAGCAAAATGAGGTAGTTTGTTCTCGTAAACTGTAATTTCACATTATTTTTCTTGTCTGCCTTCATTTAAATTATTTTGTCTATTTTCTTTTCTTTCTCTCCTTGATCCTGCTGTCACTGATAGACTGTAAGGAGTTCATGAGATGAGTGTGTTAATACTAAATAAAATGTCACTAATATTAAGATTGCAATGTGGCACACCAACACTTTTTTTTATTGGGAATGAGCCGTGATGCACTTCATTATATTACAATGCTGTATTAGATGTTGCACAATCGCTTAATTTAATTTTATTTATCACCATTTCCTCATTATTTCAACTTCAGTTACTTTCCCATGAGTTTGCTGTAACTAATTTTGACATTCTGTCTCTGCATGTATTCTTCTTTTCTGCTTCTTTTATGCCATCTGGTGTGAAGTCAAAGTCCTTACTCAATGTAAACTCCCCTACTAGTTTGTGACTTGCCATGTTCTTGACATGCATGTTAGGCAAATAGATGCCGTATATTTCCAACAAAGATGTCTGATCAATTTAGTTTGACCTTTAAAATGGACACCAATAGAAATTTGAAAGGTAACACTAAATATCAATTTAAGAATTTAAAACAAAACTAATTTTTAAAATTGTCAGTTAATCGTCTTAACCAAAGTTAGAATCCACCAGTATTTATTTACTCATGCAAACACTAGTATAAAAGAGATGAGATTTCTCTGAAGGCCTTAGCTTTGTTGCCAATTTATAATTAAATATAAGATATGTGGGTTTCATTGATCTGGGCAGATTGTCTGGGGATCCCTGTTTATTTGGTCATACAATAGCCTTAATGGCATTGGCTACAGCACATTCTTCAGTAATTGCACATAACACAAGACTAAGATTAAGATAAAAATCCCCCTATGATTTGCCATTGCATAGGGTGTCCGTAGGTTCTGCCAAGCAGCCTTCAATGCATCCATGACTTAGTTGTTGAAAGTTTGTTGTTGCCTATGAAGCAGCCCCTGCACAACTAAGCATATTGTGCTATTTAATCTGGTGGGCAGCTCAATGTTCAACTTCTGTAAAAGCAATTTCTTTCTCACCTAAAGTGTCTTGGGCCAGGTTGCGGCAGATTTTGCAGGCCGCCATCAAAATGCTTTGCACATCAGAAGCACTATATGCTGATAGAGCAGGTAAGGTTATCTGTGAACCTTGGGGATAATGACTGGGAAGAGAATTGTATGCTAACCTGTTTCAGTATATTCATCACTACACCCACATTATAACTAATTATGAAAAAGATTTTTATTTTATTGACACTACAGAGTAATTTGACATATTCAGTGGTAAGAATTTCCAAATGTAGAAAATGTATTAAATTTCAAAGGGATGAAAACTTTTTATGGGTACTGTTATATTATACTATTATACTTATATAAACAAATAAAAACAATACCCTTGTTATTAATAGGTATATAAAAAGCATTACTAATACAATTTCAGAGGAGCACTACGAGTACAAAATATATTGTAAATTTATACTGATTATTGTGTGAAAATAATTAAGCCTCACAAGTCTATTGATACTTCTGAATTCTATGCATAGGGAGGATGTCAGCCTTGGGGGTAATAGGTGGTGATAATGAGAGCCTTGGGGATAAACAGATCATTAGCATCACCACCAATGCTACTTTCAGCATCAGTTTTTTTCATAGCTTTTAGCCAAATCTAAATAAACTCTACTTACTTCCTCTTAATCTGTCTCCCTCTCAACATCATCATTACAATTCTCTTCAGAACCAGAACCTTGCATTCGTTCTTCGGAATTGAGTCATTGTAAAGTTTTAACTATCAATGCTGTTAACATTTTTTAAATCATTGACAAGTATGGTTTGCCTACACTAGTGACACTAGTGAAAACATGTTTTGTTTTTTTTTATCAAATGCTTCTATTGTTGAGTTTATGTCACCATCAATAAGGACAAGGTATTGTATAGGGAGCGGTGCTCTATAATCGTTTTATTAATGTAAAATGATTGCAGCATAACTTTCCATCCTTATTATTATTATTATCATTGATTAGTAATGCATCACATGGCTCTACAGCACATGCAAGTGGGGAAATCAGGGCATACATAAAACTGGGATATACAAGGTAGACAAAATAAATGCAGACATGAAAACAGAGGGCAGTGAGGGTTCTGCTCATGAGAGAACTTACAATATAATTGGAAGAGGGCACAGCTGGAACAAAATTAGTGTGTGTGGCTTAGAGTGGAGTTTGGGACAGTTGTGAGGGAGCATTAGTGGAGTAGTATAAGTGGGAGTACGGTAAGCGCTAATAAAGAGATGTTTTTTTCAAAGAGCTTTTAAAGATTGAAGGCTTTGGAAGAGTCTGGGTGTGGTCTGGAATTCTGGGTAGAAACATGAGAAGGCCGGTGTGGGAGGTGGTTACCAGAGGCAAGACAAGGTGCTGGTCAGAGGTACATCAAAGATGGCGAGAGGCAGTGGCGGATCCAGGGGGGGCGATCGGGGCGATCGCCCCCCCCCTAGCAGACACTTGCTGCCGACGGCTGCACAGTATGTGCAGGTCCATCCAACCGTGACAGGCAGGGACAGTGTGCTGCCCGGCTGCTCTGACTGTGTTTAAAACACAATCAGAGCAGCCGGGCAGCACACTGTCCATGCCTGTCACGGCTGGACGGACCTGCACATAGTGTGCAGCCATCGGCAGCCTAAGATGTTAGAAAGGGGCGGGGCCTAAATCGCCCCCCTAAATCGTTCGGGTACAGTAGTTTTCTAGATCCACCCCTGGCGAGAGGGAGAATATGTTGATATGAGATTTAAGATGTATGAAGCTGTGTTGTTAAAGACTTTTTAGGTGAGGGTAAATAGTTTGAATTGGATTCTTGAGGTCAAAGGGAGCCAGTGTAGGGAAAATGTGAGAAAAAAAAGCAGAGGGCAGAGTCAACAAAGCAGCAGGCATGGGAAATTGCGGAAATAGTGGTGTGTTTTTTTGACAGTGAGGGAGATTTAAGGCGAGGTAGTTCTCTGGCTAGAACAAGGCTACATGGATTTCTACTACGACAGCTCAAAGTAGGGTACCACATGCTTTCTGTCTCCCTGATTTTGCCAATCTCCCAAGTAGGGTACTTCATACAGTACCCAAGTACTCTATTTGATAGCTATCTCATCAGGTTCTAACATATCACATGAGCATACCTTGATCCGTGTGAGTAGTAATTAAATAATGTTGTTTTATAATTCATAGTACATCACATTTATGGCATATTATGAATTCTTGGGTGCTATAACTAAGCTAAAACCCATGCATATCTTAGAACACTGTCCAATAGATAAATATGTAAAGATATAGATATGTAAAGGAGTAGGGAGCTAATGTTTTACTTTTTAACAGACATGCAGTGGAATGTCAGCCTAACACTAAACAATGTATACTACCAGGGCATCAGTCTTTAGAAGTGAGTAAAATGACAAGTCTCACACAAAGATCTACTCTTGCACTAGATCAGAGGTGGCTCCTTAGATTATTTTGTAACCTTTTTTCTTTTGCCAATATATGCTGCTTTTGTGCAATGGAAATGTTACATCAGAGGTAAAAGGCTGTGCTTCGCTGAACATGCACTGCCAGCTCTGAATGATTCCACTCGGTTAAGTAATGAGAAACTACCATGTTGACACTTTTTCTCAGAGCAAGTAGCACCAGAAGCATTCTCTTTTTCTGAAGGCTGCTTATTCAGTTTTGTCAACTTGTTAAATTATCAGTAGAATTAGCTTATAATTTATATTCACATGTAAAATATGTTTATGTTAATTATTAGCTTTAGAAACAAAAAATAACAACACATTTTATACGCATGAATAGTATATCTTACAAACCCATAAAACATCACATAAAAATGTATCAAATAAGAAAGGCATCTTTATACCAGTCAGAAATATATTTGTAGACTTTCCCACATGCTTTAGCAAAGTTTGAGTTGTTGGAAAGTTTGGGATGTTGGACATTGTATTTACATTTGCTTTACAGCTGAGTGCAGGCTACTGTTTCTTGATGTCAGGAAATTCACATTCAAATGGGACGAAATATCCATTGAAAATCTGTGTCGCAAAAATGTTGCATTTACCTAAGATATGTGCAAAGTATGATACTATTCATCATGATGATGTTTGCCATTTCAATGTGTAGAAAAAACAAACAACTAAATAAATAAATTAAAAACCGAGCCACCCCCCCTCCCTTCACCACCACACGCATATGCACATACCAAAAAAAATGATCCATGTACCAACACTGACAGCCTGGGATTGTTGCTGCTATTGCAGGAGGATCTTCTTCTTCACTAAATAGCGGCAACCAGAGCCCAGGTCACGAGCGCTGCCATTTTTTGTTATTTATTAATTAATTTAAATTTTCTTTTTACCACTGCAAAGGTCTGAGCTGATGATTAGCAAAAGTATGGATCTTGACACAAGGGGACAAGCACTTGCAATGGATACGTTTCCTACCAAGCGAATCTGTAGTTGCATCCACCTCTTGCTGGGCTTTCAAGTGTTATACATGCCCAAAACCACTCTTGGTGCCACTGATGACTTACTTGTGTTACCTTTGGTTTTATGTCACCTTTTGCAAAGCAGTAAATTAAAATTATTGATTAGCTTTTCTAGACAACCATCATTTGCTCTTGTTGGCATTGCCATCACAATGCCGACTACCTCTAAAGCTCATACATGATAAAGCAAGAATCTTGCATTTAGTCAATTATTATCTCTTAGGGTCCATCAGGTAGCCAAATCACTTACTGGGCCTGATTCTTAAAGACACGTATTTTAAGCCCAACCCGCAGGATGCACCAATACCTTTATGGATTAAAAATTTGCAAAAGAACACACAGGGGGGAAAAAAAGTAATATTAATGAAGACATTAATGTTACAACAGTACAAAACAAAGGGTTTTTTTCTTTTTTTCCCTGTCATGAAATTCATTTATTAGAATGTTGTTGATGTCTATTAAACATAAATACATTTTTACAGTAGCTTGTGATTAGAGACACATGCTACAGCGTGCATACAAGACTGTCAACGCTACTGATCAGGAATTGGACTTGCCCTTTAGCTGGAGCAAAAGATGCTGCAGAAAAACACAGATGCACAAAGCTGGATTCGGTCGTGTTTGCACGTTACTGCGTCTTCTTGAGATTGGAACGCCTCAACTGTATATACACAATGGCAAAATACATCTTTACCGCCCAGTTTTCTCCTCAAAATCGTAGGCTGTAGAAAGTGTCCTTTCATGTTCGCTGGCGCACAGAACAGGACTGCATTCACGGCAGTATTTCCAGGTTCTGAGCATGCGCAGAGTGATTTTGCATACGATACGCTCCAAAACTGGCAGATACATGCCCTAATGAATCAGCCCCATTATGTTTATGTTATTTTTGATAATAGAAAAAGAAAGTTGAAAAAAGGATAGTGGATTACTATAATATACATGGAGTTCTCCTTTTTTGAACCACAAAAAAGGTTTTTGCTTACTTTGTGTTTAACAGTCAACAGAAAAAAAAGCATTGCAATTTTAAACTTTAGGACCTTAAGGACACATAATCCATCATTGCCTGAATCTAAAGTCATGAAACACAGTAAGCACCACGTGAGATGGAATTAATGCAGTGACAATTAAAGCTTACTTAGACTCATTCACAAATATACTTTAAAGCTTAGACAAACTATTTCTGTTTATGTAAGCCTATTGAAGGCAGGATTACCAGTTCTGCTTTCATATTAGTAGCTAAAAATAGAATTTAAAATAAATGCACGTAATCTCAAGACAGTGCTGTTTTGTGTGTTTTCTTTTTTTACATTTTAATTTTCTAAGTATGCGTCTTCTTTTTCTTATTATCAACTCTGAACAAATTGATTTTTATCATATTAAATTTTAATTCACTAGACATATCCCATATAACATTATTATAGTATTTACTGATATTATTTCAGTGGAAGACAGCAGTAAATACCATTGTAAGCATATTTTGGCTTGAAAATATAAACACTTGTTACAAAGTATAAAATCAGTAGAAAAGTAACTGCTGGATAGAAAATACAAGGTTTATACAAAACATTGCATAAGAACACTATGGGTAAAAAATATGCAACATAGCACATTAACAAAGAATTAGTGAATGGACCTTATTATAGAATGGAACTTATTCTAGAATTTCCCTGCTTTAGTGGTACCATAGTAGGAATACTCGCAGCATGGTGTCCTCCTTCCATAGTGCCAAACATGTACTAGGCTGAGCAAAACAGGACTGGATTCCATCGGATTGATAAAAAATACTGTCCCCCCCCTCCCCAGATATAACCAGCCCCCTGCTGAAAAGCACTCGAGATTTTCCCACACTCCTGGAGCTGTGGGTGTGGATTAATTTTAACAAAATAGAATAAATTAACAATTCTGTCCATGGTATACATGGTATATGGAATACAGGTCGCAACATGCCCAGGCTGCTATTACGTGTTTGGGCATGCTGGCCCTTGTAGTACTACATACAACAGTGTAACTATAGCTTCCAGAGCATGCTAGCTCTTGGAGAACCACAAGGGCCCACTGGTACCGGTTGTGTACAAAAGGAAAATGCCAATTGAGAGACAATGTTTTAAAAATACTTTTATTTGAAATGAAAACCCCACAACATCCTCTTCTCACCTAAATCCATGTGGGCAAACTCTTCTTATTTTATAGGTCTCGCCAAAAATAAAAGCATATGGGACAAGGCATGATTTGCTTGTTAGGAACTCCCATCGTAAATGAGCTATGAGCGGTTGTGCAATCATATTTATAACTGGGAGATTTCCCATGCCGGATTTCAAAACCATCACGCTCATTGTTCCCCTGCTTTAGCTGTACCTAGTCCAGGCTATTGCACTGGTACTGGTTACTTATTTAGGAAGGGGTTAGTATTTTTAAATAAATGTATTTACCTTGACTTTTTTAAAAACAGTAAATATATTCGTGCTGGTGCCATCATTGTGTATCTTTACACCAACCTTTAGATCCCCACTAAAGGTATGCCTGCAAAGAGGCATATCTGGAGATGCTTCCAAGTCTAAGTAAGCCACATCCTCGGTGAGTAATAACAATGAAACTGTTCCTTTGCAAAATCCAGTGATTTACAAATTAATGTTATTGATTTCAGAAAATAACGCTGTTTAAAAAATAAATGGCCATTCTCCTTAAACTTGAAGTATTAAAAAATGTATCTGTAGCAAAAACTGTCATAACTTGTAAAGTCTATGTTGCTTTCAGTAGCCATGGGCAAACTTTAACCTTTGAACTGTTATTGTACTATGTGTCCCATATCATCTAGCCATTAAGGAGATTTGACAATTGCTAGCTTAGATTTCTATTTGTGTTTAAATTTTCAAAGCATTGTTAGTCACACAGTAACATACTGTATACCTGCTAAGTATTTCACCACAAATAGGATATTAACCTAGAAACTATCCAATATGCCTGTCAATAGCCCAAGCTTTAAAAGGCATTGCAGATTTTTAGCTATCACAGTGGATCTGGGTCAGTAGTCGAAGTGGAAATTTAGAAGTGAAATTATGGGAATGTAGAAGTGGCGATATGAAAAATATAATGGGAATGTAAGTAAATGTAATATAATAGTTTTACAATGAGGGTAGTAGGAGACGTGGCAGTATGGTATACCACTGTATTCATGTCCTCTTTGACCATTGATCTGGGTGGAACTAATTGTGGTTTGGGTGTATTGAGAGCGTGTCATTAGCATGTTATAAGCCAGATTGTCCAGTTGGGGATGCTTTCATGAATGCTCTGTCTTATTTTGTAGAGGGTATATTTATTGTACAATCTATGGAACAGTACAAAAGTATATGTTGGCTAGTGTACTGCATGTACAGTTTCTAGACATGTAACTGCAGCTTTTAATTCAAATGCATAAGTTCATTTGAAATTCCACACTGCAGAAGATACACATTTCTGAAAACTCACACAGGTTTTGTAACCCATGTCAACCACTTAGATTCTGTCTTTTTCTAGTAAAGTTTAGATAATCAAATCAAATCAGACATTTGATTGGATGATTTTTCTTCTGCACCAGTTTTCATAAACGCTCCATGCGTAATATAGTTTTGAAAAAAAGATATGTATTGAATTCAGGTGTACTTACATTGAGGGAATATTTTTATTTTTTTGTTTAACATTTTTTTTACTGATGAAACTTTAATCCATGCTAACTGGATGAATATTGCCCATCCATGCAAAAGCATGTACTGATTCTAAAACTAATTATGCCAAATCATTTTGATGCTAATTAAGGTGAATATAGAAATGAATTATTTACTTTATGCAATTTTAAAGAGTCTAACATGGAAACATATTTTCTGGATAAATAAATGCAAAAATCAGTGTCCAATTAACCCCATAAATAAATAGCCCAACACAAATTCAAACGTCTTGCCAACATAACCCATTTAACATGTACAAAGGCTATATTGTTATATTCCATGGTTTGAAAAAAATGTTTATTGCATATGCTGTGTTATTACTAATATCGCCAATCGTTTGTCAAACTACAAAATGAGGAATGTATGTGGATAGACGTTTTTTGTGGAATTGTCCTTACTTGCTCCCTGCAATACTTTGCAACTGTTAAAAGCAAAAACAACAAACAGAAGGGGAAAGCTTGTCAAATATTTAAAGTGAAGCATTAGTGCAGATCTAGACAAGCTGTCAGAATTAGTATTTTTACGTTGGTGGACCTAATAATGCCTAAAAATTACAATATTTGGCTTTTGCAGTTCACACAACTCATATGCAAAAGTTAATGGTAGTTGTAGCTGCAGACCACAAAATGGCTAGGCACAATCATGATGGGAAATGGTTTAAAAAAAAACCAGAGAAATGCCTACAACATTGTGCCCAACCTTGACTACATGCATATTTTGCCTAAATGCCCACCATACAAAGCAATGTCCAGGTCTGCCCTGAGAATAATAACTAAATTGGACACATTAGATAAACCAATGTTTATCTGCTGTCAACATTCTGTTTTTCACTGTACTATAATGTATGAGCAGTTTTTAAATAAGCCTTTTTAGTGAGATTCTAAGGGGCTGACTCAATTCTCTGTGGTGAACCAGCGAACATCATCATGATGTTTGGCTGTGCTCATTTCCGGGTACTAAGTTACCCTAACATTGCAGATTTTTTTTGCGTACCTGTATGGGGTGCGTAGAAAAATCTCCAATGTTGCATCACTGTGGAGTGCCTTCTTGACCATTCCGGAGAGAATCCTCAGCACATCGCTAAGAATTGAAACAGCCCATAAGCCTCTCAGTCTCTAAGCCTTCTCCCAATTTATTTCTGTAGTGTACCGCATGGACAAGGGGGGGAGGAGTGTGGCTGAATCACTTATGATTAACTTATTGTAATAATATATTTCAATTATTATCACAGTGTGCCAATTTATATTATTGCAAATGTACTTATTTCTGATACTGTGTATTAGAAATGTACTGATATTTTTTATATGTTGTGTATTGCAGTATAGGGAATGTATTGATTTCTAATGGATTGTGCCAGGTCAGAGGAAGTCTGTTTTGCTGATAGTAGGATATGCTAAGTAAGTTTTTTCATCTCAGAAGTGACAAACACCTGCTTTTGCCTGAAAGCCCAGCAGGTGGTCGTTACTTGTGTGCATATCTTGTTAGAGAGAAAGAAAGCTTCCTAATAATATAGACAGCACATTTGAGAAAATCTGGTTGGTGTGAAAGTTAAACTGTATTAGATGCAAGATTTGATTATATGCTGAAGTTAAATTATTGAATGCGGAGCCATCTAGGATCAGGGGGCGGTGTTACACCCTGCTAACAACTGTGTCAGAAGCTGTATAAAAAGGAGCTCTGTTTGACCATGTATTATTGTTCTTTCTGACCTTTTGATCACTGGTACCATAAACCAGTTTGAACTGTCCTTATTAGGACACTCGATCTAATAAACATCACTTGCTTCAAGAGCCTGCTTAACAACAACTTCCCAGCTGTAATTCCTGTGACCTGCAGATTAGACCCAACTCTAATCCATTATCCAGCTGTTCTGAAGTTTGGACCCAGGGTCTTGTACCACCACTCTGCCCACTACCCAGCAGCTCCGGCCAGTGTGATAGGCCAGAGGAAAAACAATCCACAGCAACCCTGATCTACAGGAAGAGGTTAGGGGACCAGCCCAGGTGCCCAGTGAGGGGATTACACTAGTAGCTACACTTACACAGAAGGACGTGGTTCTGGATGCCACTAAGGTGTCCAGTGGTGACAGCAGCTTAAGCCCCTACCGTGGTTAGAGGGCACATTTGAGAGAAAAAAGGGAATGGTGTCAAGGCAAGCCAAACCGGTCCCCAGCAACACAATAGACAGGGTGGCATAGGCGGTCCATCCTGTCACAGATTTCTGAGTTGGATTACTTTTGTGAAATGTAAACTATATATTATAAAATAGATCTGTATTTATTCAAACCTAGAAATGATCCAGTTAATTAAAAAAGTTGGAGAGTGGAGAGGTTCTAGTATCTCTGCTGAAAGAAAAGAAAAAAAGTTGTTGCCCTGTGTGTCTCAGCTATTTACATAGAGGACTTGGAACTTTCTGCCACATGGCTACTTTCAGCAACTTACTGTAATTTAGGAATTATTTGTAATACATTTGCCAGCTGAAATTAATTTTCAGATGATGCTTTTATTTAAAGATGTGTTCACAAACATTAGGTCAGAGTACCGAGCGCTGGAACGTGTCACTGACAAGGAAAGTGCAGCAGTGCACTCAAATACCAAAGAATTCCAGGAAGAGCACCATATCAGCAGTACATTGAGACCAAGGGTTATATTTACTAAACTGTGGGTTTGAAAAAGTGGAGATGTTGCCTATAGCAACCAATCAGATTCTAGCTGTCATTTTGAAGTTTGTGCTATATAAATGATAGCTAGAATCTGATTGGTTGCTATAGGCAACACCTTCACTTTTTTAAACCCGCAGCTTGATAAATTTTTCCCCAGGAGTACGGGATATCAGAATATAAGCGGAAACTCAAGTCTACAGTTGGCATAGTTAGCTTAGTGACCGAGCTCCAAGTGGGGCACAGGTGAACTTAAATAACCCAAACAACCACCAAATGCTGTTGGGAATTACTGGTTAATTGTAAGGTGGATACTGAGTGTTAATTTTTATACACTTAAGGTTATTATTTATGTACATCCTTTTTCCATTGGCTCTGCCCATTCACATGCAAGTTTATCTGTGGATTGAAGTATGCAGCTCTGTACAAGTTGACAGGCTAATTATTTTCACCCTTGCTACCATATTGTTAAATGATAACTTATGTCATAGTAAAATGCAAATATTCTTGCTTGTAACTAGTGTGTGATTTTGCTTTGCTTTGTTGGTTATATATGTTATGTGTATATATTTTCCACAGATTGCTCCACTAAATTTATGCTCAGAATTGTACACTATTTCAGGAGCATGGTTTAGTTTGCAAAACACATTTGAATAAGTTTTTCTGTAATATAATAATAATGTAATGTAATAACTAGTCAGTTGATAATATGATTATAATACATAACTAATGTGAATTACATCCATAAACAACTTGTAAATATATTCATATATTTGTCACTCTCTGATATCATTTATTTTCAAAGACAACAATATATTTCACTACTCTGTCCAATTTAGGACATACATTTTACATTTGTTCATACAGTGTTTGAGCAATACCTACTCCTTCTCTGTTTCAAATTTAACTCAGCCAGAGATTTTACTGCCAAAAATGTATCAGGCACCCCCCCTGGCCCTCCTCGAGTCCCTATGTGACAACTTTCGTCTCTCTCATGAAAAAACATAATTAAACAAAAAAATCTAAACCAACACAAAATGTAATAAAATTAAATTAAAAATACTTGAATGATTTTTCAAAAACTGATACTCATGTTTTATAAGGAGTTGCACACGTCCTACTGTAGAAATATATGTATACTGCACAGTAGGGGATATATTATTTCATATATCAATTTCCATAGGTTAATAAATTCTTCGTTTTCAGAATTGACCAAGCTCAATAAATCATTGCCACTGTGTTTCCAAAATTGTGGAGCTACATGATTAGTACATATCTCAAGGCATGAAAAGGCATATTCCATTTATATCAAACCACTACAAAATCTCTACAAATATAGATAATAGTGAATTTGAACCTATTCCATTATTTGTGGAATTGGATTTTTTCCAGGTTTAAATGTAAAATGACTTTAGCATTCCAATAAACAGTAATTAAGCTAATATACACAGAGAAAATATCATAGTTTGATGTAGCTTAACTTAAAACAAAATAAATTCTTTAATACAGTAGGTTCTTCCAAATCACATATTACCAATGTTTCTAATTTTTATTCATTTGGCTTGTCTTTTGTTGGAAATAAAGAAGAATTGTACACAGTCATATTTCCTTTAACTGATTCTTCGCCAACCATTATCTTTATAAGGTGGGCTTATAGATACCTATCTCTAAACTGCATATAGGTACAACGGCTGTTAATCGTGGCCACATTCTCTCGAATGCTCTGCCATTATTTTAGCCAAGCTGTCTCTGACAGCCCAAAACGTCCCCTGAAGATACAAGAGCCAGTATATATTTTGGTTTAACATAGGCATGTAAAATATAATATTCAGCATTTTTATAAGTTTTGGGTTATATACTTTTATCTTCAAATGGAAAACATGCACATTTATGTAGTTCCTTATTATAGCATATATGTAAATTAGGTATACTTTGTGAACGAAACATATGTACCAGGAATAGTTTTTTCCAAAAAAATAACAAATTAAAAATAAATGTATATAAATATATATAGATTAGAAGAACTCTAAGGTTCAAAATAATGCAGAATTGTTATTACATTTAGGGCATAAGTCATTTTGGTCAAACAGTCTTGAATTGAGTAGTATGTTCTATAAGGAATATATAATTGTGACACTTGTTCCTTAAAGTTGGCGGAAATTAAATTGAGGGTCATAAGCAGGGCCATCTTAACAACATTATGGGCCCCCAGGCAAAGCAGTGCACCGGGGCCCCTACATATATATAGATATAGATATAGATGTATAGAGATACAGATATAGATATATAGAGATAGATAGAGATAGATAGATGTACTTGCTCAGTGACCCTTGAAGGTTTTTTTTGCAGGTTTTTTCTTTTGCAGGATTGTTTATTCTAGTTAAGAGCCCTGCCTATGGGGCCCCCTTGCCCATGGGGCCCCCGGGCACCTGCCCATCGTGCCCAATGGAAAATATGGCCCTGGTCATAAGCTCCCAGTCAGAAATGACTTTAAAACATTTTCCTCAAAAAATTGTCCAAGGTAAAATAACCCATACCTTTTAAATATCTGAGTCCCAGAAAGTTTACATAACCCAGGCATAAGAGAAAATATAACATCATGCTGCAGTCCCTGTGCGCCCACACTATTTTTGTATAAATAAAATGAACATTCTAAATACTGCTAAAAGAGAATCTATGTGGAATGAATTACAACATTTAACAAATGTTAGATCATACAATAAGGTGCAACCCGGCATTTACGCTTCTGGGCCCTGCTAGTTGTGCAGCTAGCTCTAAACATGCAAATATGTAATTTGGGAAGAATATGGGACAGATCACAGTTAACTTCCACATCAGATAAAGTGCTGGATAAGCATGACTTAAAAAAAAAAGTACAACATCTTTATGACATACAGTACCAATAGAAAATCACTGTAGCTTGTCAAAATCATTACGTTTTGACAGGGTACACCATGGAAATTTAAATAAATCAAACTTTTTCCAATTCTCAACAAAGTAAAAATAACATTTACAAAAATTCTTAGCAATTAATATAATTTAATTACTGAAATGCCTGGTTTGGATAAGTGATCATACCCTTAGAGTAATCATTATAAACTTGCTCAAGTACAACCAATGACCTTCCAGACCACACAACAGGCTAATTGGCCACCACATGACATCAGTTGTAGTGTTTTTGTTTTCTTCAGAATACAACCTTTGTTATTTGAGGCTTCAACTACTAGTAGTGCATAGTAAGGCAAATAATTCACTATGGTTGGAAAGGTGCTTTCAAAAGGGCTATGGGATAAAGTTGTGGAAAGGCAAAGGTTAGGAGAAGGACACAAAAATATTTCAAAGGCTTTTACTCTCCCTATGAGTACCGCTCAAAGCATTATTAAGAAGTGGAAAGCATATGGAACAGCCAACACCTTGCCTAGATTGGGGTGAGGGCCAGGAAGATATTGATCAGGGAAGCTAGCTAGAGGCCAATGTAACTTTGAAGGACTTACAAGTCTTTATGGCTGAGATTGGTTGGTGTGTGCATGTGACAACTATCTCACAAGCTTTATACAAAGCTGCCTTGTATAGCAGGGTGGCAAGAAAGAAGCCTCTTCTGAAAAAGTCACACACTCCGACTTCTTTGCAATTTCCAAACAAACACTTGGTTGTATGATTAAATAAGACCAAGATAGAAATTTTTGGACTGAACTCCAAGCGCCAAGTTTGGCACAAACCAAACACAGCACACCACCCAAACCACACCGTACCAACTGTTAGACAGCTGAGTATGGGCAGGTGGTTTACTATCCAGCATGACACCAAGAAATGAACACAGTGGCTTAAGGATAGGAAGGTGAATGTCCTGACTGGACAAGTCTGAGCACTGACCTAAATTCGATACAAAATCTGTAGTATGTACTTCGATGCACCACAACAAAATTTGACTGAACTTGAACAATTCGGCAAGGAAGAATGGGTAAGTATTCCCCAATCTAGGTACACAAAGCTGGTAAAGACATATCCAAACAGAATGATGGCTGTAATTACAGCAAGTTGGTTCTACAAAGTACTAAATCAAAGGACTGATCACTATTCCAACTCTGTTATTCTAGTTTTTCATCTTTTATATTAATTATCAGAACTGTTGTATTTGTTTTTGTTAGTTGAATGTTGTAAGGCAAAATGTGTAAATAAAACTGGAAAGACTTTGATTTAATTTAAATTTTCATGGTGCAATGTGTCAAAAGGGAAATGATTTTGACAGGGCACAATTATATTCTTTAGGCACTGTATTTGGTTAAAACAAATGTAGTATTTTCCAATAAACAGAAAGCATTACCATTGCAACAAAGTGAACATAATTAAAACACAAACATTTCAGTGCACAGTTTAACACATCATATAAATAACGTGCAATCTAAAGACCTACATTACATTGTAACAATGTTGAGGAATGAAGGGGCACCCCTGTAAAATAATCACAAGTGGATAGGGCAGTGCTTGCCACAAAGTCACTGATATCCTGATACTATGTGCTGTTGTAAATTTTTACAACACTGACCTGGTTACAAGATGTTCTACATCCACTTAATTCAAAACCAAGAATATCCAGGACAAGAAGAAGCTGTAGATAGAATACATTGTGGTATTCTAACCCTAGTCAAATGCACCTTAACAATTATTGACTGAAAGATAACCTCTGGACAACTGGCAGTTACATTCTCACTTGCATCCTTATTCTTCCCTTAGATCAACAAACCCACATTAAACAACATAGGTTTATTTTTCTCAAAGGTAAAATAATTAGATTACTCCAAATGTCTTATTTGTTAAAGCTATGATTGTATTGACATACCTTTTGTTTCCATTACTCTATTTTTCACATTGAAGTTTTCTAAAAACATAGATTCTGTTTATTACATTGTGGTAACATTGTTTACAAAAAATTTTCTTGAATATCAACTGAAAAAATATATTTGTGCAGTAATGTTGTAGAGCACCTGTTGATTTATCACAAGTGTACAGAACTTTTAGTTTTTTTTCATTTTAGTTCTTATAGACTTTAATATGTTTTGCATGTCTTGTAAGTCAGTGGATACTTTACAATATAATGTGCTGAGAAGTCACTATATTGCACTATATGTATTCCAGTACTCTGAGTGCATCTGGAACATTTAAGGATGTTGCGTTTTAACACTATATAGTTTAATATAAAACATATTAAATGATGTAAGGCTATCCACCCTGTGTACCCAATGCTCTTGTGTCAAATTACCTTTCCTTTGTTTCCCTCTACCTCTCCCTTACGTCTCCTTTGTGTGCTTACGTTTTCCCTCATATCTCCATAATAATAAAACTATACAATAATAATAAAACTATACAAAATATCTACCTTATATCTTCAATGTTGCCCTTTATCTTTCCCTTATCTGTTTCATTTTTCTATTTTATGTGTCCTTTTCTTTATTGCAGGTACCCTCCTCACTCCTTCCCTTCCTGCTCTCTCCTGTACCTCATATCCTGGTTTTCTCACTCCTACCTTACTCTTTGATCCTCTCTATCTATCCCTGTTCCTGCTTCTATTATTGCCTCTCAATAGTGTATTCACACTTGTGCCCCTCCATCATCAAACTGCATCTTCCTTCATCCCACTGTGCCCCCTTCTTCATCACACTCCTTCCTCCTTCAACACACTGTACACTTCTCCATCACACTGCACCCTCCTCCAGCACTCTGTGCCCCTCCTCAATCACACTGTGACCTCTCCATATCATACTACACCTCCTCTTTCATCACACTGTACACTTCTCCATCACACTGCACCCTCCTCCAGCATTCGGTGCCCCTCCTTAATCACACTGTGCTCTCTCTATATCATACTACACCTCCTCCTACATCACACTGTATCCGTATTCTTCACACTGTGCCTCCTCCATATCACACTGTGTTCCCTCCTTCATCAACATGTGTTCCTCCTTCATTCCCCTGTGCCAACTCCATTATCACACTGTGCCCTCATTCATGATCACACTCTGCCCTTATTCATCACCCTGTTTCCCCTTTATCACACTGTCCCTCTCTGTTCTCTACTTACCTATCTTTGACCTTCTTTCTTCTATCTTCTTCGTTTCTTCTGTGTTCTGTCTCCTCTCTGCTCCCTTTTCCATTCTCGCTGACTGTCAGTTGTGACATTATCACATTCCAACAGTCAGTGAGAATGGAGCAGGGAGCCACCGACACCGCTAGATGCAGCACCGGTGGGCAAGAGGGGAATTCTCCCACGCCTTGCCTACCCCACTTACGGACGGCCCTGGCTGCTTGTGAAGAAGTGAGGCAAAGAAGCAAACTTCGAGCACTGGGTGTATGTTTGAAGAAGTATGTTGGTGGAGGCATAAGGGTGTCTTAAATCCCTTGTGGCCAATAAAATGATAATAAACAGCTGCTGCATTATATGTCTGGTTACCAGGTAGCAGTGCAGATACTTCCTATTTTGAAGCCTACAATATTTATTGTTATATACATATCCTATATATGTTGTACATACATAAATAATGCAAGGTTGTAGTGTTTGTCTTACAAATGACAAAGTTGAAAGCTCTACCATTAAATCTCTAAACTATGCTCATCCTTTAGAAAAGGGACTACAATGTTTTGTGGTAAAAAGGGCTTGTCTATAGTGATCTAATGGTTTCTCAAATAATTTGAAGTGCTTTCATGTACCAGCAAATTTTGTGATCTTTTAATATTAATCGACATGGGCATTTTTATATTGGACACATTACAGTCACTTCACTAAAGGATGCATATGTGTGCTCCATTTTACCATGTAGTCATAGAAACCACAAAAAAAAGACAGTACTTGTTACAGAGACACAGTTGAGATTGCAAAAAATGTGCTTAATTGCAAATAAATTGACATTGTTTCTGATTAAAATAATTTTTCTAATCCCGAAAATAGGTCAGATACGAAGTGCAATTGCAGAAATAAGACAGTTGAAAGAGAGATCACAAATTCAAGGAACTACCAGGATTTATCTACTTTAGTTATGTTAAAATATCTAACATTAGAACATTTATTGCATTTGGGTTAGTTCAAATTTGCATGGATCAGATTGAACTACATATGCACTATATGGACAAAAGTATTTGGCCACACCTGTTAATATTTGAATTGAGGTGTTTCAATCAGACTCGTTGCTAGAGGTGTATAAAATCAAGCACCTAGCCATATTATTAGAAAATGGAAGTGTTTAGAAACAACAGCAATTCAGCCACAAAGCGGAAGACCCCATAAAATCACAGAGGTCAACAACTGCTAAGGCGCATGATGCATAAAAGTCACCAAAGTTCTGCTGATTCCATAGCTGAAGAGTTCCAAACTTTCACTGGCATTAATGCAAGCACAAAAACTGTGTGATGGGAGCTTAAAAGAATGGGTTTCCATGGTCAAGCAGCTGCATGCAAGCCTCGCATCACCAAGACTAGTGCCAAGCTTTGGATGGCGTGGTGTAAAGCACACCAACACTGGACTGTGGAGCAGTGGAAACATGTTCTGTGGAGTGACGAATCACGTTTCTCTGTTTGCCAGTCAGATGGGCGAGTCTGGGTTTGGCAGATGCTGGGAGAATGTTACCTGTTTTACAGGATTTGGGGTTGGTCCCTTTTCTCCAGTGAATGGCAATCTTAATGCTTCCAACTTTGTGGCAACAGTTTGGGGAAGGCCCTTTTCTATTCCAACATGACTGTGCCCCAGTGCACAAAACAAGCACAATAAAGACATGGTTTGATGAGTTTGGTGTGAAAGAACTTGATTGGCACGCACAGACCCCGGGCCTCAACCTCATCGAACACCTTTGAGATGAACTGGAACGAAAATTGCGAGCAAGGCCTTCTCGACCAACATCAGTGCCTGACTTCATAAATGCTCTACAGAATGAATGGGCACAAATTCCCACAGAAACACTCTAATAGCTTGCGGAAAGCCTTCCAAGAAGAGTGGAAGCCGTTGTTGCTGCAAAAGCGGACCAACTCCATATTAAAGTATATGTATTTGAATACAATATCATTACAGTCCCTGTTGGTGTACTCTTCAAGCATCAAAATGCTTTTGTCCATATAGTGTATATGTTATTAAGTAAAATGAGATGTATTTCATTCTCAAATTACAGACTTCTTCAGGGATTGGTAGTGCTTTGCTTGTGAGCTGGGATTTGTAGTGTGCTCAGTTGGGTGAACAATGGGAAGGAGTGGAGGGGGATGGAAACTTAGGTGGCGATTGGTTAAAAAAAAGGTAGGGGCGAACAGGAATGGGAGGGAATAAATAGATAAATAAATAGGTAAAATGCACGCAATAAAGCTGGTATTTTGTGTAGTATACTGAAAATAATAGTAAACAGAAAACAATTAAACAGTATGAGATGGAAAAAAATAGGAACTGAGAAATGGATAAAAATGTTTTCTTAACTAATAAAATGAAGATATAAGGAAAGAAAAGGGAATAAAGGGTGAAGCAAAGCAGGGTGGAATAATCATGAAGAATGTCTAAGTCTGCTGCAATCAGGTGTAGTAGATGCTGTATAAGATGGAAACAAGGCAGGGTTGTATACCATAGGTGGTGGTAAGGAAGGGCATGAGAAGGGGCTAAGGGGAGGGGACATACAAGTGTATGTAAAGATCAGTATTTATAAAGCATTACGGAGGCTTCTCTGATTTTGCAGTTAGGTGTCAGGAAGGTCCCCAGGTCAAAGTGAATATTGAGTCCCTTATGTGTTAGGTTGCTTAGCATGTAGATCCATTTAACTTCTTTTCTGGATATTTGTGTAACATGTTTTATGTCTAGGAAACTTAGTCTTCAGGCTTTGTGGTTGTGGTGTACTCTGAAATGCTTGGATATGCTATGGGTCTGTACTTCATTCCTAATGCTCCTGGTGTGCTTGGATATTCTGGTCTTTAAATCTCGTATTGTCCTTCCTACATACTATAGTTCACAGGGTCATTGGAGGAGGTAAATTATTGCTATGGTGTTGCACGTGACTTTTTTTGCTGGTGCTATGGAGGTTTTTGTGGTTGAGTGTTTTATTGTTTTGCACGGAAGGCATCTGTTGCAGTGGTAGCATCCATTTCTCTTTTCTCCCAGCCAGGTGTTGGTCTTGTTATCTTCTTTGGGGATGAAACTTTCCTTTCCTGCAGATATTCCTTAGTCTCTCATTTAGTGTTTCTTTCAGCATCTCATTGTGGAGCAGGATATGCTAGTGTCTTTTAAGATTCTTTCTAGTTGTCTGTGGTAACTGTTGAGGTTATTCTACAAAACAGGTTTGAAAATTTTGCCCATCTGTTGTTACCACTTATTTCCCACTGACATTTTTTCTTTACAAGTGACCAAATGTTCGGACCTTGTTTAATATTATAATACAATTGTGTGCGGTTTTTCCAAATGTTAGGTCAAATTGTTTGAGTAAAGTCACCAGTGCTACTTCACAATCTAAATATTTTTAATATTAGTTATATTTTAATTTGGCCTCAATAGATTGATCAATAGATACATCTTCTGAAACAAGAAAATAGACAACATGCATACCAAAGGAAAATTGCATGGACAAAATGTCACATTCTGTAAAGGGCCAACATAAAATGTGATATTCTTTTAATGCAATTCTTGTATTATATTAATTATAAAAAACCAGTACTATTATACTTGAAATATCTTCAATATGTTTTCACAGCCTCAAAGAACACTTGACAGAAAATATATTATCTAAGTTAAAGAATTTTATTTAACTATGTTCAATCTTACGTCACCAAAAAATGTAATGCTTTGGCACAAAAATACTACATCTTGGAAAAATAGTCTGTGATATTTGAATAGTTTTTAGGATGATTTGCATAATTACATGATATATAGAAAAATATTTATTGCATTAAGGACACAATATATTTTATACTGAAAATTATAACATTACTTTAGGAATCCAAATAAACTAGTGACAATAACAAATTGGCTTGTTTTTAGAACAGAAGACTTTTTCTCGAGTCTTCTGACTTAAACAGAAACATTGTTATGAATTTGCTCTGGATCAAAGAAAATTAACTATGGCAGGCTTATAAATGAATGATGAGCGAATAAATGAATTATGCTTTCCTTATAATTATGTAACGAAAGATTTCAGTTTTGATTTTTTGATATAAAGCATTTCCCTAGATAAGTAGAGATGTGCAGCTTAGTGTGAAATAATTTGCTTCTGTCCTATATTCATTTGAAGCATCCACTATCATCCTTAAAATTAGTTGTTTATCTTCTAGTGGCAAATTTGAAAAGTCAGTGAAATTTAAAATGGTTCATTCATTCTTTTCCATGACAGCAGGAAGCATAAACATTTCCATAGTTTCATAAACAATATAGTGGTATAAAAACAACAGCCTATAAAGCAACACATTTACCATGCCTAAAATAATACAAACAATAGAAATGTCCAAAAGCTTGCATGCAGGTCTTACTAATAGTTAACTGCTGGGGTTCTTAAATCCTCAATGATCCATATTGGTCACATAAATAAAGTATGTGAGTAGGTCTTTTTCTTAATATGCATTTTAGCTACATAATGATACCTAAGCATAGTCGATGTTTTGGAACATTTTCAAGACCATCATATGGAAAGAAAATGGTAAGCATGTACCATAAACTACTGCCCCAATATTTAAATAACTTTTGACAGCCACCTCCACCATCCCAATGTTGACTCATGTCCGGAAATTATGTCACTTTGTCCACTGAATAACTTTTACAAACATACATTCCAAGCTGCAATGCACACCGGACTAGCTTAATACAGGAAGTATCACATATTAAAAGGACATGCGTTTCACAGTGAGACATAAGCCACAACTGTTAAATACTAAGATAATATCATATGTAAACAGACCATAAATATACTCATAGACCATGTGGCCATTGCTTACACCACAACCTAAGCATTACACAAAATGCACCACCATATTTTAATCATGCAAGTTGTTAGATCTTAACATTACCATTCATATCACTGGTTTGGATAAACAAGTGCAGTACCATTAGGTAATAATGCAAGCCATCATAATCATTCCATACCACTGCCAAATTTAAGTACTACTGCGTAGCAATAAGATGGAGTATAACCAACATCAGAGTCAATAATTAAAATAAACAAAAACCACCACCACAAAATACTAGCAAAAAATATAAAACAAAAAGCAAAATGAAAAACAAGACCAATATACATATGGAAACCAATCTTCCATATGCATATTAATCAGGATTCAGCAAAAAAATATTCTTTTAAAGACATTACTTGGACCAGAGATGGGTATGTTCATTGTTTACATGTAGCTGAAAAGCATAAACCATCTTATTTCAAAAACATGCCTAGGTGATTTGATTTGCTAAGCCCAAAATCCACTATAGTGTCAAGCATATGGATCCAAAAGGCTTCTTTCTTTAATAGAATAAGTGCTCTATCCCCACCTGTTGACAAATGGGGTATCCAATTAATCATCATACAGCAAAGTGTTTTAATTTGATGTCCCCTGTTAATAAAGTGTTTGGCCACAGCTTTATCAGTTCTCCACTAGTGTAGGCTAACTGATCTGTGATTTGCCACTCTTTCTTGGAAGGTTCTGATCATCTTCCTACCATACAACCTGCATGGGTACATCAGAATGTAAATAATATGATCTATTAGAGAGGATAATCTGTATCATAGATAATTATTTTGCCACCATAAAGAGGTCAGAAATTGCTGCTGGTGAGCGTTGTTCTACAGGTGATAATGACAAAGCATCTATAACATCTTGGTTTAGAGCTAGGCAGTCAGTTCTTAATCTGTATGGCACCTTCTTTAATATCAGATTGTAATAATAGCTCTATAACATAAGATACCATAACTTAATATGACCCATTTATTGGATTCTAAACTCGAAGCAATCTGATACATAGAAACTGGTGGAAAATGTATTTATATTTGGAATAGAAGAGTCTATTTAAGCCTGTTGTATGAAATATCCTCAATGTCTGCTTTGTGACACTGGTGAAAGAGCTCCCTTTTTAAATTGTAGCCCAGTTGATATTCAGACTATGTTATGCACCTTTTTATTAAATTGTATTTTTAATGAGGATCAATTTATGTTCAATTTAAATTTGATTAAAATATGATTTGTGTGTGTGTTTTTTTTTAATTCTTAACTATGCAATTTGTAATACACAGGATCTTTGATGACACTAGATACCTGGGTCTCTATTACTACGGCATTATAAAACTGATGCCACAAAGTAGCTATTGCTACTCATGGTGCTATAGTTATGCATAATGGCTATCTCAAGTTATCTTAAGATAGTATTCTCTGCAACCAATAGTTTATTTTTGTTATATTTATATAGTGCTTCTATAATATCCAATGCTTTATATAGAATATTTAATAATTTACATCAGTCCCTGCCCCAGTGGAGCTTACAATCCATATTCCCTACCACACAGACACTGGGGGGTAAATTTATCAAGCTGCAGGTTTGAAAATGTGGAGATGTTGCCTATAGCAGCCAATCAGATTCTAGATGTCATTTTGTAGAATGTACTAAATAAATGATAACTAGAATCTGATTGGTTGCTATAGGCAACATCTCCACTTTTTAAAATCCTCAGCTTGATAAATTTACCCCTAGGGTTACTTTCATCACAAGTCAATTAAACTACCAGTATGTATTTGGAGTGTGGGAGGAAATCGGAACGCCTATAGGACACCCACGCAAACACAGAGAGAGATCATACATTCATACATACTCCACACATATAGGCCCCTGCTTGGAACTGAACACATGGAATTGTTAAATAAATCAAGGCATTCTTTTGGAATAAAGGCTGATTCATTCAAATATCTACATAAAAAGCAGGATAGCAGGGCTGCTACTAGTTTCTCACTGTCACATTATCAGCTATTTGAATGTAATCATTGCTCTTTGTTAGGCTAGCTACATCAATACTGGTCCAATTGTGGGCCAATACATTTAGCCCACAGCACACAAGCTTCCCCAAAATCATGAAAACCAGACTACAGCCCTGTTCTCATTATGACACCAGGACTTGAGTGCCTGGTCACATTTCTATTTAAAAGGTAATGAAAGCTATCTTTGTGCTGCAGTTGGTCTGAATATTGCAGAACGACCAGCTTTTCTCAGTGTTCACCAAAAATATCAATATACAGTGTTTTTACTTGCTCATCGCAGTAAACAGCAAGATATAAAGTTGGCATCTATAGCTAGAAATCTTATTTTTTGCACAGCCTGTAGGTACAATGTTATGTCAATGGCAGTGTAGGTTAAAGTAGTGTAAAATTGACTGCAAATAGACTGCAGACACATTGTGCATGTTTAAATAGCTAAACACATTTCTAAACAAATGTATACCTGCTGCATACAGAAACATGAAAAAAGTCACTGTAAGTGTCCTTTGTTTTCTATGTTCCATACAAGTTTCAATACCTGGCATCGACCACTAATCTGAGATATTTACAGCCATCTTCCTTTGTTAGGAGCACAGTATTAACATGATTGCACATTTTGATAAAGTTACACACATTTCCTGTTGCTATTTTTGTTTTGAAGAATCGATTATATTACTCTTGGGAGGGTATATAATTAAATGTCTTAAGTCATCATGATACTGTAATGTTTACCATGTAAATTCCATGAGGTATTTCCTTTACAGCCATCTTTCAAGGGTATTGAGTGATTTAAGGGATTAACTACGCTTCACCTATTTTAATCTCATTTAGGCTAAGTGATGGAAAATCATTGCAATCAGATAAGTGTTCAGAGACTTTGATGAAATAAGATAACACTCCCTTCCTTATATTTCTATGCAATGTAAACTATCTAATATATTGAAAGCCTTTAAACAAAGCTAAGTATTTCGAATTGCCATTTCCTACTAGAACATTTTAACACAGGTGTAAATTTGAAATTCTAGATTTGTGTTACAGTTGCAAAAGAGATGGTTTATAAAACTGTCCAATGTGTCCTCATTTCATATTGACATCTATTAAGAATGAATAAGAGTCACCTCTCATTGAAGTATTTATCTCCTGACCACCGGATGTCCGAATATTAAAGAACCTGAATCGTGTCTGGAGGACAAGGTAAGGGAAGGAAATCCCATCAGTACTCGGCCACCACATTAACTTTATAATTTTACACCAAAGTTATGTGGTGGTCGAGACTGAAGGGAGTTCCTTCCCTTACCTTGTCCTCCAGACACGAGTCAGGTTGTTTTTTGGTCGGATATCCGGTGGTCAGGAGATAAATTCTTCAATGAAAGGGACAAGGATTGGACAAATAACTTGGGTTTATTAAAAATGCGGTAAAGATAATTTTGGTAAGCCACCGCGCCACTGTCCCCTTCAACTCAATGGTAATGACAAAATATTCATTTGATCAACATAGAGCACAATAGCATTTAACATATAATATACAATAAATCAATTTTTATGTAAATCACATAACATTAACATCAACTAAAACATTTGGTGCACCAATATTATCCCTGGTAACGTTACCATATTTTACACTCAGTCCTGGGTTGAACTGTGCACAGGAACTTAGTAGAAGTGGTGCACGTGGTTGGGGCTCATAAATTACTTTTTCACACCAAATAAACTGATGATCTTTTGTATTACACAGTCTCTTTTGTGTGTATTCACAGACCTCTCTATTTTCTCTCCTCTCACACTGTTCTCAGTACATAGCTCAGTCTGTTTAGTGTGATGTCACAAATCTCTATACTGCTTATTTGTTTTCAGTATTTTCCTTTTTACTCACACCTCTCTTTGGCTCACTTCTTATCTTCTTCTCTTCTTACACTTACTTCACTTTTAATCTGCTTATATATCACTTTGTCCGATTTTCATTCTGTTCCTATTTTTCTCTCTCAGTCTATGCAGACACAGGGATCTCTCTCCCTCAGAAGTCTAGAACTTTCCTCTCCCCACTGCCTCAACAAAGCTTCTAAGCTTATGTGGGGAAGCCTGGTGAGACCAGATGATTTGCATAGAAATCATACCATGGAATCCACCTAAATAGGTGGGAAGACACAGAGGTTGAATATTTGAGCCCAATGTTTCCATTACATAACTGCTCTGAATTTTGGATATCATTTAGAAATAAGTGGGGCAGCTGGGTTTTTCCAATGTTGAGCAATTACGGGTCTGGTCACGATAAGTATATGTCCGGTGACATACCTGTTGCAGTGCTGGAGCTGAGGAAGGAAGAGTTGGAGAAGAGCCATTCCAGGGAGAGTCTGCAGTCTCATGCCAGTAACCTGTTGTATTTGGTCAAACACTTCCCCCCAAAGAGGGCAAATCTTCGGAAAGGACCAGAAGACATGTGTGAGGGTTCTGATCTCATCATATTCCCTCAAACAAAACTTAGAAACTGTAGGCCAGATCCTATGGAGTTTATCAGCTATGGAGTACCGCCTATGAATTATCTTTACTAACATCTCTGAATGGTTAATGCATCTAGACATTTTATATATGTTCTAGAAACATTTTTCCCACTCCCCATCAGACAGAGAAAGTTGGAGAATTGCCTCCCAGTGAGATTATATTGGCAGTTTGTCAGATTCTAATGGCAAGGAGAGGGACAGAACAGTGGTTGTACAACGGGGCTGTTACGGACTTACCTTATCCCCGCCGCTCCGTCCAGCCGCACTTCCGCATTCAGGACCATGTGACCGCACCCGGAGGCGGTCACATGACCACAACCTAGAGGCGGGGATTTTGAATCCCCTTCTGTATAAAAACCTCACTCTGACACTCGCTGAGTGTCAGAGCAACACTTACCTGTTCCTGGCTCCTGCTCTTCGTGGATTGCAGTGTCTTCCTGTTTCCAGTGTCTCCTGTGTGCTGATCTCTGCCTGTTTGACTCCCCTGGCTCTCTAATCCCTGTGTACCGACCCGGCTTGCTGACCATTCTCCTATTCTTGTGACCCGTGTACCGAACCTGGCTTGTTGACTCCGAGTTGCCTTCTGATTCTGCCTGACTCCAGTCCTGTGTACCGAACCGGCTTGTTGACTCCGCTACCACCGCTTCACTCCGCTGTACTACATCTTGAGGCGAACCTGGGGACCGCGACCTGCGACTCCTGGCAGCGAAGTCCACCCCGCCTTGCGGCGGTTCTTGGTGAACACCGGGGAGATCGTTAGACTCCGCACCTCAGGTAAGCCAGCGCTAATCAAGATTAGTAATATAGTATCCAGAATCTGTTACAGTTTGCTCTGACCATGGATACCACAGCTAAAGATCTGTTGGAGCATTTAGTAGGAAGGATGGATAAACAAGAAGCTAACCAAGAGCAACTTTTAAAATTCCTCAATAGTCTATCCACTCGCTTGGATGTTGTCCAGAACACCCTAGTGGCTGGTGGATCACCTGGGCCGGCAGTGGCCCCTGTACCTCAGGCAGCAGCAGCAGCTTCTTCCTCGCAGCTACGGTTACCTAACCCACCTAAGTTCGATGGAGACCCTAAAAATTGCAGAGGATTTTTAAATCAATGCTCCATACAATTCGAGCTTCTACCTGGGAACTTCCCCTCCGGAAAAACGAAAGTGGCCTATGTGATTTCGTTATTGTCCGGTCAAGCTTTAGCATGGGCTTCCCCCTTATGGGAGAGGGACGACCCCATTCTACAGAACTTCAACCTCTTCTTGTCCACCTTCAAGAAAATATTTGATGAGCCAGGAAGGGTGTCCAATGCCGCTTCCGGCTTACTACGACTCCGCCAGGGAAACCAGTCTGTGGGGCAGTATGCGGTCCACTTCAGAACCATGGCCTCTGAACTTCGCTGGAATGATGAGGCTCTAGTAGCTACATTCTGGCAGGGCCTTTCAGACCGAATCAAAGACGAGTTGGTATCCCAGGAACTCCCTATGTCTTTGGACGACATTATCTCCCTCTGTGTCAAGGTTGATTTGCGTTTCAAGGAACGTAATTCCGAGAAGGAACAGTCGCGGCGTAGCATGATTCGCTTGGCCCCCAACTTCCAAACCCCTGTTCTTCCCCCTGAAGAGCCCATGCAACTTGGGAGGACCCGCCTATCAGCCGAAGAGAGGGAGAGGAGATTTCGGAACAAGTTGTGTTTATATTGTGGAGAGAGTGGCCATCTTCTGAGTTCTTGTCCCAAACGCTCGGGAAACGACAGGGCCTAACGAGTTCTGGAGCTGTGTCGTTGGGCCTCTTTTCTCAGTGTCAGTCAGTTCCCAATAGTAATGATTGCCTGTCTATTCCCATTTCCCTTCAGTTAGGACAAAAGACCTTCCCGCAGTCGGCTCTTCTAGATTCCGGAGCCGCAGGAAATTTCATTTCTGCCACAGTAGTTAAACAATTCGCTATTCCCACACAAGCCTTGGAACAACCCATCTCTCTGATGGCCATTGATGAGGGAAGAATCCCTGAGGGGTCCATCTTGGTACGCACTATTCCTCTTCTACTTCAGATAGGAGCACTTCATCGGGAGAAGATTTCTTTTCTAGTAATACAGAGATCTACCAACCCAGTCATCCTAGGACTTCCTTGGTTTCGTGCCCACTCTCCCACCTTGGACTGGAAATCTGGTCACATATTGTCCTGGGGACAGTCCTGCTTCTCTCGCTGCCTACAGAGAGTGGTTCCCCCGAATAGTCCCAGACGTACCCAAGAATTTCCTGTGACTCTCCTGCCTGAGCCATACCAAACCTTCTCTGATGTTTTTTGTCAACAAGAGGCCACTAGACTTCCTCCTCACAGAATCTGGGACTGTGGCATTGATCTGATACCTGGTAAACCCATTCCCAGGGGCCGTGTTTACCCCCTTTCCCTCCCGGAATCTAAGGCTATGGAGGAGTACATCCAAGAAAATCTAAACAGGGGCTTCATCCGCAAGTCTGCCTCCCCAGCTGGGGCTGGCTTCTTCTTCGTAAAAAAGAAAGATGGGGGCCTCCGCCCTTGCATTGATTACAGAGGCCTGAATGCCATTACCGTTAAAAATCGGTATCCACTGCCACTGATTTCTGAACTATTTGACCGGATCAAGGGTGCCACCATCTTTTCTAAACTTGACCTCAGAGGAGCGTATAACCTTATACGCATTAAGGAGGGGGATGAATGGAAGACGGCGTTTAACACCCGAGACGGCCACTTTGAATATCTGGTCATGCCCTTCGGGCTATGCAATGCCCCAGCCATATTTCAGAGCTTTATGAATGAGCTGTTTCAAGACCTCTTGTACCAATCTGTAGTCATCTACTTGGACGACATTCTCATCTTTTCTCAAGATCTAGCATCTCATCGTACTCATGTATTGGAGGTCCTCTCTCGTATCCGAAAAAATCAGTTATTTTGCAAATTGGAGAAATGCACCTTCGAGCAGAGACAAATTCCCTTCCTGGGATATATTATTTCGGGCACCGGTCTACAGATGGATCCCACAAAATTGAAAGCCATACTTGACTGGCCCCAACCTTCAGGCCTTAAAGCCACTCAACGCTTCCTAGGATTCTCCAACTATTATCGTCAATTTATCAAGGGGTACTCCTCTCTCGTGGCTCCCATCACAGCATTGACCCGCAAATCTGCTGATGCTGGTATTTGGTCCTCTGAGGCTATCCAAGCCTTTATATTATTAAAGTCTCTCTTTTCATCCGCACCCATTCTTCAACAGCCAGATTGTTCTCGTCCCTTTGTCCTGGAGGTAGATGCCTCTTCTGTTGGCACAGGAGCCGTACTATCACAGCGAGGTTCTTCTGGAAAACTTCATCCCTGCGGATTCTTTTCCCGTCGCTTTTTACCTGCTGAGAGGAACTATGGGATTGGCGACAAAGAGCTCCTGGCCATCAAATTGGCTCTCTCCGAATGGAGACATTTACTAGAAGGAGCACAATTCCCTATCACCATATATACCGACCATAAGAATTTGCTTTACTTACGCACTGCCCGATGTCTAAATCCTCGACAAGCAAGGTGGTCCTTATTCTTCTCACGCTTTGATTTCAACATCACTTTTCACTCAGGATCTAAGAACACGAAGGCAGACGCCTTATCTCGCTCTTTTGATCCAGCTGACATGGAATCCTCGGAAGATAAGAAATTCATTGTAAATCCATGTCAAGTATTGGCAGCTACACACCTGAAAAAGGGCTGTCCTCCAGGCAAAACATTCATCTTGCCACATCTACGCACCCGGCTCCTTCACTGGGCTCATCACTCACTCTTCTCTGGGCATGCCGGCATTCGCAAGACCTGGGACTTATTGTCCCGAAGCTACTGGTGGCCTTCCTTGCTGGAGGATGTGAAGAGATTTGTTGCTGCTTGTTCCAAATGTGCTCAACACAAGACCTCTAGGAAGAAGCCTTATGGATGCTTGCTCCCATTACCCATTCCTGATTACCCTTGGTCACAGATCTCCATGGATTTTATCACGGACCTTCCCCCTTCCAAATCCTGTACTGTAGTGCTTGTGGTCACGGATCGCTTCTCTAAAACAGCTCACTTTATTGCTCTCAAAGGCCTTCCTTCTTCCTCCTCCTTAGCCGATATTTTTATTAAAGAAATATTTCGCCTCCATGGCTGTCCTCAACATATTGTCTCCGATAGGGGATCACAATTCATATCAAAATTTTGGCGGTCTTTTTGCAATAAATCCGGGATTAAGCTTGACTTCTCTTCCGCATATCATCCCCAGTCCAATGGGGCTACTGAGAGAACCAACCAAGAATTAGAGAAGTTTCTAAGAATATTTATCTCTAGTAACCAAGACAACTGGGTGGACCTTCTCCCTTGGGCCGAGTTCGCCCATAACAACCATTTTCATGAGGCCATCTCTAACTCCCCCTTTTTTGTTCTGTATGGCTGCCATCCTAGACTACCCACCTTCTCTCAAGTCTCATCTTCTGAAGTTCCAGCAGTGGACTCTCTGGTTCGTAACTTCTCTGATATTTGGGAACAAACCAAGACAAACTTAAAACAAGCAACTACTCGTTCCAAAAAATTCTACGATAAAAGGAGAAGAATGACTCCAAGTTTTGCAGTTGGTGACAGGGTATGGCTATCCACCCAGAACATTCGTTTAAAGGTTCCCAGTAAAAAATTTGCTCCCAAGTTTATTGGCCCATTTGCTATATCTGAGATTATTAATCCCGTAGCCTTTAGATTGAGTCTGCCTCCCTCCTTACGCATACCCAATGTCTTCCATGTCTCCTTGTTAAAACCGATGGTAACCAACAGATTCTCCACCTCATCCAGAACTCCGCCTCCTGCTGTGGATCGGGATCAAGTTGAATACGAGATTAAAACTATCCTAGATTCTCGTAAAGTTCAAGGTGCCATACAGTTCTTGGTGGATTGGAAGGGTTATGGCCCTGAGGAGCGCTCATGGGTAAGAGCCATTGACCTACATGCTCCCCGTCTACTTAAATCCTTCCATAAAAAATTTCCTTTGAAACCCTATTAGGTGTTCGGAGTCCACCTTTATGGCAGGGGGTACTGTTACGGACTTACCTTATCCCCGCCGCTCCGTCCAGCCGCACTTCCGCATTCAGGACCATGTGACCGCACCCGGAGGCGGTCACATGACCACAACCTAGAGGCGGGGATTTTGAATCCCCTTCTGTATAAAAACCTCACTCTGACACTCGCTGAGTGTCAGAGCAACACTTACCTGTTCCTGGCTCCTGCTCTTCGTGGATTGCAGTGTCTTCCTGTTTCCAGTGTCTCCTGTGTGCTGATCTCTGCCTGTTTGACTCCCCTGGCTCTCTAATCCCTGTGTACCGACCCGGCTTGCTGACCATTCTCCTATTCTTGTGACCCGTGTACCGAACCTGGCTTGTTGACTCCGAGTTGCCTTCTGATTCTGCCTGACTCCAGTCCTGTGTACCGAACCGGCTTGTTGACTCCGCTACCACCGCTTCACTCCGCTGTACTACATCTTGAGGCGAACCTGGGGACCGCGACCTGCGACTCCTGGCAGCGAAGCCCACCCCGCCTTGCGGCGGTTCTTGGTGAACACCGGGGAGATCGTTAGACTCCGCACCTCAGGTAAGCCAGCGCTAATCAAGATTAGTAATATAGTATCCAGAATCTGTTACAGGGGCACTCTGGGATAAGTGGTTAAGAAAAATTATAAAATAAAATGAAAATTTTTATTGGTATGTATTAAAATGAATTCATCCTAGTAAAATAAAGCTACGCAAAATATTAAAAACAAAGGGAGTGAAATTAAAAGTTGCAAATCAACTCTGTGGTCAAAACTCTTAGGAACTGATAAATCATATAATATGATGTAATTATGTGAATCAGTGGGCAAATATATAATATCCAAACAGAGGTACATACATAGGGCTTGTATTTAAGTCATCTATCGTACAATGATAAATACCATAGATTGATGAATTGGATAATTTCCTTTATTCTGTGTCTAGAGACATCAATCAAAGTTTTAATGTAATTTCTTAAATAGAAATCTGATGTACTAAGTTACTAGAGGTATATATGAGATTTATTCTGTGAACATTGCAGTTAATGACATGCTCATTGTTTGTATTTCAGAATTGTATCAATGTATACTCAGCCCCTAAAGATAGATACTATTCACAGTGTAATTCCCTGTATACTAATCTTAGTCTGATAAAGGGAGGGGAATTTGTCTGTGAACACTATAATTGGTGACACAAACACTGCTGGTCTATCAGGGTAGTGATATATCTTATAAGACCTCTGATCCCAAATTAAGCAGAAGCGCTGATCGCTATTGTATCTCCAGAACCCCTCACATAATCCTATTTTATTTGTCGTAGTAGGTCTGAGAGGACCAGATTAAACAGAGCGATATCTGCCTAATTAGATTAAAACACACAAAAGCGAACGCCAAAAAAAAAAAAAAAGTTTGTCAGATTCGACAGGAGACATGAGGACCTTATACCATGTGGATATTCCATCTTTGTGGGTAGAGGAAGAGAGTATCAACCCTACATGGGGGGATGGGGGATTTCAGAGAGGGGGAGTGAGTGTCTTGTGACTGTATCCAGTGGAGTATCTGTAGATATTTATAAAAGTCTTGTGCAGGGATGTAATATTTATCCCATCTTTGAAAGAATGACAAAAGGCAGCCACCCTCAAAAAGATCCTGCACATTGGAAATGCCCTGATTGTGACACAGAGATAGAGATAGATTCAGGATTAATTTAGTTAATGCCAGTACGGTAAGAGGGGAGGGAAAAGTCTTGATTAGGGGCTAGCATCTTGTCCCATACAACTAGAGAGTCATGTACACTCAGTAAGGTAGAGTCATTCACCGGTCTCCACATCTTATTAATCGAGAGCACATCCGCTAAAGGAAAATGGGAAGAGTTTTGACTTTCAATGCTAAACCATGATTTTTGAGGGAGAGTAGCTAACCAATCTTTAATTTGGTCCAGCAAGCAAGTTTGTTGGTAGATTTCCAATTTAGGAGCAGCAAAGCCTCCTTTCAATTTAGAACAAAATAAACGAGCCCTAGCCCTCTATATAAAATTAAGAGATATTGTATAAAATGTATTAAATAATTTTTTTCTGGTAAAGTTTAGCAGTAGCATTGTTGATCTGCAATAAGGAAATATACAGCTTCTTATGGAGATTCACAAGGTCTGCTTTAACAGTGGGCTTAGAAGGATTCTGTTTCTGCTGTATTTCTAGAAATGCAATCTGGGATTCATATGATGACTCCACTTCATTGAGTGTTTCCTAAATCTGTCCGGACCTTTTCACAGAGATGTAATTGTGGTGTAGGTTCCATTTCTATAGATTGTGAGTTTTGGCAGAAAGCCCCATCTGTATTGGATATATGCAGTTTACAGTGGAGAAGTGAACTGGTAGAAGAGTCTGTGCTTTGCAAGAGTAGTAGAAGATATATCTGGGAACAGTTGCAGGCCATCTAAAGCCTTGAAAGTAGAAGAAAAGGTAGAGATGCTCTAGGGATCTGGGGTATGCTTTGATGTTGAATCTGGACTTGCTTGGAATTTGGCAACCAGTGGATCCTTTCTATAAGGAGATCGTTGGAAGGCAGACAGAAGCAATTTGTTGAATAGATCAGTAACAAACCCATAAAGATCCTCATTGGAGTCCGAGTTTGAAATGCCCCGAATTTTGATGTTGTTGAGCCGGGACCTGTCCTCTAGGTCAGTGAGTTTGCCTTTGATCACAGAAATTTCATCATGGAGAATGTCATGGGCAGATATCAGGTCATTGTGGGAAGAGACATGCTCTTCTATCTTATTTTTGAGGTGGTCCGTACAAGGTCAAAGAGGCACCAAGCCAGAATTTATTTCTGTGACAGTTGATCTGAATTCAGTTGTTATATCACATTTGAGGGCCAACAGCAGGCATTTATCTTAGTGTGACAAGGCATACAGTTTCAAGTAGCTGGGAAACATTAGCAAAGTCCAACCTCGATTGAGGAGGCAAAACCTGAGGAGGTGATGGGCTGCACATATCTACCTGTTCCATAGGAATAAGCTGAATTGGATGTTGATGCGACAGTATTAGCTCCAAAGAAATTCACCGGAGTGACCGATTTAGAGGATTTCACCTTTTAGGTGGCAATTGCTCAATGAAATAAGAAAGTTACCAGAAGCAAATAAGCACAGATGGAGAAGGATCTCTCAGGAGTAAAGGAATGTCCAGGCTTACAAATATTGCAGTGAATGTTATGGCATGAGGTAATGTGAGGTCAGAGTGAGGCCCATTAGCAGAGATTAACTAATCCAATTAGGCAATGCTGTACAGTTGAAAGCAAGTTGCTGAGCCATCCAGCAGGTGGCAGTAAAGCTCCTCTTATTTCAGCTTACTCGATCTGTAACATGAACATTGTCAACAGGACTCACGGTAGAGTGAGAAGAGGCAGAATGATGAGAACAAATTACAGTCTATATAGCAAGGGAATAGTGGGCAAAATAGGGAGCAAAGAGCAGGGTGTTCTGCAGTATAGTCATCCCCCGTTCGCTCTTCTGACACCGGGTAGGGAATCAATACATTGCATGTGGGTGTGTACAGGAACCGGAGTCCGTGCAGAGACTGGAATCTCCCATGTGCAAGGCCACGGTGTTAGAGGCAAGGCACATCAACTCTACATTCTCCATCGTTCACTTGATTCCCCTATTGGAAACGGACCCAGAGTGTACCAAAGGGTCCACTGAAGGGTGAGGAGATGATTGGCGGGCACAACAGGGAATGGTGATCCCTGAGTTAGGTGGAAAAAATTGCCTAATTGCGGTGCCCAAAGAAGAAGCGACTGTTCAGTATGGCTGCTAGCTATGCCTGAGATGAGTGAAATTTTAAACATTTTACAGCCAAATATTTACTTCTCTCCTTGCGTCGCCGTGACTTTTCCAATGTTTTGCTGGTAAACTTTGGCCTTAAGTGGTCCCAGCACTTCTTCACCCACCCCACACAACAGAACAAATTGACAGTTGTAAGTAGAACTTTTAATTCTGTGAAATATGAATTTATATATATGGTGGAGATTTAATGGCCTGTTCTTCTGCAAAATTAAATGTGCACTAAATTTCTCTATGATTTTGCTCATCTTTACCTGATTTTAACTCATATGTAGCAAAGTGCAGAGTCACCAAAAATTATCCAAATAAATACTGCTCATTGCAGAATGAGGCCAATCACAATGCATGCAACATAAAAAACCAGGGCCTGATTCATTAAGGATCTTAAATGAAGAGGTATCTTATTTCAGTCCCCTAGACAAAACCATGTTACAATGCAAGGGGTTTAAATACTGACTGTATTTTCATGTAGCACACAAATATCAACTTTAAATTTCAGTGTACAAATAAGCTATCAAGTATTTGTGTGCTACATGAAAAAACAGTCAGTATTTAACTTGTGCAAAACAGAAAACTAGTTTGCACCCCTTGTATTGTATCATGGTTTTGTCCAGGAGACTGAAATAAGATACCTCTTTATTTAAGATCCTTAATGAATAAGGCCCTCAATCATCAAGCATCAACAAATGTCTATAGCCTTTGAAAAAGGAGCATAAAGCCAGATTCGGAACAGTGAATCACTGGACACCCATGCAAAATATAGGGATAGGGGGCATGATGTTGGCTCTCAGTAGAGCAGAGTAGTGGGCCCCCCACTCTCCTCCGGGCTCTGTAGCCACCGCATGACTTGCACCCCCTTTATTAAACCCTTGCCTACAGCCCCTCAGACACTTATTCTTTCTGGATTTCACTATTGGAAATTGTCTGTGGATGTACATTTAGGTTCCTTACATTTGCTACACAGCCATGTAAACAGTACTGCAGCATTGCTTACCCAATTCATCTATTCCATTTTTTCTACACACTTTACAATGTAGATGGTGCCATTAAATATTAAATATAGGTGTAGAAAATTAATTTTAATCTCAATCTGTGTATTTTTACAGTCACACTCTGACTGCCATAAAACACAGTTGTTTTTGCAATTTGCGATGCAGTGCATCATGGAGGCACACAGCCTCCCTACATACGGGAGAATGGTCTGCTCTCCCAGGAGTCTGCGAAACCTACCCAGAATTTGGGAGTCCCCCATAGATTCAGGGAGAGTGGGCATGCATGGGCTAAAGAGAAGGAAATACAGAGACAGAGAGATATAGAAAAAAGGTGAGAGGAAGGGTAAGAGATAAGAAGTAGAGGGAAAATGAGAGATGGCGAGAAAAATGAAAAAGAAAGAGAGAGGAAAAGGTATAAAAAGAGAGAGAAAAGGAAAGTGAAAACAATGAAAAGAAGAAAAAGAGAAAAGGAGAGAGAGAAAGACTGAATAAAAAAGAGAAAAACAGAGAGGAAGTAAAGGCAAAGAGAGATAGAGGAGACAAGAATGAGAGAAGGAGATGCCCTCCTACCCCCTCCTTCCCCCCAAAACAGGTTTTAAAAACCAAAATAAAACCTTTTTGTTAAAATTTTCTTTCCTTGCATTGGGTTTTGATTGAGATGGTATTTTGGCCTCAACAGAGATGTCATGTGGCAATGACAATTGTGTCTGATGTAATCTTGCCATTTGAAATTTTAGCCCCTCTTTTCAGACAAAAAGTGTCAGTGTGGGCGTGCAATTTAGAATGTGTAGATTGGTTTCCCTAGCATGACATTGTCACTAACACTGTTGCTTATCAGAAGTGAAGATATCTAAGACAAAGATCTATAGATAGCAGAGATATTTTCCTACCCACAAAAGCATTCTGTAAATTATCCCATTGAAAGTCATTGGAACCAACTTCTTTCAGGTTATACACACACTGAGCTTGATTCATTAAGGAATGTAAATGTTGATATGTGGTGTATTTTGTATAAAATCAACCTGCGCATGCTCAGAACTGGACGTAACGCCATTTAACACAGAAATATCCGATTAATCTTTGAGCGCAAAGGTCCCTTTCTACAGCCTACGATTTCATTAGTGAAACTGGGAGGAGTGGGGGCGTATGCACAATGACGTCTCTTTGCAGGCCAACTGTATTATTGGTGCTGTTTAGGTGGTAATTTAGGGAGGTGATGGCTGTACAAGGTACAAGCATTTGTAAAGCACATTGTACAGCCAGCGCCTCCTTAAATTACCACCTTAACAGCACCAATAATACAGTCGGCCTTCAAAGAGACGTCATTGTAGGCTCATGTCATCTTGATTGATCGAAATTGTTTCAAGTCTGTTGGGGATGACACTTTTGGTGTCATCATGTCGGGGTATGTGCTGTCGGGGTTTACAACGTCGCCTTGACGTACCCAACCCTGGCCAATTACTAGTGATGACAGCTTTTTATGCATGCTAGAACATTTGTAATCTGGAGCAACTGTAAAAATGTATTTTATGTACAGTAGACATTCATCATAATGTATTTTATGGGGGAAAAAAAACTTCTTTATGTTTTGTCATTAGTGACAGTAAATTATTAACAAGTGACATTAATTGAAATTTTTTCTGTGCGTTCTTTTGAAACTTTATACGCTAAATATGTAATGGATGTATCCTGCGGTGTTTTGTCTGTCACAGTAGAAAGTACCTAGACCCTTATTCAGTAATAGACATTTCTTCAGATCCGCTCTATGTTGAATACGACGCGCGTGTATGTCCCATTTACATATGCTTTTAAAAACACGTTTTTAAAAACCCAATAATTGCACTTCCTCTCCTCCCTCGCCTTCCTAATTTCTCAATGCTCTCAAATTCACTTTTACTTCTTTGCACCAGTTCTCAGCTGTAATGATTTTATTGCACTTTGTTTCTGTTTTTGTATTGCCCTGAATGGTGTGTTCTGTTTTGTCCCATACTCTATATGTACAGCGCTGCGGACCCTTTGTGGTGCCATATAAATAAAAGAGAATAATGATGATGATAACAATAATAATAATATTACATTTGAAATATGGTTTATTCTGTATATTGGATCATTGTCCAGTGTCTTTTTAAAATACATCTTTAAACTGTTTTGTTTACATTTGTTAGCAGACAGCATAGTAGTATTAAGAAAACAAACATCTCAAAACCATCTTAACACTTGTGAACATACCAAGTTATGTTGAATATACAGTATATGAGGTTACAAGTTTTCTAAACCACAGGTGATCAACAAAGGTATCATGTATAATTGGAAAAAGCTCAGGTGGCATATCACCTTTTTTAATATACCAAAAAGACCTTTGTTTAATCTGTAAGTGAATGAGATGCTGTCATAGAGGAACATGAATAATTTTCATTAGTTAAATGATTACTTGACTGCAATATCTTAGAGCAGTTGCACTGTAAGAAGGTCAGTGTAGTGCAAAGCCTGAACTACGGGACAAGAAAATTACTGAGGAGATGTTGCATTGAAGAGCAACACTAATAGAAATAGACTCATGTTTCAGATAAGAAAGTCTTTCTTTGTTCCATTTTTCTTATTTCGTTGTAATTGGAGTAATTTTACATCATGCTATATATGCTTTATATATATCACCACATTCACTTCATATTCAGCCCAAGGACAGCAGTTTGTTTGTTTTCTTCATTTCTCATAACAGCAGTCAGGATTATGTGCTTCAATATTTTTAGCTGGCTGTATAATTTAAAAGTTTGTTTTATGAACATTCTGGGTTTTCTTTTTCTTTTTTTGGAAGTGCTATCAAACTTTTTACATGTGCAATACGACTTAACCATACAGTGTAAGAGTGAGATGTAGAGCGCCCACCAGAGATACCAGTTGTGAGTGGCCAGGCGAGGAGGATGTAACCTTGCTAGGTATATACGTAGGTATGCATACGCATTTTTGTTGTGCATGTGAAGTATAGAAATTTGTATGTTATGCACTTCTAAAAGAGTCCCACGGTGCTCAATCCCGGAGCGTAAGCAATCATTTAAACAATGTGGCATTTAAACAATGGTCAATTGTTAGTAAGGGGCCTAATGTGTGTCAAGAAAACATTCGCCACATCATTCACCCTCCAACCACCAGTCTGCACAGTTGACACAGGATGGATTCATAGATTTATGTTGTTTACTCAAAATTAGGACACTCCTATCTGCATGTTGCAGCAAAAATCAAAATTCGTCAAACCAAGTAACGTTTTTCCAATCAACTGTCCAGTTTGGTGAGCCTGAGCCCACTGTAGTCTCAGTTTCCTGTTATTAGCTGGTGTTGTTTGCTATTGCTGTAGTCCATTCAAGGTTTGATGTGCTGTACGTTCAGATATATATCAGCAGGACTGACTGTTGGGCTGTTGTTAAGCAAAACTACCTGTGATGTGTAATGCATAAGAGTAGTTGCACATACAGATTTCCACTAAACTCAAAGTGTTTGCCAAGCAGTTGCACAAATGTATGGGCTTATCAAAATCTGTAAATAGTGTATCTCCTACATGGCAGGCTATAACAGATTAATCTCCAGATAAACAGACATCACCCAGCTCCTAAGTACACTTTCACAACAATTCTTACAGTACTTTCTGTTCATTTACTTTTGACAAAGGTAAGTGACCACAAGAGTGGTAGAAATAAAGTAATATGGATTACAGTATTGCAGCTATAAATCATTTAAGACTCTGATAAATGCATATCTCCCAATATTAACACTGAAACTAACCTGACAACCAGTGCTGCTCTGCATCCTTTGCCAGCCACTACCTATCATCTATCCTTGTAACTGTTCTATAGCAGGAAGGTTAGTGCTGCAGGGAGGGAGTGCTGGGCAGAGAGGGTATGACTGTGCGGTCCAGTAGAAAGCTGCAAACACTATGCTATTGGTAAGCATTTCTCCTTCCCCCAATTTACAACCAATTAGTTTGAGGTGGCGCAGTCCTCAGAGGATGAGCTTAAATCCATGGCATCTCCAGCCACCAGTTCTCTATAAATTTGAGCATCTGTGGGATGAGATAGAACAAGCTATTTGGAGTCTCTACTCCATCAGTAATTTACTCCAAGTATGACCTACAATAGAGGCAACATGAGCCAGCATTACTGTCTTTTATTATGTTCATACAGGTACATCAGGAATTGTAGAAAATAAACTTTCCAAATTAGTGTTTCAAAATAGAAAAACAGGAAAATGTGAAAGTCATAAATTAAAAGAATATAATCATAGATGCCTTCACGGGTAGATTAAGATTATATTTTTAAATGATCAAATAACTAATCTAGACATTCTATTGATTCATGCAACTCATTTCTGCAGCACAAACGAAAAGAAATGTGAATGTCAGTGCACACTTAGATACAATATGTAAAAATTGGAATAATATCCAATACAAGAACATAATTTGGATTTAGCAATGTGGATGACTTTAATTATTCACAATCTCTCATAGTACCCAGGATAGTGACATATAATTCACGTTGAATCATCACCCGTCATATATTTCCCCGTATGTCACTTTATTTTACAGTGTTAAATCAATGACTCATCCCCTGTCCCTTCTTAACCATATTTTCACCACAACATTATTTAACATTACAATGATTCCCATAATTATGTCACATCTGCTGTATATGTGCCTCCTGCCATGAAGCATGTTGACTCATAGAGCATTCCATTTATTTAAACAGATTTTCACTAAGTTTGAAGTCCGCGGTGAGTAATTTTTCTTGTTTGTTGCAGTGAAGCAAATTTGAGAGACTAATTTTAAAAAGAATCAGTATTTTGTTTAACCTCAACTTTTATAATTTTTTAGGGAGGGACTGTAAAAGATGGGGGTGCGCGGTACATGCACATACAGAGATACCCAGTGTACAAAAATAGTATTTTGTTGAAAAATCATACAAATATACAATACTAGTAAAAAGCCAGTCAAAATGATGGAGAAAAATAAGAGTGTTTTTTGAATGTTCAACGGGCAATTTGCTGAGGAGTCATATTTGCATGGGGATGATGATCATGTTCACATTCTCTTTGGTCATCAGTCATAGTTTGTCGTCAGGCTTTATCTCGCTCAGCCCTTCGTCTTTTTGCTGCTGTTTGCTCTGCAGTTACTACCACAGCAGACATATGACTTTTAGGTGGCATCACAGTTACACTTTGTTGCTTAAATTAATTAGTATATTCCTATTAATTTAACACAAATTGCAAATAAAACGAGTGGATAGAAAATCAAGTCAATTTGGAATAGCAAACATTGTTATAAATAGTAACAGCCACCCAAAAAACCTAAATAAGCCAAATATAAAAAAAAGCCCAAGAAATGAGGAAAATCCAGTCAGTAGGAACAAAAGAGACATTTGCAAACATTTTATAAAATTTATTTGTGTGTTTTGTGTGTGTATTTATAAAGGTGAGGAGCAGTGTCAGTGTTTTACATATATAGATAATGAAAGAAAAAGGGGAATTCTATGCAAAAAATGTGTTACGTATGATTGAGGAAGTTGATCCAGAGTTTAGCCAAGTTTCCCAAAACAAGTGGTATTTACTTTTCTATAAGTTCCCATGATCCACCCAACTCATGCCCAGATCTGCCCAACCACACTCACATTCTCACAAAGCCATGCCCCTTCCTGAGGTCGATAATCAGTACAGTCCCAACAAAATAGGGACTGTTGGGAGATATGATTTGATGTAATAAGATCGTAATTCTATCCATTTGGGCAACAAACCAGATTTGTTACATACTTCATTTAGGATTGTAGCAGCTGAGTGAATACTACATATAAGTTAACGGACGTGTTTCTTAAATTTGGGAAAGGTTCTCTTCAGCAAATATTTTCAAGTTTAAAGGAGGACTTAGTCTAGAGAATTTGTGAGGGGTTTTATATATTTCCAAAAAGTTTGGATATGAGGACATTTGTACCACATGTGAATTAATGTACCAGACATCACAAAATACCACTAACATAAAGGTGAAATAGCTGGGTATATCCTATTTATTGTAGTTGCGGTCATGTAACCTCTCAAATAATCTATAGAAGTTACTTTTGTAGTGCATATTCCTTGAAGGAAAGCCACTCATAATGATCATATATTTTATTTAGTTCAACCTCTCATTGGATTATATTCTTGTCTCATCTTCTTGAAAAAAAGTGTAAAGGTATATACTTGAAATTAATGATTTTTGACACACTGACGTTTAAACAGAATGGGAGTGGAAAATCCTTGCTTTGGGTATATAAACAAGTTTCTGCAACATTGTAATTGCATTTTAGTGCCAAAGCTGAGTTTAGAATCCCAAAATGCTTGATTCTAATAATATACTGGGAACCCCAGTCTGCAAATTGGATAGTACGTAAAAAGGACTGATTGTGGATTCTACGCTCACCACTCTCCGGTGCAAGGTAATGCTTGATCAAGACAATATCCCCCCCACCTCCTCCCTTTGTTTCAATCCCCACCCCAAGCTCCCCACTTCACATAAATGTTACAATATACACAATGTAATCTTTTATTATATCACTGCACTGTTCTGCTCTTTTACTCTTTTTATACAATGTTTATGATATGGTTTTGAAAATAAAAAGTTAAAAATGGCTGACTGTGGAAAAGAAAGTTAGTGAGCAACTGTTCTTGCACTAAATCCCAGTTTGTTAGTGTGCTAGTTAGGGTTGTCTAGTGTCAGGAAATATATTTGTGTCCTAGGAATCCAAAGAATATTTAAATCTATGCCAGATAATTCCAATCTATTATTAGCCAATAGTTTATACTTGTCTGAAGATGCTAATATATCACGTGACTTAATTGCACAGTCTGGAAATATGTTATAACAGCTGGAGGGCTAACCGTCTTGCTCTAATTGAATTAGGAGTTTCTGACCCTTATTCTTTCACCATTCGAGATCATCAACATGGTTCTAGAACATATGACACGTTCAGTGGAATAAGGATTCTTTGTGAGTTCACTTTAACTGCCATCATTGTACATATGCAGGAAATTAAATACTTGTGACATTTCTCTAGCAGTAGAGGGAAGTTTACTTTTTATAAGGAGTCTGTCAGATAGATTCCTAATTATTTTAGACCTATATTTGACTATTTAAAATCAGAGCTAAGAGAAAGAAACTGTTCTATGGCCTTGAGGAGATCAACATTTAATGCTTAGGTTTTGTCAAAGTTAATATGGAAATTTTGATAAAGACCACATTTTTGTAATTCATATCCACTTATCAGTGAAATCATAGGTTTAGTACAGGTCATAAATATGTCTCCAGCGATTAATGAGGTTTTATAATGATTGTCATTTATTGAAATGCCTTAGGTGTCAGAATTCAGATGTATCAATGGAGCAAGTGTTTCTATAGTAAAGGCGAAGAGCAACTGGGATAGTGGGCATCCTTGTCTAGTGCCATTTTTAATTGGAATGTATTGAATAGGGCTACTGTAAAGATATAGTATTGTATCTGGTTGCTTGTATAATGCCAAGAACCATGGTAGGAAAGGGCCAGTAATCACAGCTGAGATTGTGACATAAAGTGGTTCCATTTAAATGCCTGTTTAGCATCACAGAATAGGAGGAGGAGTGGGATACCCTGATGTTTCACATCAGAATATCCCACTAGAATAATGATTCCTTATGTAAGTTATTATTTGTCTTTCTAGTATAAACCTCAATTAGTGTGAATTTAATAAGCTGTGTTAGCAGGAGTTTTATCTGTTTGCCAGTATATCACTGAGTATTTTTAAGTCTCCACTCCATGGAAACCACCCTCACCAAAGTCACCAAAGTTCTGCTCACTGCTCAACCCCTCTGCTGCCCTTGATATGTTTGACTACACTCCTCTCCTGAAAACCCTCCATTTCATCAGCCTCCTAACACTGTGCTCTCCCTGTTTTCCTCCAACCTCACCAACCACTTCTGTTCTGTCCCTCCATCTAACTCTACACCCTCTTCCCTTCCCTTACCTGTCAGAGTCTCTCAAGGATCTGTTCTTAGCCCCTACTCTTCTCCCTCTACTCCTACACCCCTGATGATCTCATTAGCTCCTTTGGCCTCCAGTATCACCTGTATGCTGATGTCACCTAAATTTCTCTCTCCTCCCTTGACATTTATCTGACACTCAATATGTTTAAGACTGAAATAATAGGCAAACATTTGGTGAGGAAAATGAGTTTAGGGGAAGACCACAAGAAGTGAATTGCAGTAATATATGTGGAGATTATGATTGAATAAATTAAAATGTTGCAGTATGCATATTCTTGATATGTTTCTTAGATGCACATAAATAGGATTTGGATACAAATTTTACATGTGATACAAAGGACAGTCCTGTGTTATGGATGATACCAAGGCAGTGAACTTGAGGGGTAGGGTTTATTGTTGTGTTGTTAACTAACCTAGAGATGTCAAGTTAGTAACTTCTGTTGACTTGTAAAACGATTAATAGCTAAGTTTTTCCATTTCATCTGCTATGTGATTTAGTATCTCAAGTGCTTTGTTCTTTTAACAGTACATTGCAATGTATTTTAATCTGTTTCAGCACTTGTACTAACACATAAGCTTTCATTCATATTTTCCCTATTTAAAAGCCAACGATGTATCATTAAACCCACATTAAAGCTCACTTCAAGACTGGAAAGATTTTGCCTGCTTAGACCAGAAGCAAACCATTACTTTCAATGGTGCTAAAGTGAAATCATTGGATTCAGTAGTGCAATTATTTTAAATGGAGCATCAATGGGTGATAAGGTACCTTTAAATAATACAGTGATCATTTGCAATTATATGATTGCTCTAATGAAGGATAGTTTGTGGAGCAATTGTTAAAATGTTTCTATTTGTAATTGACCATTCAGGAGTCAGGTTGCACCATTCACTGTGGTCCCTCAATTTGTTTTAAAATATCAACACCTTTCACATTTCCTTCTGCAGCAGAGTTAGTCAAAAATGTTTAACTATTTACATGAATTATGCTGGAAAATCTTTATACCATAAAGCAATATTTTATACTGTACATAGATTAAATAAGGTTAGCAGATTTCTGGATGATACACAGGGAATTATATTATTTGTTAAGCTTCAACTGTTTCAATTCTTCAAAGGTAATTGTGCCAATATCTTGATTTCTTTTAATGTAGATAGAGAATCGATCGTTCAATAAGGTTCAGCTATGGTATACTCTGATTTACAAGGATACTTTCAAGTAACAATTCTATTTCGAATTACTATGATTATATGAAGTATCACATTTTACTTCACAGCGTCAACTATGGTTATGTGACATGTGTACCCACCCAGGGCATGTAGCAGAGGGAGAAATAGTGTGGAATTAATGTTTAATTTTTTTCATTTAAATGAGTAATATTTATATTATGTTGATATTACTGGGATTGCACAGATGGGTACAACCTGCTCAGTTGTGCTTCTGCCCGACTTCAGCTCAGATTGACACAAAGGGGCATATTCAATTAGCAGTTATGCCAGGGTTTCCCAAACCCAGTCCTCAGGGCTCCCCAACAGTGCAGTTTTTCCATATCTCCTTGCTGGAGCACAGGTGTATTCATTACTGACTGACACATTGTAACAGATCCACAGGTGGTCCTAATTATGTCACATGTGATCTGGAAAACCTGCACTGCTAGGGAGCCCTGAGGACTGGGTTTGGGAAACCCTGACTTATGCACCAGAACGGCCCATGTAGGTAATCCCCGGTAGCGCAAAGATGCCGATTTCCCTTCGCCCCCCCCCATAGGGTTGCAAAGAAAAATCTGCATTGTTGCGGTATCATATTACCTTATGTAATGGGCTGCCGCCACATAACTGCGATCTCCAGTGACTATTGAATATGCCCCAAATTCTCAAAGTTCAAAAAGACACAACAAATAGATTGGACAGGGTCTGAGGAGTGGAATAAAGGGCAGTGTAGCTTTTGTAAATAGCTAACCACACCCTGCATGGTCTGGATAAACCCCCTTATAGGTTGGCCACACCCACTCCGGTGCCTACCACTGCTCCCACTACCATTGGAGGTTGCCAGTGTTCTTTCTTACCTGGGGCAATGTCTAGTTATAGCTTGGTCTTACATATACACATATACACAATAGCTTACTAAAGAGGAGCTAAAGCATTTATCTATTGTCAATAAGAGGATTACAGGTGCAGCTGCCTCTTCGTTGCTCTAAGCTATTTTTTTCCCTTAGTCTGATCTGCTACTTCACATTTAATAAACCAGTATTGTTTTTTTTACAATAAATAGACAAAATATTGTGTTTAATGTAAAGATGAGCGGGCTCGGATTTCGCTAATCCGAGCCCACTCGAACAGTGCGGATCCGACGGGATCCGAGCACTGTTCGGGTACTTCCGGCCGCCCAAGGAATCCAAAACGAGGCTATGACATCCAAGTCTCACGTCAGATCTTGCGAGACTCGGATGTCATAAATGCCCCGCTCGCGGCCGCCATCTTCATTCTCCCTGTGGGTAGTGTAGAGGGAGGTTGTTGAGAGATAGTGATACTGTGCTCTGTCCTGCTGATTATTTTAGTAAAGTGTGCTCTGTCCTGCTGATTATTTTAGTAAAGTGTGCTCTGTCCTGCTGATTATTTTAGTAAAGTGTGCTCTGTCCTGCTGATTATTTTAGTAAAGTGGTGCTTTGTCCTGCTGAGTCCAGTAGTACTTTGGCCAGTGTTCTGTCCTGCTGATTCCAGTGGTGCTGTGGCCAGTGTCTGTCCTGCTGAGTCCAGTGGTGCTTTTGTCCTGTATTTTTTTCTGCTAAGTCCATAGTAATATATTATTGCAGTCCCAAAAAATAGGAACTGCAATCTATATTACTACGTTCACTGTTTAAGCAGTCCAAAAAATAGGAACTGCAATCTATATTACTACGTTCACTGTTTAAGCAGTCCCAAAAAATAGGAACTGTAATCAATATTACTACGTTCACTGTTTCTGCAGTCCTAAAAAATAGGAACTGCAATCAATATTACTACATTCACTGTTTCTGCAGTCCAAAAAAATAGGAACTGCAAACAATATTACTACGTTCACTGTTTCTGCAGTCCCAAAAAATAGGAACTGCAATCTATATTACAAGTTTACTGTTTAAGCAGTCCAAAAAATAGGAACTGCAATCTATATTACTACGTTCACTGTTTAAGCAGTCCCAAAAAATAGGAACTGCAATCAATATTACTACGTTCACTGTTTCTGCAGTCCCAAAAAATAGGAACTGCAATCAATATTACTACGTTCACTGTTTCTGCAGTCCAAAAAATAGGAACTGCAATCAATATTACTACGTTCACTGTTTCTGCAGTCCCAAAAAATAGGAACTGCAATCTATATTACAAGTTTACTGTTTAAGCAGTCCAAAAAATAGGAACTGCAATCTATATTACTACGTTCACTGTTTAAGCAGTCCCAAAAAATAGGAACTGCAATCAATATTACTACGTTCACTGTTTCTGCAGTCCCAAAAAATAGGAACTGCAATCAATATTACTACGTTCACTGTTTCTGCAGTCCAAAAAAATAGGAACTGCAATCAATATTACTACGTTCACTGTTTCTGCAGTCCCAAAAAATAGAAACTGCAATCCATATTACTACGTTCACTGTTTAAGCAGTCCAAAAAATAGGAACTGCAATCTATATTACTACGTTCACTGTTTCAGCAGTACCAAAGTGTGTGTGGTTTAGGGGTACGCTCTCTTGTGCTGCATATAATGGAGTACAAAAATTTGGAGGATAAAGTAAGGAAAGATCAAGACCCACTTCCTCCTAATGCTAAAGCTGCTACCACTAGTCATGACATAGACGATGAAATGCTATCAACGTCGTCTGCCAAGGGCGATGCCCAATCTCCTAGTAGAGGGCATGTAAAATCCAAAAAGCCAAAGTTCACTACAATTAGTAAAAAAAGAAAATTCAAATCATCAGAGGAGAAACGTAAACTTGCCAATATGCCATTTACGATACAGAGTGGCAAGGAACGGCTTAGGCCCTGGCCCGTGTTCATGACTAGTGGTTCAGCTTCACCCAAGGATCTAAGCCCTCCTCCTCCCCACCCCTCTAATAAATTTAAGAGACTTAAGCTGTCATCAACAACACAGCAAACAACTCTGCCTTCTAGAGAGATGTCATCACAAATCCCCAAGGCGAGTCCAAGGGTGTTGGTGGTTGCGAAGCCTGACCTTCCCATCACTGTACGGGAAGAGGTGGCTCCTTCCACCATTTGCAGCAGGCCCTCTGCATATGCTGGAAGGATCACCCACAGTCCAGTTACAGATTTGGCTAATGAAGGTGTGAATGTTGTACACCGGGAGGAGGATATTGATGTAGCTGGCGCTGAGGAGGAACTTGATGAGGAGGATGTTGATGTGGTTATCTTAAATGAGGCACCAGGGAGGGAATCAGTTGTTATCCATGGGATGAAAAAGCCCATCGTCATGCCTGGACAGAAGACCAAGAAATGCACCTCTTCTGTCTGGAGTTATTTTTATCCCAATCCGGACAACAAATGTATGGCCATATGTAGCTTATGTAAAGCTCAAATAAGCAGGGGTAAGGATCTTGGCCACCTAGGGACATCCTCCCTTATACGTCACCTGAATAACCTTTATAGTTCAGTGATTAGTTCAGGAACTGGGGCTAGGACCATCATCAGTCCAGGGACACCTAAATCCCTTGGTCCTGTTGGATACACGCCACCAACACCCTCCTCGTCAACTTCCTCCACGATCTCCATCAGATTTAGCCCTGCAGGCCATGTCACCAGCCAGACTGAGTCCTCTTCAATCTGGGATTCATCCGAGGAATCCTGCAGCAGTACGCCTACTACTGCCACTGCTGCTGTTGCTGCTGGTAGTCGGTCATCTTCCCAGAAGGGAAGTCGTAAGAACGCTACGTCTTTCACCAAACAGTTGACCGTCCAACAGTCGTTTGCCATGAGCACAAAGTACGACAGTAGTCATCCTATTGCAAAGCGGATAACTGCGGCTGTAACAGCTATGTTGGTGTTAGATGTGCATCAGCTATGTTGGTGTTAGACGTGCATCCGGTGTCCGCCATCTGTGCAGTGGAATTCAGACAATTTGAAGGAGGTATTGTGGCCCCGATACCAAATTGGGTACCGGGGCCACTCCACTACGCAGTCCAGAAAGCTTCGTATCAGATATTAAACTACATTCACTGTTCCTGCCAAATAAAAAAAGAATGAAAATGCCCTGTCATCAACGAAAATAAGAGGTAGTGACGCGCTAGAACTCCACCCTCTATATGCTGCAGAGGATGGAGGAGCAGAAAAAGGCCATTCAAGCCTACACAGCCACCTACGATGGGCCACGTGTTTGTGCCGCCCACTTGTGTCGCTTAGCTTAGACATCCAGCTACCTCGGTGCAACGTTTTGGACTAAAAACAATATTGTGAGGTGTAAGGTGTTCTGAATAGACTGGAAATTAGTGGAAATGATTGTTATTGAATGTTATTGAGGTTAATAATAGCGTAGGAGTGAAAAAAAACCAAAAAACTGGATTTTAGCACCTTTTATGCTTTTTTAAAAATAAATCAGAACCCAAAACCCTAAATCATAACCAAAACCTTTCGTCAAGTGTTTTGGCAAAACAAATCAGAACCCAAAACCTCAAGCTAATCAGAACCCAAAACCCGAAACACTAAAAGTGGCCGGTGCACACCCCTAGTTTAATGTAAAGTGACAATTAGGTTGCTATATTCCTATATTCCTGTTTTTTATTGATGTATTATTAGTGTCTCTGCATTTCTTGATAGAAATTTGCATGTTGGGTCATTATTACTAAAGTGCCTGATTAGGAAGGTGTTTCTAGCAAGGAAAATAGCATTTTATAGAATGAAACTTGCTGCCTGAGGTCACTACATGATATGCAAACCCCTGTCATTTAGTGATTAGTTTTTCACGGAAATGGTCTGTAAAGATTTATAATTTCAAACATAACTGTAATTTCCATACTCCTCAACTGTCCCAATTTCAGCAGACAATCCTGCAGAACATAAAAGGGGTAAGGCAAGCGGCAGAACAATGCCTCACCAGGCCCCATAGTAAAACTTGGATGGTGGTACTGCAATGCCGCTGTAGCATCCAGGGCGCCCCAATCGGAAGAGCACTTTGCTCTGTTGTTCTAGAGGAGATAGTGGGTCTCCTGTAGTGCTGCAATAGCATGGGGGGTTTGCAATGACCTTGGAGGGAGGGGGTAACAGGCATTGCCAGGATATTAAGATTAAAGAAAAGTATTATTAGCCTTAAAATAATCTTTTTTAAATAAATATACATATAATCCATATTAAATTAAAACATTATTTGGCAAATTTATGTTTTATTTTTTTCACTATTTTATCAGTGGACATCTGTCAAAGTTAATTGGTGATTGCTTGCTATGGGTTACTGTACATTTCCACATTTCCACTTTGTTAGTGAGTATCCCCCATTATGTATTCATTATGTTGTAAATAGCATTCATATACTTTGGAAATCCATATTTCATAGCTTGCATTTTCTAGTAGGCAATTTATGTGGTTATCTTTCTCAGTGTGATTTGATTAAGATTCTTTTCTAGCCATTGCAGCCTCCAGTTTTTGATTTATTATTCCTTCAATATTATGTAAAACAGGATATGTTCCAATATTTTATCTGGTTTTGCATAAAATGAAAGCGCTCATGAGCATATTTCACCACAGTCTTTAACACTTTGATTTTGAAGAGGCTCACATCATTTGCAAATTAAGGACTGAAATAATGTGCAATACATTATTATTTAAAAAAAATGTTTTTAATAGGAAAGTCCAAAGTCTTGAAAAATAACTAAACTACGGTGCAGCAATTTGCAGTCCACAAGGAATATAAATTAATTTCTGTGATCTGTTGTAAAATGTTATCACATGCTGTAGACATACAGTACATGCCAACTTTCCATTTGATTTTAAAGGAAATGCTGTTTATGCATTGTATTAGAATTTTTACACCCTCAACATGACAAGACCAGTGGACACTATTATATTATCTCAATATATCACATCATATTCAACAATAATCTACATTTTCATTTCAATGAATCTTCAGTTTGAAATTTCATTCGGCATACTGATCAAAACATGGTACTGTATAGTCTTCAAAAGCAAAAAATAGAACATTGGTAGGATCAATTGTATCATATTATTATCTTATATGTAAATAGAGTCAACAGGTTTGTCAGTGCTATACAGTGCTGTCAATTCATTCACATTAGTCCCTGACCCTGTAGCTTATAAATCAATTTCCCTACCCCGGACAGACAAACACGCAAATCAGGGTCACTTTAGTCAAACCAATAAACCTACAATTATGTTTTTGCCCTGTTAGAAGAAACCCACGCAAACACAGGGAGAAAATACACATTCAAACCAAGGTCACGGCATTGAAAAGCAACAACCACTGTGCCATCTGTGCCATGCATTTTAAATGTGGATTGCCACTGCACATTTAGAGCAGGTCAGCAGGGTCATAGTTACTATTTGATATGAGATGGCCCATGCCAAGGTGGGGGTAGTGCAAAAAAGGTCTGTTCCTTTGTATTATCCATCTTGCCCTATCGATCACTCGGTTGGTAAATCAGCGGGGCCAGAGAAGGGAGGTATTGTTCTATTGATTTCCTACTCGAACACTGTTTCTCTGCACACTAATGACAATAACAAACAACGTCAATATAGAAATTAGTGTTTGTGAGTGGAAGCTGAACAGTCTCACTGACACCTGTAGCTTGACTGATAACGACAAAAAAAAAAAAACAATTTCACAACTGAAGCTGCTTTTGCTCTTTACCCTAAGAAGATACTGAACAGTATTGTTTTGAAACCACAGGTCTTCCCTTCCTGAAATAACTACAATTTCTTTGGCTGAAACAAACATGATTTCCCTAGACAAAAACCCCACAGGTTAACTGGATCAAATTGTGTTTGTGTTCCCACAAGTAAAGGAGACCCTTAGCTCCTTGCTGAAAGCGTAGTATACATACCTACATTTGTGAAGGGGAGAAAAAAACACTTGTACCAAGGGGAAAACACATTTTAGAGGGAGGGTGAGGATGCTGCACAATACAGCAACAAAGACAAATATATCTGTCTCTGAAGAATATACATACCTAGAATGTTAAGAATAAGTGATAATGCAAAAATAATTTATTCCAGATAATCAACACAATAGCAAAATAATTGCAATTTTTTAAAAACCCTCACTCAGCCCATGTGTTAATGAAATTGAAACAACATATTTAATCGCACAAGAGCTATCACTTCTGGTTATTAAGTTGTACCCTTCCTACATTGATTACACTACTGTCCATTTGGTATTACAGTGCTCCCTATCTATAACACTAGCCTAAAACACAGGTCAAAACTGATATCATAGCAATGGTAATGTCATAAAAGAGTGACTTATAATGGAATTAATAAGGGAATTAATACATTTAAATGCACTTGTGTGCCTTAAAAATATTTATTGTTAAGCGAGAGTGGAGTTATAAAAGGTATAGGTGTAAAGCATAATTATTTGTGGCGAAATTGACACAAAATGATGAAATGCTCTGTGCCCCCCTCCGTCGTCACACCTACACTCCCCTCTGCAATCTCCAGGAGGGTTCAAATCAAAAGTCAGTAAGTATGGTATAAAGAAAGAGCTTTGTATTTTTGTGCATGTTAATGGCTGTTACATAGGCAAGTATAAATGGTAGTAGGAACTGGCTCTAAATACTAGAGTTATTCTTAACAGCCATCCTGTAGTAATATTATAATCAACTGATATTTTTCTCACTATTGTGAACATTGTTTGATTATTTCCCTATTGTTATTTTAATTTTTATCTGCACCGCTTTCTGTTCAGCTACTTACTTCCTGCAGAGGAAGTATGACCTTGTCTTGCATTGACTACAGGGATTTTCATCAAATAACCAACAAATAGAGCTAAATATATTAAAAACATAAGGCTTAAAGGATAGGAGAAAAGAATAGGTAGCAGATGCCAGTGATTTTTAACTGTAAATTGAGTATACAGTAAATGAAATTTCCACTATATTTCCTAACATTAGAATTTTTTACACTCTTGCCCAAATTCTGATATTTTATGTGTATATTTCCATATGTCTTTCTTATACATCCTAATCTAATTGACCCCTATGAAATTGCTTACTGAAAATACATAAATCTCTGATTAATTCTCCTGGCAGGCCAATAATCTCAGCAAAAGGTTCTTTCTATTCATTTATATTGCAGCTGATTGATTTCTATACACAAAGGCAAAAAAGGACACAACGGATTTTGAAAGGAGAATATAAAGAGCGAAGCTTTTAACTCGGAAAGAAATACTTTGCTCCTGTCTTTATTTGATGTGTATATTACTTGTAATACAATATATAGTACAATAGCAGATGTGGTAAATTCTCACACTTTTTTTTAGATTTGTGGTGTTCATTTTAACTTTATTTTAAATTAAATTAAATTAAATTTATATGGCTGCCCTGAGCCATAGATATACATTATAGGTTTACATTAAATTTATCACTCATTCCCTTGAGTATTTAATGAGGATGTTTTTATTATATTTGAAATCATCCAATCATCACCTATAGCATCATCACAGACAAATAAGCTATATTTCAGAATAATAAAACAAACATGATCACAAATAATATAGTTTACAAGAAGTATTTACTGTTTTTCATCTTTTTTCTGGGTAAGAACCAAAACTGAATGCAATTGTTGGATACAGTTTCTTAGAAGCAGTAATATATTTTTTCAGCTGTCCTATCCAAAAAAGTATGTCTCTTATACAGTCATGCTAAATATGTACTCCTGTAGTGCAGTGAAGAACACCATCAAAAACAGGAAAGGTCTTTCCCATGTCAAGGCCTTACTGAGGTAACAAACATATGTTATCCTTGCAATTAGCAGCAGCGATCAGCCATAATCCCATCTAATTTTTTTAAATGCACTTCTCCAAAATAGTAGGGTGCAGCCTCTTCTGACAGATATTACAGGGATACACACAGCAGACAGATTATAGAAACTGTTACTATGCTACCATATTATATCTGATTACCTGTTTGACGTTTGACTTCATAGGGGCAGCATGGTGGCTTAGTGGTTACCACCTCTGCTTCACAGCACTGGGGTTCATGAGTTCAATTCCCAATCATAGTCTTATCTGTGTGGAGTTTGTATGTTCTCCCCGTGTTTCTTCCGGGTGCTCCGGTTTCCTCCCACACATCAAAAACATACTAATAGGTTAATTAGCTGCTATTAAAATTGACCCTAGTCTCTCTTTCTCTCTCTCTCTGTCTGTGTGTGTATGTTAGGGAATTTAGACTGTAAGCTCCAATGGGGCAGGGACTGATGTGAGTGAGTTCTCTGTACAGCACTACAGAATTAGTGGCGCTATATAAATAGCTGATGATGATGATGATGATATGGCCTGCACTAGCAAATCTCCAAAACTCTTCAGTGTGGTATTCATCTCATTCCACATGGGGCTGCAGAATTTCCCCTGTTTCTCTGCCAAAATTGGCCTCAAGTGTTCCCCCTACCAATTTTGTTCTACTCAGAATTTAGACAAATTTACCATTGGTTTCCCTGTTCTACTTATAAACTAGATATTTACAAATACATTGTGGAATGACTGTTGACAAAGCAAAAGAGGAAGGTGAAGGTTGTATTACCAGAATGTTGCGCATCTGTGAAATGGCCTCTTGTGCTGTGAAATTCGATTTGTATGAAATTACATGGCAATTTTGCTCATCTCTAGCCATGACCTATAATTTACCAATTTAGGATATGTGGGATCTTCCTATATTGGGCACTTGCCTCATTATAGGCTGTAACTGTTTTCCCTTACTAAAAGCACCAAAACCTAAGAACCTCATTACTCCATCATCCTGGATGGTGCACAATAACAAAAAAGATAACTTAACAACTGGTTGTACAATGGCAAACAAAGGACCTAATAAATTAATTTCTTCTCCAAAACTGTGGCATACAGTTAAACCCAATGCTAAACCTTTTTGTACAATTATAGCCTTTCCAGACATATGGCAAATTCAATGAAATTGAAATGCCAGCTGGTCTTCTAGACTAGCATGTTTAGTTCCTGACTATTGTTAGGAAATGTATCTAATCTCCTCAATGACTAGTCAGCACGGGGCTTAACATGGAGAAAGAAAGAGCATTATTGCCATAATAATACATTTCAAAGTAAGTGATAGTAAATATGATAAGTTATTGCTGAAGGCCAGCACAGTAAATTAAAAGGACGCAATTATAATTTACAGTAGGGGGATGTAAGATTCCAAACAATACACACGTTTTCCTAATGAACACTGAAGTGATGACATCAAAACAATTATATGTGTTGACATCCATACTATGAACAAATAATTTATGCATAAATTGTGCATCACTATTGTATATGGCGCTGCATTGTGTGCAATTTTAACAACACATTGGACTTTAAAATAAAACCCAAACACATTCTTTATTTAAATCCCCAACTGATAAGAAAGCTATGCAATTTATTGTTACTAACATTTCTGACTACTGCTAGTTGTAATATAACATATATTTAAGTTGATTATTATGTGCTATGAGCTGAAGATGTTGCATGCTGTAGCTTGTTCCTGCATATTAGATAAAGATCCACAGGTTACTCAAGTACACCCATCGCCTAATAGCATTGGAAATGGGAAGAACTGTAAAGGTGGCCACCTTTGAAGTTCATAATCCTGCCCCTTCCCCCCCCACACACACACACATACACACAGTAGCACACACACACACACACAGTAGCACACTAAGTGCCAGAGCGAGTGAATAAGGCTACTAGCTCTAAGCTAGGAGACAGTAGTCTGCCCTACCCACCACCTCACCTCAGAGGGCAGAGTGTGGACCACACTGAATACTCCATCGTTCGTTGCCTGCATACAGCTTAGTATTTTCACTGGATCTCCCACCCAGGAGGTCCTTATGTTCAGAGTCTAATTCAGCAGGTTGTACCATCATGCTTGTGCCCACCTAATCACGGTGCCATGTTATTTTGCTGATGTGGTTAAATTGAGATTACAAGTGTAGGAACATTTGATTCAATGTAATTATGTCTGTGAAATGATATGATGGGTCGGGGTGACGACTTTTTTAATCCCTGTTGAATGTTTTGTACAGGGATACCTTCCAACAATGAACAAGGTCCCAAGAGTAATGCCCCACTATTTAGGTACAGCGGAAGAAACTGCACTTTTAATAGGAGTAAATTATCATAAAAATTATGGAATATCTGCTAGGCTGTCCATGATCAGTGCATGCTTCCAAAATTAGAATATTCTTGTTTTTAATAATGGGTACAGCTTTGCAAAACATATATTGTTTTTAAAATAATTGAGAGTATAATATATATTATAATTTTATGCATTTCTATGTTGTAGATTTTTCTCAACATTCCCATTTGGAGAATCCGGACAAATTATTCCCAGTCCCTATACACACAAACCACCCCCAGATGCATACATGCTTACCCTTTGTAATAAGGCTATATTCCTTTTCCAGTACACCACTTCCCATTTTGATGCCAAAAATCTGATCTGTTATCAGTTATGCTTTCTTTTACTTGTTTTCATACCAGTCAATCAAGTGGGGACTGCAACAAATACTATCCAAACACTTAAATATTCCTTTAATGCTATACCTGGTCATTTCAGAGTAAATATTTATGTCAAATCATTGTGGCATTAATCAATTTCTGTCTGAGTCATTAACGCACATTGAGCGGAACTTGTCTTTGGTGTAAAATGTACAGAAATCGCCTCTGCTTACTCCCGAAGTCTACAAAGCACGGATCTTTATATATGTTGCTTGATAACTTCGGTACTAACAGCACACTATTTGGTGGCATACAATTTTTTACCTTAAACAAGTTACTACACATTTTTTTTAACTAGTAAGCAAACTGTTTTATTTTTATTTTATAAATAAAACGTAATAATTTTTTGGTAAATGTTTCAAGAAATAATTTTTTTTGTTTTTTTAAAATCTTTTTTTTTGTCTTTTTTTAAACTTTTCCCTTTTTTTCAATGAAGTAAAATATCTTGGGGTGGGAGGCGTCCTTTAATGTGGGGTCACCTCATCAGATCTTCATCAGCTGGAAAAAAGGAAATAAAAATTGGTGAAAATGTACTCTTATTATGCAAATAAACTACATTTTGCAAGCTCAGGAGAGTTCACAAGAGATATTTTAAGTGAAAATCATATGTTATTATGTTATGCTGAACACAGTAGTATTCAGAAGTATATTATTTATTTAAGGCACTTATATGTAAATATATACAGTCATAACCAAAGGTTTTGAAAATGACACAAGTATTGGTTTTCACAAAGTTTGCTTCTTCAGTGTTTTTAGACCTTTTTGTCAGATGTTGCTATTGTATACTGAAATAAAATTACAAGCATTTCATAAGTGTCAAAGGCTTTTATTAACAATTACATTAAGTTTATGCAAAGGGTCAATATTTGCAGTGTGCTACATGAAAAAACAGACAGTATTTAACTTATGTGTAAAATAGAAAACTAATTTGCACCCCTTGCATTGTAACATGGATTTGTTCAGTAGACTACTTACTCATTTTTTTACTTAACCTTCCTTAATGAATCAGACCCATTTTATTCAAATACATATACTTTAATATGGAGTTGGTCCCTCTTTTTCAGCGATTAGAGCTTCCACTCTTCTTGGAAGGATTTCCACAAGATGTTGGAGTGTTTCTGTGGCAATTTGTGGCCATTCATTATGTAGAGCATTTAGGGGCACAGTCGTGTTGGAATAGTAAAAGGCCTTCCGCAAACTGTTGCCACAAAGTTGTAAGCATAGCATTGTCCAAAATGACAAGAGAAAAAACAAAAAGAGAGTGCAAATGGGGCACTCCAAAGAGAATAGATAAAATAGTTACATTTTAATGGTATGCATTAAAAATACAGGTAGAAATGAGAGCGAAATGTTTAAAATCAACATATAAACATACAGTGATACAAAACAAAATACAACTGCAAACTGTGTTGCAAGGGCTTCAACAAATCAAAAAACACACAGTTGAATGCAGCAAGACTAAGATAAGCCTTGATGCAAAAACAGGGTCATAATAGACCAAATCAAATAAAACGGGTGTAACTCCTAAGAAGTAGTATTTCAGTAAAAAAAAACCCTGTATTTTAACCTACATATGGTCCCAGGATATAATCAATAAAGGCGCTATAAGCTGTCCCTTGAATTTATAAGAAATGAACCAGGTGGACAGAAAATATTAGAATGATAAAGTTGCAAATGCTGGCACAAGGTGAAGGGCTATAGAGTTAATTCCGTCTGATTGCGGGATTTTGTGAGAAGTCCCTGCCTGAAATAACTGGGGAGCGATCAGGGGGATAATAAGGCAATATAGGAGATGAATGTTGCCAACGCACGTTTCACTAGTCTGCTTTCCCAAGACTCTCTCCTATATTGGCTTATATTGGCTTGTGGAAAACTCTATAGCCCTTCATACTGTTACATATCTTCCGGTTCTGAGCAGGCGCAGCGTGATTTTTGCGAACAAAACGCATAAAACTGGCAGATACATTTCTTAATGACTCAGGCCCTAGGTCTGTATAAAATGTAATTTAATTTGAAATATTAATTGTAATATTTATAAGCAACAATGATGGATTGTATAAAATTCTTATGTTTATAGTGTTTATGTTAATCAGTGAAACGCATTATTTAGAAGGTATATTAATTGGCTAGTTTAATATAGTGTATTCTATTTCATTAAAGATTGCCTATGTGCTGCAAGCTAGAATGCACATAGAAATTAAAAAACATAATATATGTGATTCAGCTAATGAATCCTGTTACAAAAGATACAGAATTTCAAACCAAATTGAAATAAATATTAAAATAAAATAGGAGGGCCCTGAATTGTTTATGAATTTTTCTTTATTTTTAGTTGTGGGAATCTATAATTCTGTGTCCTGCCATATCTTACTATGATTATTATGATTAATTTGTAACATTTGTCACATTTCTCTGCAGTGGTGGACAATGGGGAAAACTGGACATACATGAAATAGGGGCTGATGTAGAGCTGAACGCAGTTGCAAACTGATTTACCAGTATATGCTAACATTTGTTCACCATAGAACAATATAATGAATTATCATATACAAAAGAGAAAAATATATAAAAAATGTCTGGATATTTATTAATAAATGGGAAATATGCATTTTCAATATAAAATGTAATTACATGCAAAAACAAATGAAAAATACAGATACAAATTAAATTCAATTAAATCAAATATCTGTTGTTTTAAAATCAAATGGGAATCTTCATTCCTGCAGTAGTACAAATAGAATTATCAATTAAGTAATGCAAATGGATGGCCATAAGTTCATATATTATAGATGCCAAACTAACGATTTAAGTACTATTAACTGGAGGGATCAATAAACAAGCAGCCAATCAGAAGCTGTTAGATAGTTCTGTTAAGGCATCATCATCATTGAGTACATTTGCACCAGGCATCCAGCAACCACAAGAGTTGAGTTGAATTAAAATAAATGAATAATATTTGCTGTGTGCTATTCAATAGCACATAGTCATATCCATATTGTTCCTATCCTAACATTAAATGCCTTTTAAGTCATTTATACATTGCCCAGTATAGTTTATGAAAGAGGTGATAATTATTGTACAGTACAGGAGCTTTTATGAATCAAGTGGTGGAGGAAAATATATGAAATGGCAAAAGTGAGGAGACACATATGTGATATATACCCTCCCCACTCACTTGTTGTCACCTGCCCACCATTATTCCCTTTGTGCACAGACTACGAGGAATATAACTGCATGGGCTAATAGGAAGCCATACAGTCACTTTCTCAAGGATATAATCCAGCACTGATGGGAACAGAGCCTCATCTGCCCCCACCATGAACACCACTGCCAAGTCCTCTAGAGAGGACCCGATACTTTGTACTCACATCACACCCCTCTGCCGTATCCCTGTCTGTAGGTATACCATTAAAAAGTATGTATACATTTATTTTTTACTATATGTAAGGAAAAGGTACAATATTACTGTATCAGAGCACCTTTTGCTACTCAGTAGAGTTTGTACTGCCAACCAGAGCTACTGACAATGCTTAGAATCCAGATGTCATCCAGGTATCATAGAGCTGCTGATTTCAAGCTTTATTTCCATTTGGGTTCATCCTTCTGACAGTAAAGTAAATAAACCTGCATTCTATTTCAATAAGCTTTTAAACTTGTCAGAGACGTCCTTCTGCACTTACAGTTCTGTGATCTGTGGTCTGAGCACCTTGTTGTATTCAATATTTCTCATGTGGCTTGTCCTCAGTTTTGATAAGCATGAATGTATATCATTAGAATGTTCACAGCAGCAATGTTCCCTCTAAGCGGAACAAATAGTTAAATGGTCATTCTAATGACATCTCCACCATGAAAGGCTGCTGGAAGTTTCTTAGAAAGTTCTATTTTCAACACTGTAATTTTCAGTCTGCTGTTCTTGTGGGAGGAAATGACCTGTCCATTTGTGTGATTCTGTTGGTAAGGACAGGGCTGCATGTGACATGGGGCTGTCATGATGTGAGAAGGGGAATGCAGGCAAACATGAAGCCACAGACTGAAAGATAGATGGGAAGAAACAATATTTCCCAACAGCAACATGTGATATTTTCAATCTAGTGCAGGGAAATTAAAAAATAAATAGAGTTATATTTTAATTAAAACATCCAATACGTTTTTAGTGTGAAAGACTCATTAATGAAATCAACAGTAGAAATTAACAATTCAGAGAGATCAATTGTATCAGTGTTTAGTACTTAAATTCATTGAACTAAAAGGCCTACAAAAATAAGATTTCAGAATATTGCAGCAAATACTAAATGGTTTGATATAGACATTACAGCATTTCTTAGTAAAGATAGTTGCCTTCTTATCAGAATGTAATAGTGGTTTCTTGTTACTGAAAGCTTTATCAGCATTAGCAATTTTAAAATTTTCCTTGAAAATTGTTTCACTACTCTTGTTATAATATACACTAATAATATCTCAAAGAATATCCAATAATCCAATAATCTAATATAATAATGTGAATAATGTGCTAATATTAACATATTAAAATTTCTGATTTAATTTGGTTTAATTATTGTAAATCAGGACTAACTTTGCAGGATTATAATAAATCTGATATAGCATTTTAAATTACATATTTACATTAAATTAGATGCCGATTGAGAGTTTAGCAATAATATAACATATTCACTGTTCAGAAGTTCTTTTATTGAAGATATTTTAAAATTTAGAAATAGCATAGTTTTGGATACACCATTTCTTCATTTCAAGCCCGTAAACAGTAGTTATTGTGAAATATGTCAAAGACATACAGATTTTTATTTGAGAACATATCTAATGGTCTAACAAAAATCTTATTTAAGTCTACTTCTGAGAGAGGTAATTGTTCCCAGAATCATTCAATATTGTGGTTGGCGTACCTTCCTAAAAGTCATAAGTAACTTATTACCAGTTTAATATTTTTACATTTCTGGAAGTGAGAACTTTTTGTTGCAATTAATGGCATCTTATAGTTCTGTTTTTTTATGCAAAATCATTTATTATTCTAATTATGATATAGTAAGTAAAGTGTTTGTATTTTATATTTAGGATTTGTATAGAGAGAGTCCTAAAATAAACAACAATATGTTAAGTAAAAGGGTTTTACAAATGTGTGCATCATATAAAGGAGATTTTAGCATCTCCAGTTTTATTATTACCTTGTATTTATAAAGTGCCAACATATTATGTAGCACTGCACATTGAGGGGATCATAATTTAAACAAATGATATACAATAAATTTTAAAAAAATAAAGATGATCCTGTCCAAATGCACTTGAGATCTAAGAGTGGGATATACTTTGGTACAATAGGTAGCTGTTATCAGTGATACATTTTCATGTCTTCAGTACTGTGCTAGTTCCTGGCACCAGGCAATTGGTGATTACATGCACTGTACCAGTTACTGGCCCCAAGACGTTGGTGAGTACAGGCATTGTAATAGTTAATTTCCCTGGACAGTTTGTGATTATGCTCGCTGTTAGTAAATTGTTTCACTTAATCCACATTTGTGAATAATCGTTGATGTGTAGAATGATTTGTTTGTAGAGGCTCACAAACCTTAACATATTTGATCAAATGTTTATTTCAATATATATATATATATATATATATATATATATATATAAGTTTTATTAAAAAAGTTTTATTAAAAAAAAAAAATAGACATGCCTACTGCTGAAAGAGGAAATTGTTCCCGGAATCATTCAAAAAGTCATAGCAGCTTATTAGCAGTCATTTATCTGTTGTAAATTGTTGAGAAATGAGTCAGAGATAAACTGTATATACATTTATTTAAATATATACATATATATATATATATATATATATATATATATATATGTACATATATATATATATATATATATATATATATATACATGTATGCATATATATATATATATATATATATATATATATGTATATATATATATGTATATGTATATACATGTATATATATATATATATATATATATATATATATATATATATATTTTGTTGAGGGAATTTAAGGGAACTTTTATTTTTTTAATTCTTGAATAGTGATACAAATTTTACCTTCTTAATCAGGTTTGGAATTGAGGGATGGGTCACTAGCACATTGGCAGCTTATAAAGAGTTGTTTTATGTTAACTTCTGGCATATTTGATGTCTTTTTTAGTGTCTTATCTTTCAACTTGGGTTTCATGTAGAATTCAAAAACTGGGGACGTTTATTTGTCCTTTCATGTACCCGTAGCTATTAGGAATTTCTGGGATTGACCTCTATAGGGTCATTCTGATACCATTGGCATATGTTGCGGGACTGGTAAAAAATTTGAAAGTTCCGCTTAAGACTCATATTGAGTTCTGTACAAGCAAAGTTTCCTCCACACTAAGTTATCATTAACCGGAGATATTATTCAGATATTAAATATTGTGATTTATTAATAATATACCTTATATATCTATAAACAAAGGAAGATATTTTAGTTTGGATGTACAAATTATGTGAATAAGATTATGAATTATTTGCCAATAATTATTGACTAATTCTTGTGTGTTAAGTGTGGCAAGTATTGATTTAATTAAATATGTATTACATAACTTAGTATCCTGAGATCTGCATATATCATATCTATTCATGGGTAGATTTTCATCAGTTGAAAATAAGTACAAAACAATCATATTACATAATATAGGTGCTTAGTAATAAGTTGGCTTTAGCTTCTTTATATCATGCTGAGACCATTAAAATTATCCTTGAGATCTGATGAAATTGCAAACTGTCTGTTTCCATGTTCAGGGCAATCTCGCAGATTTCATGTGCTGTATATTACTTGACGAATGGACATTTTCTACTGTGCTTTTGCATCATCTAAATAATTTAATGTAATTTAATTAAATGTATAGGATTTGCCTTAATTCTTGCGATGCTCAGCAGTTCGTAGCAATAGTAATGGGTTTATCAGACACTGGACATTGAACCTTGCTTAATAGTTGACAGCTTGAAACATTTTATATCTAGAAATTGAAAATTGCAATGCCTTTGCATATCCTGGAAGTAACAGTAGTTTAGCAAATTAATTTATTTTAACACTATCTACTGAAAGATAATGTGCACATTTATATGCTTCTAACCTTGTTGCTTAAATTTTAATTGGAATAATTTGAGATGCAGACTGGAAGTTAAAGCTCTGATCAGCAGAGAGAGATACTAGTTCAATGGTTTTGAGTAGAGATGAGTGACATTTTTAAAACTGTTCTGTAAAATATTCACCTCAATCCACATTAGGCAGCAAAATATCATAGGTTTCACCAGAAAATTTCTTCTGAAATGTTCTATCTCAATCACACCAGGCAGAATAATTAACCATCGACATCCTAGCTCTATTCAAATATTATAAATTCTGTGTATTTAAAAATACAGCGCATAATGGCAAAGCAAAAGCAGGACTCCAAGATTGCGTCACTAGAATTTTGCACCTCTGTAAACGGCCTTGATTCTCTTAAAATGTAGCCGTAACTTCTGTCATCAATGGTTTTCCACTAGGGAGGTTGTAGTCGCATTAGTATTATAAAGTCTATTACTCTGAATTCATATATCATGTTTGTCTTTTTTAAATTTATTTGAATATTGAATTGATGATATTAAAGGGCTATCAGTCAGTTCAAAAGGACATCATCAAATGAAAAGAAAGGAAAGAACTGACATAGATTGGTGCACTACAGTCTTAAAAAGTGGTTATAAAGATTGTATTGTAAATGTCCCTTGTTGTAAATAAATCTTAACCTTTACTTAATATTGCTAAAATATTATTTATAAAAAAACAGCAAAATATGATGTGCTTAGTGAAATAATCAGTGAATTAAAAAGCTGTAACGTTACCCAATAAAGAAGGATATTCTATTTAAGATCCCTCATACTTGCTTATACTATCCTTGATAAAGTCCCTAGATCAGAAAAAACATGTTGGAATATTGACCCTACCAAGCCACCGTATCTGTGATCTGGTATCTTTTCGGTTCACTGTCACACTTCCGCGTTCCAGACGCGTCAACACGTTTTTCAAACAACATATCTTTTTTTCACGGAGAACTGCTAACAGAAGGATCTTTGTGCCCCTGGTCACACTCGATAGGGATATATAGGGTAAGATTATCCTTCTATTACTGTTACTTTGGATTTTTTTGATATAGAAGAAGCTGATACATAGCTGATAGATAGAAGCTGGACTTGTTACATGCTGCAGAAGAAATAACGCTGTCACAGAAAGAGCTATAAAAATTGTCACAGTGCTCTACTGTGAATTTATTGCTTACATTGTACTTAATTTATTTCTTATTCCTTTATTATACCAGAGCTATAAATAAATACATTATTGACCTATAGTGTATATATTTTTCCATTGAGCCCTCTCTTTCTCTATTTAAAAAGCTGTATGTGTTAGTCCTTTTTCCATATAGTGACTCATTGAGGATTTTGGATTCTGAAATTTATATATATCGGTAACCCACTATAAATCTTTATGGTTCTAGAGATGATATCCATTAATTGGTTTCACCTTTAGTCCCAAAGTTGCAAGGTATTTTGTCACAAACCACCCTCTGCACACTCGTGACTTGGAAGCTTACTGTAAGGGAACACAGAAGATTCCACCCTAAACCTCGCCCTCACCTCTCTTTCAGACTAAAAATTTCGCTGGTCCCTTTCCCAACACAGACACACGCTTCACACCTCTCAGCAACTGCCGCCAGCTACGTATAAGGACCGTAGCAAACCTATGACTTAATCACCCAATTGTGCACACTCGGTGATCTGGTAGCTAAACAGTTTACCCTTCACACTCTGGTTTCTAAAGAGTTAACCCCAGCCAAGTTATCTCTCTTCTAAACAGGCAATGGATTTGTTTAGAGCAATAACTAGACAGAACTATTAAATTGTTAGATTTAATATACCAAAGGTACAATGCTTACAAATAATAAAAAAGATTTAGATAAAGATTTGACATAAAAATACAAAATTGCATACAGTTATAAAAACAAATGGGATAAAAGTACAGAACATAACTTACATATAATAATCTGTATGCCTGGGGGTAGGCAGAAAAGATGGACAGTCCTTCAATTAGATTGATCCCCAAGAAGCTAACAATTTGTTGTAACTGGTCTCAGCTTTTTAAAGACACCTTTACCTTTTTCCCACCTCCAGGGGGGTTGTGGTCTGTGACACTTTTTTTTACAATCACCATTTGCATGTTGCCTGATTAAATACTCAATTCTACTATCTTTTTATCTGATAAAATAGCCAAGTCAGCACATGGTCTCCTTGAGCCAGACACCATGCTGAGTGGTTCCAAAAGTCTATTCAGGTGTCAAAACTCCATCCTAAACTAGGATATAGTTCACCGCAGGGGCCTTTGAAGCTGCCACAGGTGACACTGCTATCTTCTAACACTGGGAAGTGCAGAGCCACCGAATACACACACATCAGACTCCCTGACTTCACCTTGTACACTTTAGTAGCTCAATTTATCAATGGATTCATTTGATATACCATATTTACACTGCAGTTATGATTTAAGCCTTATTCCCCACAATTATGTGATATGTTAATCCTTATAACCGTAATTCCTCTATGATCACTACAATCACCGTTTGATATTATGCAGTTCCCTGTATTAGTAAAGTGAAGTTGTGAATTGCTGAAATTATCTGACTTGGGCAGGGGCGGATTGGGAACTGAAAGTGGCCCTGGAAAAAATTATTGAAGTGGCGTCATGTTGGCGGGACCAAATCAACTGTAGGCGGGGCCAACACAAAAGTGGGCGATATTTGGAAGTACTTGAATTTGGTTGTAGTAATATTTAGGAAAACCTAGATGTGATAACTTAATACACAGTGGGTCATTTCTAAAGCAATGCAGAGAAAAAACCAGCCAGTCCTGTGTTATAAAATTACATTAATCCTTTTGCATCATCTGCAACTGGTTTATGCCTCTGTGCTCCAACTTGTTTAGTTGCCTACTAACACATCCTTCCAAAATTCCCTACATAGAAACATACTTGACTTTGTTTAATAAGTTTAACTATTATGATACATGTTGGCACAATCGTATTTGATCAGACGGTCAGAGCAGCATATGAGGACCACAAGCACTGTTGCATCTTTCCCCTGACGTCATGAGATAACAGTCAAATCTCTCTCTATATAATATAATATATTATATATATGTGTACTGTGTGTTTCAGAAAAATGAATTTAAAGTAATTCCTATAATAAATGGCTTTCTAGGTGTGATCAAGGTGAAATGCTTTAAGCATCTGCAACAAAACACTTATTTTGTAACATTTGTTTATTAGCTTTAAATGTGTCCTGTGATTGGGGATGGTTTTAATTAATAGCAGTGCAGGGAGCATTGACAATGAGATCAGTACAGTGGGGGGGCTAACAATGGCATTAGTGAAAGGGAGAGCAAATATCAAGGGTTTGCTGGTGATATAGTAACTGCAAAGGAGGAAGGATTAATTATATTGTCAGTACAATGTGGGCTGGCCATATGTTCAACAAAGTGATCTGAGAATGGGACCAGTGCAAGGTAGAAGGCAGACAATGGGATAAATGCAAGAACCATTAAAGTATCACCATAGCTGGATTAATTTCAGGCAATACAGTGTGCACTACTGTAAAGTACATGCAGCTCTGCCTTCACAAGCAATGTGAAGTGAAACATACCTCCTACCTGTCCTTGCAGTCGGACCAAATCCTGAATGTTTCTGGATTGGCCCGACAAATTCAGGACAGGTGGCAGACTGTCCTGCTCTCTCCTACCTGTTCTTGTCACTTACACCATCTGTAGCTGCTGGTGTCTTTAGATCAGTTGCTGCTTGTCTGGATCCTGGAATGTTGGGGACTCTATTTGGGAAAAAAATGGATATATGAAATGTAGAAAACCCAAACCAGCCCCAGCATTAAATCAATAGCACCCATATTCAATAATTAGGCCTCCTTCTAGCCCAAACATTAAAATAATAGTACTCACATTTAATAAATAGATCTATTTCCCTCCAACCAGACCTGGGGGTAAATGTATCATACTCTGGTTTCTTCAACTCGTGGGAGTTCGGCAAGATGACAGCTATAATTTAAAGCAGCACTGCCTTGTAAAGGCAAGTTTCCCTTTACAAGGCAGCGCCGCTTTAAATTTTAGCTGTCATCTTGCCGAACTCCCGCGAGTTGAAGAAACCGTAGTATGATAAATTTACCCCTGATATTAAATTAATAGTATATACATTTAATAAATAAACCTATCTCCCTCCCTCTAAACAGCCCCAGCAATAAATTAATAGTATTTACGTTTAAAAGATAACCATTTCCCACAACCATCCCCGGCATTAAATGATTCATATTCACATTTAATAAACAGCCTTCCTACCCAACCTCAGCCTCATACTCATTTAATATCACTATACCATCCCAGCATTAAACTAAATGTCCCGTCACCTCACCTTAAAGTTTTAGACCCTAATATTAAATTAAATAGCCTCAAAAATAAAATAGCACTCACTAAATAAATAGCCCCCACCTACACTCCACCATTAAATGTATAACCTTCCACACACTCACATATTAAGACCCCCTTCCTTTACTTTACACATTTTAGTAACATAGCACTCCCAATCCCTCGCACATTGTAGTAATATAGCAGTCTCCCCATTCCCTCACATCTCTCCTATTGCCCCCTTCATGTCTCTCATTACAGCCCCTTCCCATCTATAATAGTATATATATATATATATATATATATATACACACACATATATATATACATATATATGTATTATATATATATATATATATATATATACAAGTTAACCCGTGCATGATACTCATGCATTCTAGTCAAATCAAGCTACTTAAGGTGTTAAAAAGGTTCTTGTCATGCATTTGGGCCTAGCCCAGGCCTCCTCAGGGGATGAGCGTTACTTCCCGATGCAAGCGCCCTTTTTTAACGTGGTTTTGTCCACTTGTCACCACCTCATCATTTTTCTCCATTACCTCATACTTCATCTTCATTGCCACATCCTTCATCAAGCTACTTAAGGTGTTAAAAACTCCCCACTGTCACCCCCGGCAACCACCAACCACTCCCAACTGTCACTTCTCCTTCAAGAAATATATAGGTCAGAGTATAACTCTGCCCAGCAGGTGGTGCTGCAGCTTGTTTTTTTTTTTTTTTCACACACGCCACTAGGCATTTATATAGTATATATATATATATATATATATATATATATATATATATATATGAGCAGCACCTTCCCAATAGTTTTTATATATACATGAGAAGCCCCTTCTCATAATAGTTTTTATATATATTACCAGGCTCCCCTCACTTACCTGGCAGCGCACAGCATCGCTCCTCTATTTAGACAGGAAGTTCCTGTCCGACCTCACAGCATTGTGGACCCCAGTAAGCAACAGACAGCCTCCCGATTGGCTGCCTGCTGCTTTCCACTGGCCACCAATGTATTTGATCGGTGCCCCGCTCCCCTCTCTAACAACCCCATCACCAACCCTCTCCCCCCCCCGCCGACTACCATCCACCCAGCCCCGGCGCGTGCAGGGTGTACTTTGGAATAAAAATAAAATAATAATAATTCCTTAGTGAAGCGGCCTCCGGACGGCCTCTTTAGGGTGCCGGCCTACTGGGATTCTTCCCGTTAAGGCCAATCACCAATCCGCCACTGGACTTGGGGTTTCGACAAATAGCAGTAAATAGTTGGTCTAACAGAATCTCAATCTACTTTGTGACATTAGCCCTATTTATCACTTTGGATTTATGTTGAGATTCTGTTAGACCGACTATTTACTGCTATTTGCCCAAACCCTGAGTCAGATCATTTGACAGGTAATCAACAATTCACCCCCTCACATTACTTATACAGGGAACCGCATAATATCAAACAGTGATAACCCCTGTTAATGATCTAGGGAGGTACTGACTGACTATATTTTACTAGGAAAACATCTTTGACCACAATATCTTAAATACCTTGCAACTTTGAGACTAGAGGTGATACCAATTAATGGATATCATCTCTAGAACCATAAAGATTTATAGTGGGCTACCAATATATTAATTTCAGAATCCCCAATTCTCAGTGAGGCACTTAGAAAAAGGACTAAAATCATACAACTTTTTAATTCACTGATTATTTAATTTAACACATCATATTACACTGTATTTTTAACAATAACATTTTAGCAATACTAACTAAAGGTTAATTTTTATTTACAACAAGGGACATTTACAATACAATCTTTATAAACACTTTTTAAGACTGTAGTGCTCCAATCTATGTCAGTTCTTTCCTTTCTTTTAATTTGATGATACCAATGGTTTTTCAGTCTGGAACTTACTTTATCAATGTATAGCACTAATTATAGATGATGTTACAACTCCCAGTGATGTCATTATTTGATGAAAATATTGCCTCTCTTGTCTACTTTTGGCCAATGTACCTGTTCTAGAATCAAATTCCAGCAAGGGTTTTTTATTATTTTTAAATATCTCCACAAAAAAATAATTATAGTTCAGGAGTAAATGCATTTCAGCTTTGTTTACTGTGAGCAGGGTGTAAATGAGAAGTCTTAACAGTTATTATTATGATTATTATTTAGACAAGTACATTAGTACATGGTTGCTTGTGTCACAACAGTAATGCTAGATCTTAGTCATAAATACATTTGTTTTCATTGTGTCATTTGCACTGCACATTGTTGCGTTGACTTTGTTCACCTACATTTATTGCCCTTATGCATTTTTTCTATTCTCATGAATAGTTTCCTCTAACCCACATTGAACATTCTAATTTTAATGAGAGTGTCCATTTTTGTTCCCCTCAATTCAGTCTGCCATCACCCTAGTAGCAAATTGGGGGTTGTCCCCCTGTGTTAACTGATACCAGGGGCTGATGTGTACAGTCTTCAGATAATAATGGGATTCCTGAGAGGGGGATATCCATTATTTTCTACACCGGAACCTAATGTTAAAAGGGAATTATTCATGAGTCAACAATCCATTTAATTCCATCTTTGTAAATTGTAATTTCTGATATGATCTCCTGTCTCTCGGCCTCCTCTCATCTGAAAAGGGAATGATATGATTAGCAACAATATTTTCCACACATTTGCAATAATTGTAGAAAACACTTGTGCATAGTGATGCAACCTGAAGTTTTCTGTAACCTAAAATCAAATTTGGCATCTCCATCAAAATGCCCATTTCTTAAAGTATAAAGTATATAAGCAATATAATCACAAAATTGTCAATTGCCGCTTCACATCTGCTACACATCAAATCCCGACACTGGCTCCCTGTGTATACCAGAATATTATTAAAATGTATCACCTTACAATACTTTCCCTCTCACCCTCTTACATCTATGTCTGACCTACGCCTCACCTCTTCTCTGATAAACAGCTCTCACTTGCCCATATAAGAAAATACATCTCTTTATTAGAGCTTACTCCCGCCTATATTACCCAAATTAATGCATCTTCACCAATATGCCAATCTTCACTCTGAGCATCACTAATTCCTCTAGCCTCAGCTGTGCAGTCTTCTAATTAGAATGCATCCTCTTTATTGAATAGAGCCCTCTCTACCCTTTGTTTTTATGTCTGCATTTAAATTGTCTACCTTGTATGATCCTGTTTGATGTATGTCCTTTATTCCCCACTGCCTGGTGCTGCGGAACACTGTGGAACATTACAAAATACGAACAAGAAAAATAACAACCTGCTCCTTATACTTGGCTGAGGCATGGTAAAAGGACAACTTAGCTGGGCTATGTAGCATTTTGCTCTACTCCTACAAAATCTATAAATAAACGATAGCATGATGTTTTTACAAGCAGCTGTCAATTGTAGCAGTCAATCTATGTGTTAACTATAAAATAATCAATGCAAACTAGAATAATCAAAATGCTGTTAACCCTAGGATCATGTTATTTTGCCCTCTCTATTGTAGTAAATCTTTCCGTTACAGCTTTTGTGATCAAATGTATGTGCCAAACTGTATTATTGTTTATGCTTGATTAATATTTTCCATAATTTTTTGGTCCACTGAATTCCAATATATTTTACATTGTTCAACCATGTAATACTAATTGATATTCCAATTAATGGCTATATTCTTTTTCCACAATATTTTTTCTCAGTGTCTAATCTGGTTATATGCATGTCAAAATAAAAGTCAGCAGGTAACCTAGATGGAATACAGGGAATTTAGAACTGTCGGTCTTCATCTTTGTCTGTGTCCTAGGGGTATTAATTGTCTTGACATGAAATGAGCAGAATCTTTCACTCAGATTGCAGGCAACCTCAACAACACAGCATAAAAAGTACTAAATGTCCCATTCATAACATATCCCAAGTGACCGTGATCTATTACAAACATAGCACTGGTTTAATAATAGATAGGAAATTTAAGGATACATAAACTTTTGTCAATTGCATTGACATATGTGGATTGGGTCCCTAGGTAATGTATTTTAAGGCTACTTAAGTACCCAACAGAAATCATATTTATGTGTTTGTGACAGCTGTTTTTGCTACTGTAGATCACACTTCATATTATCTATTGTAATGAAAGATAAACATATATTAAACATATTGTAGGATATAAATTATCTTAAAGGTGTAGTAGCGATCACAAGTTACTTGCAGGATTTGTAGCCTGTAGTCGATTATAATGACTATCATCTCATATAATTCTAATATCAGAGTTTCACACATCGTCAACTTTGAGTCAATCTGCTTACTGCGTTTGTAAGCCTTTTCATAGATCACAGGACAGGCATCTTAGCTGACTAGTATTCTCTCCAGATATAATGTTTAGATGTAAAAAAGTATATAATACGCCACAAACGCGATTTGTATTCAGCTTAACATGAGCCCTTCAGTATGTCGGAATTTGCTTTTTGAGCATTTATATCTCCGTTTGAATCCAAATATGTTCATGGTATTTGAAAGTAACTTGGAATACTTGACATGTTATGAAGTAAACATAGTCATTATGAAATTTGGCAGGCTAGAAGAAAACATTTGGTAGCAACCAGTAAAATATTTAAGATAATAGGATTTCCAATAGCTAAAAGACTGGATATGTGTCCAATCAGACCAGATGTGGGTGGTCAATTTGGACAGAACCCACAACTCCATGGTTGGCCCATGAGCTCCTAATATTTTTGGCGGACGATAATAACATACAAATAGTATAATTATCATAAAGTAGCATTATTGGTGACACATTATTGGATAGTGACACAAGCAAATTACATACAATTTCATGAAAGAGAAGAAATATATGACCCTGCCCTTATGAACTTACAATCTAAGAGAGGTAGGGAACACTTGATACATAAGGTAGCTGAATATCAATTGTGTTGTGGAGAAAATGTGCTATTGTAAGGCAGCAGCATTATCAGCTGCCAGTAATAAGTCAGTCATTATTGACTTGCATATCTGTGCAGCTACTGTTGTTCTTGTACAGTTGGAATGTGAGATATGGTGAAGGGTGAATATATGAAACATGAACCAGACAATGTAGGAATACCAAAGCTGGCAAAAGTTACTATCCTTCCCATTTATCTTAAGTGAACCTCCTTCCTGTTCTGGTTGTGTGCTGCACAAGTACTCTTGTGGTTAGTTATGTGTAGCTCAGTGTTTTCCTTTAACATCATACTCGCTTGCAGAAACAGTCTGTACTCTTGTATTCCTTGCTTGTTATCAACTGCTCCCACCAAGGAGGCTGTCCCTATCCCTCTCCTTAACCATATCCCTAGTCCTATCCCTAATCCTATAATAATACTGTCAATATTTGAATTGTTTACCTAATCATACTGTCCACTATGTTAATTGACATCCTAATTATACTGTTTACACCTGAATTATCGACTGTTAAACAAGCTGATAGACCAAGGTAAAAATTTAAAATAGTGCAAGATGGAATTGTCCATGGGACCACCCACACGCCCTTATGTTAGAAAGGACACGCACATAGTTTAACAAACCAAGCACTTCAGCAACAGGGGCAGCCACGTTTGTGGCTGAAGTGCTTGATTTATTTGAGCCCCACAAAGGAGAACGTTTTGGTTGTTGGTCGATGAACTGGACAGAATAGACAGCAGTATAATTTTTTTTTACAAATTACTATTAGTGATTTGATTAACAGTGGTCATTTTCCTCTATGTTGATGATGTTGTTATCACCCTTATCATCATCCTCATCACTGATGTCATGATCATCATCATCACACAATATTAATTCATCCCCACTGGAATCTACACATTGTATTGGTAATTGGCAGTAAGAACGATAGTCTTCATGCATGATGCTGACTGTCATACTTGGTTCCACTTGCAAACGCTTGCTTTACAGACATTTGTGTAAAATTATGGTTAGTCGTCTTGCTTCCCTTCTGTATCGATGTATCACCCCCAGCAGCAGCAGTTGTAGTGTACAAGGATGTTTCTTCGTAATTATGGATTGCATTAGAAGAGTCATTTGTAATTTGAAAATTGGATGCAGGACTACATACTAATAATGAGGAGGTTGATGATGAAGGTGTTGATGCTAGTGATGATTGCAACTATATATATATTTGGCTGCTAGCTGATGCTAGGCTGCTTGATACTACATACAATTTTCTACTTTTGGAAACACGACTTGAATGAACTTGCTGGAAATGAAGTACGACAAAGGAGGTGCCTAGATGTTCAACATTCCTATCTGTACTTATTTTGAAACGAAAAAGACTATAAATGCCTTGACACATTTGGGTTTAGATATAATATTTACAAACAAATGAGGTCCTTTTTTTTCATCTTCTGCCCTGGCATGGTAATGTGACTATCATGGACATCTGCTGGTGGTAACACTGGTAGCTGCCTTACTTCAACACAGTCATCATCCTCCTCATTATCTCACCCATGTCCATTCATTTTCACATTCCCAATTATCTCCTTTTACATTTTTGCACATTTGCAACTTCTATAGTAGCCTGAATTTCCTTGGGTAAATCATCATCAGCACTAATATTACTACTACCCATCCCCATATTTCCAACAGTGGCAGACTTTTTGAAGGAGTCTGATCTTTTATTACAGTGTCAGAGTCTGAAAACATTAGACTCTCCTCTGCATTCTGTGAGTGCCCAAGTTGTTCTTTAATCTCAGTTTTATTTTCAGGCACTGATTTGGCTGTTTTGGAGGTGTCAGTAACAGACTTACACTCTGAGCGACATGTTGGTGCATGGTAAATTGAGGAAGATAAGACCGCTTTGAGCACTCTGTTTAGGAATGTCCATTCTAATACTTATACCAGGACCATCAGTAACAGGACTAGCAAAAAGGGAGCATAGTCTGAGCCTTGTCTTGCCAGTGCGGGTAGTGTATGAAATGTTAGCTATTTCCCTTTTTTTGGACAAATCACTAAATTCTTAAAAAAATCCCTTCTTAATCCTCCTCCTTACATCAGGAGCTGATGTTTTCTTTCAGATTGAATTTATCAAATATTGTTTGGATTTTGAGGACACTTTGCCAACTTTCTTTCCGCATTACCTTTTTTACTTGTAGAGGTCGTAATGGTAAAAATACTACTACTGCCAGTACTGGTACTGGGCTGCTGCTGATCTGTACAGTGAGCCATGGTTGCCAACAGGAGTAATGTTACTTAAACAGATTAGAGCTACATGCAGATTCCTGCCACTACACCATAGGAATGCCCAATGAGACAGGGAAAGGAAGGAATGCTATCTTACAATTCTTATGTCACTGCTCCAGAATATACTTTTAACAAACAAATTTTATATTTTATTGGGGGGATTGTGCTGGTCTGAGTCAAAGACAAGAACATCCTGTTTACTTTTTTGGGGGTTGAGCTGCTGCTTACCCTCACAAATACTCTTTTTTAAATATAGATTTCACTGAATGTCCCTTCCAAAATGGACAAGTATTGAAAAATAGAGAAAAAATTTGAATATAATAATATACAGTGGTTTTTTTTGGGCAGTGCATCTGCGTGCTGACCCTCATAAACACCCTTTTTTAAATATAGATTTAATTGAATAGACCTTTCCAAAATGGACATGTATTTAAAAATAGAAAAGATTAGAATATAATAATATATAGCTTTTTTTTGAGGGGGGGGGCGGGGGGTTCAGTTGTTTGCTGACCATCACACACAAACTATCTTTTTTAAATATAGATTTCACTGAATGACCTTTCTAAAACTATTGAAAAATAGAAAAGATTAAATTATAACATTATAAAGCCTTTTTTGGGGTGTGCAACTGCTGTAGAATCTCACACACAAACACCCATTTTTTAAAAAAATTATTTCAGTTGACATTGCCCCACACATGATTACTTTCACTGGAAAAACTTTCAATTTTAAAAGAAAGAAATCTGTTTGTTTTTTAGGATTCTGCTAATAGTCAGACAGCAAGACCACACTTTATTCTCCAATAAACATATATATATATATATATATATATATATTATATATATATATATATATATATATATATATATATATATATACGCACACATGTGCACCTGGGCTTGACTAGATTTTAGCCAGCACACTGATAGACAAAGGTTGTCAACTCCTGATCTAACTCAGTCTGTATATACTGTCTAGTACTATTATATATATGTAATGAAATGCATTAACAACAACCAGTAGTCTCTAGTCCGTGTAAAGTCTATTTAAGATTAAAATTAAAAGCAATTGATCAGCAAACTATTGTAGCTGACTATTCTCTACAGATGATCCAAGTTTGGCGGGAGAAACCGAGTCACTCAGATCCTCAACGTCGGATTTTGTCGGATTTTGTCGAATTTCACATAATCTGAACCACTCAGCTCTAATAACTAGTCAATATTATTGTCAGATTATGCAAGTAAAATAAGGTTATCAGATCAAATTAATAATCTGAGACACTTTGAGAGAAAAGCTTCTTGTCCTATTCTATATGATTTATGGGGTGCCCAATTTTTCAGATAATCTGGTAATCTTAAAGCAATAATGCATAGTGTAGAATGTCCATAATGTTTGATATGTCACCTGTTTGCTTTCTATTTCCATGTTGCTTCAATATCTAAAAATTAGGCTTCATTTTCTATTTCAGCTATCATCAGTTCACATTACTGATGTTATTGCTATTTTTTTTAATGAGATAAATGCACTGTTGCTGGCAGGCAATGGAAAGTTTTAAAATTAAATTATTCCCAAACACTAATTTGTTTGAAATTGTTTTCAGTAGAAGATAATAACTGGATGCTTTGTCTTCATCAATATTTCTAGACTCGCCACTAAGTAAACTTTACACACAATAAATTGTGAAAGTTTTCTTTTCTGCTGCTATTAATAAATAAAAATAGATTTTCTTATACTTTTAATACGTAATATAAAGATGTAATAATATATTTTTAAAATTTAGCTTTACTAGCTGTGAGGACCATACATTCTGGTGGGCTGTTTCAAAAATCACCTAGGCAAATATCCAAAATAATATAAATAGATTTATTTAACAAAATGGTAGCACCAAACTGCAATAATAAAATTTAATAACCTGCAACAAATAGCACTACACTCTGGCACAGGCAACATGCAGGGTATAATAAAACCACCTCACCAGTATTCTATCCACTCTCAGAGGATGCTGTCCATCCAAACATCTCCTGAGACGCAGACTTTCTCTCCTTTAAGGCTATCAGCAAATCAGTGATTCACTGTCACTGCACTTTTGGTAGACACATAGTTTCACATTACCTGGAGAGATAGATCAGGACAAGGGTAGTACTCCAGGGACTGATTGTCCCTTGCTGGTCACCTGACAGAGTCCTAAGCCTCAATGCCAGCCTGATTTGAGCTATCACTGGGTAGTGAGTGCCAATTTGCTGTTCTTAGGAGCTGTCTTCTAAAAGCAGAAGTGACCTCTTGAGAAGTCTCAGGACATACCTGATTGGTCCTTTTCTGTGTTTATCTTTTCACAGATAGCAGATAACTTTCTCTTGATACAATTAGGGACAGGTATTGTTCTATGGTTATACAGCAGAATTTGTTTAAACATGAGAGATCACAATTCAGACACAGTGCATTTAAACAAAGAGCTCTATCTGTGGACCTTTTCCCTATCTTAACACATGATACCCCTTGGTGTGATGTACATTTATACAGGAATGGTGGACAATAATCCTTTTGCCTAGGCTGAAACAATGGACTAGTCTGCATGGAAACACAAAATAAGCAAGCCATGCTGCCTGAGATATTACAACTTAAAAATACAATATACACCAGTTGAAATATGATTGGCAAATATGGGGATAGAGGGCTTGAGGACTATGTTTTTATAGTCCACACATTGTGAGAAACACTGTGCAGACTGGTTACGGTGATAAAAATACCTTGTTTTATCACACTAGCACTACAGCCAATTGTTGGAAAAATAAACTAGATGTAATTTAAAAGAAACACTTACTTAACTTACTTAATAGTTGAAATAAGTAAGGTGTTGTTTGTTGCTTTAAATCCTACAGATAATACAGTTTAATCACAGCATTGTGTACTGTGCGAGCTCCTACATTAACAATGGCAAACAGGCAATGAAGCCTGACAATTATTCTTATATTAATGATTACAATATTAATAATTACAGGTTTCCAGTGTTAAAGGACCTGATTCATTAAGGAAGGTTAAGCAAAAGTAAGCAAGTAAGGCAAAGTAATGTTGCATTGGAGGGGGAGGTAAATTTAAAATGTGATGCCAGATTTATAGTTGGGGTAGTGCATGTCCTAGTTCAACTTTAAATTTCAATGTGCAAATAAGCTATCAAGTATTTGTGTGCTACATGAAAAAACAGCCAGTATTTTCCTTATGTGCAAAATAATAAACTCATTTGCACCCCTTTCATTGCAATATGGTTTTGTCCAGAAAATTTGAGTAAGAAAACTTACTCAAGTTTTTGCTTAACTTTCCTTAATGAATCAAGCTCAAAAGCATTGATTTGTCTTAAGCAAGAAGGAGTTAAAACAGTGCAAGTGTTTTATGTATTGTGTTTTTCTCCAGCTTTTTTACACTGGGAAGCAGAATACATACACATTCAAAAGTATGCAGGGATCTAAATAGGTGAGAATGTGAAGAAACACTATTTTTTTTAGACCTGAATACTTTAATTTGGGATAAAGGGTTGGAGAGGGAACATTAACACGGTGTTTCCAGAGGCACAACTAGTGAGCTGTGGGCCCCGGTGTAGAAAAGCAGGGAGAAGGTACCCGAGGCCCACAGTTCACTAGTTCCCCATGCAGCGAGCCCCATTATCTCCTTGGGCCCCTGTGCACCGCACCTGCTGCATCTATAGTAGTTCCGCCACTGGGTGTTCTCTACTTTGAAGGAAGTCTAGCAGCATTTTTCCCACTTTAGAGATGTGAGAGGTCTTGTCCTATCTTCTTAATGTGATGCACATTGCACCTTCCAGTTGCACATGTGCAACATATTATAAAGACAGATGTTTTCTGAATCTATTGATTATTTTAAGACATAACTGAAGCTAAAATAAAAATGATTTTAGGAGAACACTAGAAATGTTTCAATGGGTAAAAGGGGTAGTTCTAAAGTGATAGTACAGTACATTGGACAAAGTGACATTAAGCTTTTTCACCCTGTCTATTTTCAGGTGGATACACAAACCTGCAAAGCTATCAGATTAATTTTGCAGGGGCAGTTTTACGGACCCTGAAGTAGCTGCACTTGCACATATTAAACAGCAATGTGACATCTAAACTTTTTGGCCCATTATATAACATGTGCTCTTTAATGTTTAAGGATAGTGTTACAACAGTGATTTTTCTCCAGCTATTATGTTAGCATAAGTAACTTGAAGGAACTATGTTCCCAAATACACCCATTAGATATGTTCGGAAGATGTTACATAAATAGTTTTCCTCTAGGGATCACCTAACTTTTGCTACCAAGAGGGTAATACAATACTGGAATTTATCTTATTTAAATCATTGGAATTTTACAATTACTTGGCACACAAAGCATAACCATTAGAGATGCTCAGACTATTCATGCCAGTTCAAAATCAAACCAACCTGGTTTGACAAACTAGAACTTTTGGTCAAAGCAATAAGAAAATCTTGAAATTTATTTTTGGTTCAACTACCATGATGTTTATTTTATAATTACTAAGCTGCTAACTTGAAATAGAGGTTCCACACTTAGAGCTAAAAGACATTAGAATAAACTTTAAAATGCATAATGAAACTGGTTCATACATGTTCGATATTATTCAAGCTTAAACCGCTTCTTTAGTAATTAATGTTTTCATTTGAACAGAAAACATGTGTTCGAGTCTGAAAATTGTGTTTGAAAAACAGTAAAAAATACTGTACAATGTAGTCATTTTCGCTCAAACAAGCGCAGACATGAATTTTTTTTAGTCTATCTAAAATTTGAGAATTTATTGAAAATTACAAATTTTAGAACCTGTTAGATTAACCAATTTGAAACCATTTTCAGTATCTCTAATATTCAATGCTGTTAAGCAGCAATTTGTAGATGATTATATTTTTTCTCTGGATGCCAATGCTCAAAATCTACAGGAAAACCACTCAATATTTAAAACAGCAATCTTCAACAGCATATCTTAGCTATGAAAAAAACGCTTCTAAATTGTTAGTTCAGAGCTGAGGAATTGCCAGTGTAGCACTATTCACACAGAATGACGAGAGTTATAAGTGTTACAATAGCTACCCCTGCTACAATTCACTTAGAAAGTTAAAAAACCCATACAATTGTACAAACTCCTAGTACTGAATAAAACTGTATTTAATTGCTTAATAATCAAGTCATGATTTACTTTAAAAACATTGTATCATACAAATGATGCCCCTTTAACATAATGAATAAAACAATATGACTATATATAACTACCCAATTCCTTTATCCCTTTACACCTCTTACCCAAATAGCTAAACCCAGTGGAATTTTAATTAAGAACAAAGACAACTGATGCATTTATAATTGACTGCAATAGATACAGAATAGCTCAAGTTTGCCAAAGAAAATCATTGTTCAATGTAGCAAATCCAGTTAAAGTCAACAATGCAGGAACTTCTCATGTTTATTTTTTGATTATAAGTAGATGTTATAGATACAGTTGGTTGCAATATGTAACTGCCTTACTGAGGCAAACTCAAAATGACAGATTTCTAAATATGTTGTGCACGCCTCAAAGCTAACATTCCCTAGATAAACTCTGCAAATGCTATTATTAACAGACATCTTTGCTTTATCATATTTTTTTTTTATGTATTTTCCTTAGTGTGACAATGCAAGAGGACTAAAGTCATTTTATGATGCGATCAAGTATGGACCTAATCACTTGATGGTTTTTGGCGGAGTATGTCCTTCGGTAACTTCTATTATTGCGGAGTCTCTAAAAGGTTGGAATTTAGTTCAGGTAAGAGCCTGTCCATTTATTTCATTGAGTGACCAGAAAATTACAAAGGAAAAATATATATATTTATATTTTTAAAATACTGTATTAATTATATTAACTATTTTATAATAATAAATTGTCCTTGTTTGATATTCTTTGACAACCATTCACCCAAAGAACCAATGTAGGTGGTACAATGATGTTGTAGAATGCTGCAGTCTTTCATTTAGGAAGAACAGCATTCTGACTGCATTAAACACTCCCATAGACATGAGACATTGCATTGAATTGGAAACCTAGTTTCATTGTAAAATGACAATACTTCATCTGTGGATGTGCTGGATGCAGCATTTTCACAGCTGAATCCCTCCTGTGTGAGAGAGAAATCGTGTATACACTAAAGATTGTACTGGAACCAGTCATTGACAAATGAAGCTTTGTATCTATGGAGAAAGCTTCCGTAGCGTAGGATCCAAAAGGGGCTAAGTGTTGATGCAACGTGACAGCGGTATGGTTAATTAAATCTTATTTATTTCCTGAATATCCAGGATTATCCCAAGCACAATCACTGAACTACAGAAGGTTTCAACAGCTCACATTAGAAACATCTGTGCTGATTTAATAAAGTCCATCCATACAGCTAAATGTAAATTAGGAATGTCATCATAGTCCAAATAGTCCCCCTATAGTATTATAGTTACTTGCCACACTTAGACTCTTTTGTCGCCTACTCTAGTGGGTGTAGAAGTTTACTGCAGTGTTAAAGAATTGTGTTATTTTGTGTATTGGAGTTTTGTGCAGTGTGTAGATATTTTGCTATAGTGTGTGGGAAAATGGCCTTGGGCTGATGTTTCCCATTTAGTGTGTGCAATATCCCTTCTCTTTGTTTTCTCATTTGCTGCATGTGAGTCACATTACATAATGCATATCTGATGGTATGATGAGTCTCATTGGCAGTAAGACCACAGTGTTTGCTTCCAGCGAGGAATTTGGATATTTATCTTGTTACATTTGGTCCCTTTTTAGTATAGATAATATCTTAACTTAATCACAGACACAACTGTGATAATACACAGCCACATAGTAATGAAAGAGATATTTATCATTGTGCAGAGAGTTCTACTTTCTGAAAATGTCACCCAGAGTGAGCACAAAATGATATGGAAATGTTTGACTTTCATGCTCATATTGCACTTTTTCAGCAAATACATTAATAATTCACACACTATATTTTGAATTGTTTTTTAAAGTCTTTCTATTTTGTTTTGATATCGTTTTGCAACATTTGTTTCTGCTTTTCAATGCATTTTCTGGAGTTGAATGTTTATTTTCTCAAATGGAACATATACACTATTCATTAACTGGGTTTATTTTAAGTTTCCATAAATGTTCAACAAAGCAATTGAGGGGGAATTAATCTGCAGAAAGAATTTATAGGTATGCATGACAATTTATTGATATGAGTGAGAGCTGTGATGCTGGTTACTCAGCCTTTATTAGGTAAAGTAACCTGGAAACTGGTGAAATACTGTTTTTGAATCAGACTTAGCAATTACTCTTCTTTACACACCAGTGGAACTCTTCAAAACATGTTTACAGAATTAGTAATACTACTTATCAATGTAACTTTTAGGAATACTTGAGGCATTAGAAGGCCCAGGACAAACTTTATATTACTTACACCCAGACTCCTTTGCAAAAGTTGAAAGTTAACTCGCTACTGTACCTCAAATAATAATAATTTCTCATGAGAGAAGTACTAGACTGAAACATATTTTCTTTCCATTGACAATGGAATAAATTTTACCAACTGAAAGTCACGATAAGCATGCAGATTCCTGTGTACACAATATTGATGTTTTACACAATTTACCATCAGATCTGTGCCCCTCAACTGTCATAACCATCGGCTGAAAAGATTGTGACTCTGCACACTCCATTGAGATCTGCCTACACTGCTGGTTGTGAGTGGATACACACTGCAGAATTGGATCTACATCATTCCATCATTAAACAACATTTTTAGTCCGGTTGAAAAATCAGATCAAACAGTACAATGTGCTATGGAATGATAATCATTCATCGTTGGAGCGTACACACCATAAGGTTGTACATTGTGTAATTGGCCCAATAATCAGGTGAAAAACCATTAGTTTTTACTCAGACTTACAAAAAGTCTAAAAGTAGGTCTAGGATTAATGCTTGGGTGAGGCTCACATTTAGGACTTGTGCTAATATTAGTAATGTAGAGAGTGATATTACAATAACTTTGTTCAAGCAACTTGAAGCAAAAGACTCCTCTTGGAAAAAAACTGGTCCTTGTCTAACTAGGATACCAGGATCTGAAATAGGATATCATACAGTGCATCTCCCATTCTGATTCCATCTCTCTAAAGTGTAATGGTGGGAATCCTGTCCTTAGTCCTCATCACTCTTCTACTGGCAGCCTAAATCCAATTGCTATTCTTAGTCCTATCCCTAGCAGCTGAGTCATGAAGTATTATCAATATATTAGCACCTGACATCTTATACTCATTGTTTTATAAGTGTGTTAATTGTTTTATATTGCATATTCTGCCTAGCAACAGATTGGGATTGGGTCAGTGGAGGACTTCCACTTTTAGGGGACTGCAATTCAAAAAGTGGGATCAAAGAAGCATGAAATAAAGCAGCTATTTTTTATACATGAGACTGTTTTCCCAGAGCAATTATCACAAATGCTGATATCTATACTATCTATATAATACAATTCACAGGCCCAAAACATAGTTCCTATTACTAACGCTAAAGACCTCTGCCAGCCAGTCATACCACCTCATTAAGGTCAGGAGCACATGGAAGTTCTTCATATTGTATACATGTATAGCCCAATGAACCCAACACCAGACCTGGTTCATCTATTAGACAAACTAGGCCCCCGCCTAGGGCCTGGCAGGCCCTGGGGAGCCCACAAGCTGCCACTATATGTCAGTGAGTGGTCTAGGTCAGTTGGTGGGGGATACGCATTATGGGTTTTACATTGTTGGCCCTAGACCAAGGAGGGCTGGCGTCACTTGTACTCTGCTTCCTGTTGCCTTGCCACACTTCCAGGACCAGATAGCAATGCACTCTGTCACAGATCAAAGATCTGTTGCTTCCCTTCACCACCCCTTCCTTTTCCTCTTCATTTTCATTTGCTCTCCACCCTTCTCCTCTGATCTGTTGATTGCCTGGTGCAGAACCAGAGCACTTTCTTCAAGGCTAGGTAAGTATCTGGGGGGTGTATAACTGTTATCACAGAGAATGTATTAATGTTGTTTGGGGGTGTATTAATGTTTTCTGGGGTTATATTAATGTTATGAGGGGGTGTATTACTGGTATCTGAATGGATGTATTAATGTTATCTGGATTGGTGAATTAATGTTATCTTGGGATTGTATTAATATGTGGACGGGTGAATTAATGTTATGGGGGGGGTAGTTTGCCATGTGGGTTGCCATGTGTAAGTAGTAATGTTATGTGGTTAGTGTATTACAGTTATATAGTCTGGAGTCGGTTCCAATTGTGACTGCTATCACGAGGATTACTGCCAAAATCTTGCATACTTATTGTAACTAATTCTCCACCTGCATGCTGACTACCACTTTCTCCTGAAACAGCATTTCAAGTTAAAATGGAGATTAAAAACAGACAAACAAGTGGAAGCTGTTGTGGATTGAGCAGAAGCACGCGGCAGTAAGTAGTTGTAACAGGGTTAAATTTTCCCTAGGTTCCTCTTTGAGCACACACACACACACACACACACACACACACACACACAGGTGTTCCACGTGGGTGTGATTGGTTTGCTGTGATTTGGTTGTAGTGCTTGGGGTGGAAGTTAAAACACTGCTGGTCATTGTAGTACCACACTTGTTAAAGGTTCAAACTGTGAATTGGGTGTGGTCCAGAAAATCAATCAAATGTGTTGCTGTGAAGAGACAAACCTTTGCATTGGGAACTGATTGGCAGCTGTTTTGTTGCAAAAAAAAAAGCAGAAATTAAAACACTGCTGGTCATTGTAGTGCCACACTTATTAAGGGTTCAGACTGTGAGTTGGGTGTGGTCCAAGAAAAACATTTTTTTGGGGGGGTTTGTTTGCTATTTATCAGTGAAGGTTTCATTTTCACAGCACATATGGGTCACTCAGTTGTGAATTGGGTGTGGCCCAGAAACTTTTGTTGTTACCTGAATGCTGAAAGAAGCTAGGTTTCATTTCCCAGCACAAACCCCTGTGGGAATGGAAGACATTTTAAGAACCCCAGTGCATGTGGCAGCAGTGCAGGAGGAAAATACCCAACTTCTCCGTGAGGAGATCGCTCAGGTAAGACAGGATAGAGAGGCTCCAGCTACTGCCACGCTACAGAAATTAACTTCTGATGATGACGTGGAGGCATATCTAATAGCCTTTGAACGTGCCGCCACTTGAGCCAAGTGGCCACCTGGGTCTTGGTTCGAATACCTGACTGACTATCTTTCAGGAGAAGCACAGCGAACCTATATAGACGTAGATGAGGACCAGGCTGGTGATTTTCAGCGGCTAAAAACCGCCATCTTAGCGAGAGTTGGCGTCACCAGAGCACGGGAGGCCCAACCATATCATGACTGGAGGCTCTCCAAATATATACCAGTTCGGGCTCAGCTTGCTGAACTTGGTAGAACACTAAAGAAGTGGATACAGCCAGAAAAGAACACTGTGGACAGAATGATAGAAATTCTGGCCATTGACCACTGTATTCGGGGTATGGACCAAGGGTTCCAAAGGGGGGCGCGGCAGGAGGATTCTCAGTCATATTGGGAATTGGCTGCTGTAGTGGAGAGATACAGCACCTTGGAACATATACCCAAACCTCCGTTGCCCACTCCAAAGTTTGTGCCTCGGTCAAAGACTGGCATATGGAACAGTGGACCGGATGCTGGTGAGGAGAGATTGCTGGATAAAAAGGCACCCAAACCTGCATTAAGTCCAATCTGCTTCAAGTGCAAAGAGCCTGGACATTTGAGGGCTCAGTGCCCAATGTTAGTAGAGCATATGGATTGTTCACTAGCACACACACAACCAAGCTTCCCAAGCTGCTGTACAATGAGTCCGGTTACCAAGAAGTTCTGCTTGTTCCACGTGAATGTGTTTGGGAATCACCAACCGGTGCTGGCTCTGCTAGATTGGGTAGTGAACTGTCCTTGGTTTCCAGCTCCATATTACCAGAGAAACTTACGCATAATCTGCCTAAAGTGAAGGTACTCTGTGTCCATGAGACTGCCGAGGAATATGACAGGACTCTTTTGCCTATTACTGTGAATAGACAGACAGTAACAATGGTAGCAGCCATTGCCCCAAAACTGTCATACCCTTTAATCCTGGGCAGAGACTTTCCGCTGTCCAAGCAGATCCTCCAGGAGCGAATTCAGCCGGACATGTCGGCAATTGAAGCACCGGCTGAAAGTCCAGCCTTGATGGAGGAGCTTGAGGGAACAGAAAATGGAAAGTGCCAGGATCTACTATGGAATCTGAACCAGACAATTCAGCAAAATACACCTCCGAAGAGGTGGGAGTGTAGACAAAGGAGAGCTGCACCAGTACCAACGCAAAACCAGACACTGGCATCGTTCGTTGGCGAGACCTCGGGTGAAGGGGCTATGCCGCCCAATGAGGACACAGACTGGGCAGGACTGTCTAACTTGTTTCCACTAAAAGACTTTAGCCGAGACCAACTTGGAGATGTTGCCTTAGCTTATGTCTATAAGAATGTGGTTGAGATTAATGGGATAGAGAAGGCTAACAAGCTTGCAGAGGGTATTGCCTATTATATGGTAAAGAATTATATGTTGTATAGAGTTGCTAATGTGCAGAATAGAACTGTGGAGCAATTGTTAGTTCCACAAATCCATACATCACTTGTTCTCAAAACTCACATACACATCTGTGTGGGGGACACTTGGGGGAAGATAAAACAAGGGAGCGGATATTGCTCAGGTTTTATTGGCCAGGAGTGTACAAGGCAATAAAAAGGTTTTGCCGGACGTGTCTAGTATGTCAGAGAACCTGTCCGATGCCAGACTATCGGGCCCCGCTAGGTCCCATCCATGTTGTGCAGACCCTGTTGAAGCGTATTGGTATGGATTTCGGTAGGCCCATTAGAGAAGTTGGCCCTCGGGCCATCAGTATGTATGGGTCATAGTGGACTATGCCACCAGGTATCCCGAAGTTATACCTTGGTGCAATGTAAAGTTCAGCACAATAAAAAAAGAAACTACGATAAGTCAGCTGTAGTTAGAACTATCCAACCAGGTGACAAAGTTCCCATGAGGCACGATCTGCTCTCCGCAGTGTCAGCATCACCAAGGTTGGTGACGCTAAGGGGAGGGCTATGTGGCAAAGAGGGATATTTGCCACAGTTCCCTATAAGGGAACAGGTAGGAACACAGTTAGTCTGCAGTAGCAGGCTGCAGACAGGGTTATGTTTTCCCTAGGTTCCTCTTTGAGCATACACACACACAGGTGTTCCACATGAGTGTGAATTGGTTTGCTGTGATTTGTTTGTAGTGCTTGGGGTGCAGGATAAAGACACTGTCTGTTTGCGTGAGTGGCACCACCTATGCCAGTAAGTGGCCGGCGAGTAGACGGGGAAGTAATGTCTAGCCAGATGTAGGTGGTGGGGTTTTTCGTGCACTTGGTATGATTGCTGTACCAGCATTGGAGCTGTTTTACCATCCTGACAACTGCTAATAAACAGCTAAATGGATCAGCATACCTGTGTCCGATTCCTGTGAATGATGTACTTTCTCACAATATATATATATATAGATAGATATTTTACAATCTATTTTGTCCTGATGAAGTCTGCTGTTGTAGACGAAACGCGTTGAGAGTACTTGCTGTGTTACTGCTGGTCTATGCATATTGAAAGGTGGTCCTGTCCAGAGAGGCTTAATACCTGCTACTAGACATAACCTCTTTGCCTAAAGAGAATGTGACCTGATCGTGCTGTCTATGGAACATCATTCCAGATAAGCGGAAAAGTTTTTATTTCTGGTACGCATACATCTATATACATGTGGATTTGGTGACCCTTAATCCATGCTAAGGGACTTGTTATTGATAATACACTGGTCCTATGCCGTGGAATTTCCATGTTTGATACGTATACACCCCTATCACTTACACCTGGGTGATATATATATATATTTTTTGGTCTCTGGTTTCCTCATCATTGGTGCTCAAGTCCCACTGTGGATTCGTGTATGACTCCATTTGCATTATTGTACTACACTATTGTGCGCCTCCTCCTCCATCTTTTTTCTACACATATATATATATATATATATATATATATATATATATATATATATATATATTACCCAAATGTTCTCTAAGCCCAGAGCGCTTATTTTAGTAATAATAAATTGAAATAAATTGAAATACTTAAATGTAGTAGGCAGCTCCCCGATCATTCAACACCTGTCTGCAAGTGTCAGACCTAGTACATGGAATACAAAAAGACAGGGGGCGCCAACATAGTGCATTACATAAATTTGACAATGCATAAATTCTCCAAAAGGTAGATATTTTCCGTACCAAATATTAGTAGAATTAAAGCCAGTAGAATAAAACTCTCATTGGAAATACCGGACATCTATACCAAGCCTGGATAGTGGGTGGATCCTTCCAATATGAGCAGAGTAGTGTCCAGAGAATCTGTGGACTTATATATAACCACAATAGTGTGATACCATAAAAATAGAGACCAGATGTCTCAAGGCAAGTATAAATTTATTAGCAGCATGAGAAGCACTGCTTCTAAGTAAAATCAATGCCCGTACATAATATATATATATATATATATATATATATATATATAAGACAAAAAGACAGGGGCGCCACACATAGTGCATTACAATTTCCACAATAATGATAAAAATCCACGTAATGCTCGTACCAGATATATAAATCAATAAAGCTTATCTGTTGCATGTAAATTGATACTTCGTGAAAGGACCTCTAGACGATACTAGAGGTCATACTCGGGGACTTCAACATCCCCATCGACAACTGCTCAGACCCTGCCACTATCAGACTTCTCTCCCTCTCCTCCTCCCTAGGTCTCACCCAGTGGACCTCCTCCCCCACCCACCATCTTGGTCACTCCCTCGACCTTGTCTTCTCGCATCTCTGCGATCTCTCAGACTTCTCCATCTCTCCCTACCCACTCTCTGACCACCATCTCCTCTCTTTCACTCTGTCCTCCTCCCCTGCTCCCCCCCCCGCCTAAAGCCACCCTCACCAGACGCAACCTTGATGCAATCGACCCCATCTCCTTCTCCTCCACTCTTGATTCTCTCCTCTCTCCCCTTCCCTCCCTGACTTGCCCTGACCAGGCATCCTGTCTCTACAACCACTCCCTCACTACTGCCCTTGACGCTGTGGCCCCTGCCTCTCCAATCCGCCTACGCTGTCTCACTGTCTCATCCCCCAACCATAGCACTCCAAACTCACATGCTTCCTTAAAAAGTGCTCTCGCACTGCAGAACGTCTCTGAAGAAAATCTCGCTCCCTGGCTGACTTCCTTCACTTTAAATTTATCCTCTCCTCATTCTGCTCTGCCCTCTCCCTGGCTAAACAAACCTTCTTTAAATCCCTCATTTCCTTTCAGTCCTCTAATCCCCGTCGTCTCTTCGCCACCTTTAACTCCCTCCTTTCTCCCCCCCCCCTCCGGTCCCTCTCTCCCTCTCAGCTGATGACTTCACCACTTTTTTCTCCTCCAAAATTGAAGCCATCAGACTCAACATCTCCTCCTCCAACCCCTCTCCCGCTGCCATTACTGCTTCACCTTCCTCTAACAAACAACTCTGGAGCTCCTTCAGCCCCACAACAGGCGATGAAGTTTGCTCCCTCATGCTTTCCTCTCCTCCCTCCACTTGTCCTCTTGATCCAATACCCTCTAACCTCCTTCGCTCTCTCTCTCTCCCACTGTCTGCTCCTACCTGGCACACCTCTTCAACCTATCACTCTCCTCTGGTGTTGTACCCTCCTCATTCAAACACGCTATCCTCTCTCCTATCCTCAAAAAACCCAACCTTGACCCCACCTCCGTCGCCAATTATCGCCCTATCTCTCTTCTCCCCTATGCCTCCAAACTTCTTGAACAGTTAGTCTGCTGTCGGCTCACCAGATACCTCTCGGACAATTCCCTCCTCGACCCTCTCCAATCTGGTTACTGCCCCCTCCACTCCACTGAAACTGCCCTAGCTAAAGTCACCAATGACCTCCTATCAGCCAAATCCAGGGGTCATTTCTCCTTACTTATCCTCCTCGACCTCTCCGCGGCCTTTGACACAGTGACCACCCCCTCCTTCTGCAAACTCTTCTCTCTCTAGGCCTCTCTGGTTCTGTCCATGCCTGGTTCTGCTCTTATCTTGCAAACTGCACCTTCTCTGTCTCCACGTTCGGCTCTCCCACCGCCCCCACGCCTCTCCAATTAGGAGTCCCCCAGGGCTCTGTTCTCGGCCCCCTTCTCTTTTCTCTACACTTCCTCCCATGGTGCGCTCATCTCCTCCTTTGGTCTTCAGTATCACCTTTATGCTGATGACATTCAACTCTACATCTCCTCTCTTTATCTCTCGTCCACCCTCCTCTCTCGTGTATCTGACTGCCTCTCTGCCATCTCCTCCTGGATGTCACGCTTTCTCAAAATTAACATCTCCAAAACGGAACTCATAGTCTTTCCTCCTTCCAGACTCCCCTCTCACCACAAACTCTCAATCGTTGTTAACAACACTACCATATCATCTGTCATCCAACTCCGTTGCCTGGGTGTCACCCTTGACTCCTCTCTCTCTTTTGCCCCCCAGGTCCAATCCCTTGCTCAAGCCTGTCATCCACTCTGCTTGTTCTCCCTCCTCTCCCCTGGTCCCTTTTTCTCCCTTGCATCACTGCCCCCCTACGTGCCTGTTTTGTCCACCCTCCCTTAGGATGTAAGCTCGTATGAGCAGGGCCCCTCTCCCCTCCTGTCTTCATACCGACTCTTCTGTTCCGCCCTTACTCCATATGTCTGCCCGGAGTTTCCGAAGCATTGGTACTTAGTGTTTATTGTTCTGTGATGTTTTACCCTGTATGCTCTACTGTTCGTATTATGTAAGGCGCTGCGAAAACCCTGTGCGCCCAACAAATAAATGATAATAATAATAATAATAGACGATCTCCAATTCCGGGACCAAGTGACTTCATTAGCTAGAACCTGCACATATGGCACGACCTAGGATAGCTGTTTAGAGCTTGGAAGAAGGTTGGATATTTGGATATTAGGGTTTTGCTGTCTGGACGTGCAGGAAGCTTGCACACAATGGGGGGTATTTAATTGACGGCGGGATCGCCGAAAATCCTGCGCTCTAAAAATATTACCATTATTACAGTAATCCTGCATGGGAAAACCGTTAATACGGTAATTTACTTGCTGTGTTTCTGAGCTGCGAGCTGAAATCCAGCGAGATATTACCTTATGAACGCTAATATTTTTTGAGCGCTGGATTTTCGCCGTCAATTGAATATGCCCCAATGAATGATCGCAAGGCTAGCCACTTGTAGACTCGTGTTCAGAATCCATACGCAATTGCTTGAACACACCCTTTCTGCACATTGCCTATGTTAGACCACCCTGTCCTGCCCCAGTCACGCCTCTTCAGTTGCAGTTGCATATATTCACTTTCTGAGCATGAGCAATGTGAAAAAAACATAAAGATACGCTTTATCTTAGTTTATATATTAGTGTTATAGTAAATATATATACTGAAATATATGTATATATATATATATATATATATATATATATATATGTATATATATATACAGTCTAGTGAGGGTTCACAGGGCTAAAACTTACAAGTGGTCAGAGTCTCCAGGTGTCTCTATCCTGAGATGACCAGTAATGGGGAGCAATGTATGCTCTGACATTCCACATTCAGCACTTGTAGGTGACTGGAAATAATAACCATATTGGGAAACATTACAAGGAAGTTGAATACTTCATCTGGATTAAATTCAAGCATCAGACATTGCCCTTTTTTCCATGTCTAATGCTAGCAAACCATATATAAAAAAAAAACTCAGGACAAAATCAAGGAGGTGCCTGCTCAACCCAGCCCAAGCTCCCATATAGCCATGGTCAACTCCAAACTAGCAGACCAGAGATTTTAGCGGGTTTTTTTGCTGGAAAGCAGGGCTGTGTGCTAATTCTGTTTCTTGTTGATTCAGAGTTATAAATACAGTACAATATTCCATGATGGTGAGCTGGCAGGAGTAGAATTAATTGCGATGGAAATGTTTCCATGTTTTCTTTATGATTCATCTTCATCATGATCATCAACATTTGTTTGAAAGTTGCCACAAATTCCACAGCGCCGGTCAGCATATAAATTACAGGTTATTAATAAACATAATAACAAATAAACATAATAACAAAACATGGGAGGTCAAATACAAGTACAAGCCATACAAGTACATATTACGTTTATATAAGTTAAATGGAAAATCATAAAAGTAATACAAACAGAAAATCCTCACATTCACACAAATACAAAATAAATACATAACAGGTAGAAAAAGAATGTGCAAACATGAGGCATAGGTTAAAATGAGCTCTGCACGTGAGAGCTTACATTCTAGAAGTTATACTTCATTTATAAGGTAGAAACGTTGTACTAAATCTTCCATCCATTTGTCATCATCAATATTTTTTCTGATTGCCACTTTTTCACATTTTAGTAAGTGATAATGCAAATTTTATCAACAGAGTATAGAGTTGACTACTATATTTGAGGTTTTACTGTAATATATGACATGCTTAAATGTACTGTGCAGTGAAAAGTAGCAGGTTGTCATTGTGGTGGTTGCTTCCAGGAGAGAACCACTTGGCTGCTTCATAAACACACTAGGACCGGGCAAGTCGCTTAGTCCTGAGAGGACAGGTCGTGAGGGACAAAGCCAAAGTTGTTGGGTTGGAGAACTTAGAATTGTGAGGGACGAAGCCAAAGACGAGAAGTTGGAGAATGTAGATTTGAGAGAGATGAAGTCAATAAACAGGCAAACAAAACAAAACTCTTTGGGGCAGTTTCATTCCACGCTTTGTTCTAAAGAACAACGCAGGGAATTCAATTGGCCCCTTTCAATCACCAACAGAGAAGCGAAAATTCCAACTTTGCTCCTGAAAAGATTGGTAGGCGTTAAAGGCTGTATGCCGGCGAAATGTCTTCGTCCTAATTGAGTTGTCAGCTGGTATTGTGGTTGATCCACATACAGCTAGGCATATTTACAAAGCACAAAAAACGTGAGTCTATTCATCTGTTAAATGTATTTCCACTTCCCAGTCTTTTTAAACAACCTTAAAAATAAATATGTGACTATATTTGCAGTATTACTGACACTTTTGAAAATGCCATATCAATGTCCAACCTATTTCCAATTTAGGACCAACTTTGTTGCTTTAAAATGTTAAGTTTTTCTCCTAAATTACTGCTCAGTTTAGGTTAATTTATGTCAAATAAATGATGAGTGCACCTAATGTGCACAGAACGTCCCCAATACATAACAGATCAGCATTTCCACATACAATACAATCTTGCCTTGCAAATCTTAGTTTATCCTGCAAAACTTACCAGTGATAACAGTTGTTTTTGTTTTGCTTTTAGGGATGTAACATCACTAAAAAGTGTTTTCACTGCCAATGCATTTTTTATTCTAAATAGCCCTGTAAATTCCATACTTTTTCTAGTAGCAAGAACTGCCGTATCGTACACAACCATCTACGTCCATTTTTTTTCGTCTAATGGACAGGATTGTCCTCTTGAATAGAATACTATTGTACAGGCTACTGAATGGTGGCATCTAATATATAATGTATGCACTACTTAAAAGCCCTTCATAATGTATACTCAAACATTACATTACATTTTACTCTGCAAAGTTAGACGTTTGCCTTCAGCTATGCCAACAGGCTTTCAGCCTTCCAGGCTTAACTTCTAAACATATAAATGCCTTTTGACATTAAGTGAGAAGAGGTACTTGCATGCAGGCAGATTATAAATTCATTAATGCATTTAGTTTAAAAACGGTGAGGTTTTCTAAAGTAGAGGGTAATTTATATTAACTTAGACTATTATATTGCAGGAATTGAAAATTATTTTAAAATATATATTGAGCATTTAAACATGAGAAGATTTAAAAGAAATTATTTGGAAACCCAAAACTACATAACTATATATAACCAGTATAATGATTATGGGACTGTTGCAGAGTGGAACATACATCAATTCGCATAGTGTATCTTGCGTGAAATCGCTATTTGAATGCCCAAAATGATTGTGCAGGTTTGTATTATTCTGCCACTTACATGTGACTTTGCCTACAGAGGCAGGACGGGGAGAGGGAAGGGGTGTTTTAATGTTGGGCTAGTTCAGTAAAAGTGTGTATACGGAATGTGGCTTATGCAGACTTGTAGAAAAACACATATACATCTGTTAGGCGGCGTATCTCTTGCATCTGCTAGAGGGTAGGTGCAAGTAGTCGCTGATGATGATTATTTATCATAATCCAGGTGCGTTTGCTGCTCATGCAGGGGCGGGAGCATCTCTAAAAAGCATATGGGCGGAATTATGCTTGTTTTATGTGCTCTCTTTTATGTTAATAATTTACTCCCATTCTGTGACCAACTCTGCATCAGGCCCTATGTCTTTATATTATACATTCATCATCATCAATCATCATCAACATTTATTTATAAAGCACCAGCAAATTCCGTAGCGCTTTGCAATTGGGGCCAAACACAGTAACAAAACAATCCTGGGAAACACAGAGAAAGAGGTAAGAAGGCCCTGCTTGCAAGCTTTCAATCTATGGGACATCAACCAGTGCAGAAAAAGACATGAAAGTTTCGGCATAATATTTAAATTCCCTTCTTAGTAAAAATAACCATAAGGATGATGGTGGTTGGTCATAAGGAGAAGCAGCAGCAGTTGAAAGCAGGATGATGAATGAAAGTAAAACTGTCTATTTCTGAATAAATTTCCTTAATCTCCTACATGTTTCTTAACAATTTGGCTTGTTCATGGAATCATTTAATTACTCCGCACTGCTTTCCAAATAGATATTGTCATAGTTCCTCCCTTTAGAAATTCATTGGGTCCATGGCTTGTGGTGAGCTAGCTAATACCATACTTGCCAACTCTCCCGGAATGTCCGGGAGACTCCCGAATTTCGAGCAGGTAAGTCTCCCACATCCTGCCCATCGGGAGGCAAAATGATGCAATTTCGTTGTGGTGCACAGCTAAAATTATGTGATTCACCCTCGCCCCTTCTGCCCTCCATAAATACACCCTCCCTGGGATCTCCCGGATGCCAACAACACAAAGTTGGCAAGTATGGCTAATACACATCTATTATATTACTATATTGTCATATAGAGTTTGTAGTAACTATACAACACTGCCTTAAATCAGCCTGTTTGCGAATATTGACATTACCACTTCTATTGTGTTTGCAATTTTTGGTATCTTAATCTGTGTGTTACATAAGTTAAGGTTTATTTAGCTGAGTAGTTTAAATATAATTTATTTTCCATTGGCACTCTGTTCCCCAACCCATCTGCTACACACACCTCTCTTTTACATGAAACATTTTGTAGCCTTGACAGTTCTGTCACAGAGCAGAATAGAGGTACAACTGCACAATTTATTCCCTCCTTAGATAAACATTATCCTTATATAACCTCCAACAACTTACAAGATAACATTTCCACACCTCAATTTTACCCTGTGAATGAAAGAAAAAAGCTTGATATGATCACTGTGCAGGGACGGAGCCACTTTTAGGCTCTACCTCCCCTTGGCACAGGACTCCCGTGCCTGATGATAAATCCGTCAATATGTCCTGCATCAAGTTGTCGCCTGTCAAGGCACATTCTCAATGTTGCACAGATATTCAGGACAGTAAACGTCTTGAAAATTTTACATTTGTAGGAGAAAATTTATTTCTTGTAATTTTCATAACTGAGCGGTACATGGGGGCCCTTACCAACTTTTTGCTATGGGGCCAACAAATATTGTTTAGTAGACAATTTGTGTACTGTAATTTTAACAAAATCACATTAAGATACGTATGTTGGTTATCATTTTAGTGTATTGTATCATAGTATTACTATCACTGACTGTGACAAAATTGGTAATAATTGCAATACATCCTATTGTACAGAACATTATTATTATTATTATTATTATTATCCTTTATTTATTAGGCGCCACAAGAGTTCCGCAGCGCCGTACACAGCACAAACAGTAGGCTAAACAAGGTAACACATCACAAACGGTTAACAAAAAATACCAAAACTTCAGAGACTCCAGGCAGGCTAATGCAGTAAAGACGGAGCAGAAGAGCAGGTATGGAGAACAGAGGGAAGAGGGCCCTGCTCAAATGAGCTTACATCCTAAGGGAGGGTAGACAGAACACAGGCACACAGGGAGCAAGTTGAAGAAGTGGGGAGAGAACAGGGGGCGGGAGGAGAGAGGGGAAGAACAGGTGGAGGAGAGGTTAGGTGGAAGGTTGGTAGGCCTTTAGGAACAGGTAAGTTTTGAGTGCCCTTTTGAAGGAGGACAGATTGGGAGAAAGACGGATGGAGCGAGGGAGGTCGTTCCAGTGAAGGGGGGCAGCACGGGAGAAGTCTTGGATTCTGGAGTGGGAAGAGGTGATCAGAGTGGAGGAGAGGCGACGGTCATTGGCCGAGCGCAGGGAACGGGCAGGGGTGTGAATGGAGAGGAGGTTAGAGATATAGGGAGCAGTGGACTGGGAGAGAGCCTTGTAAGTGACGGTCAGGAGTTTGAAGAGGATTCTGTAAGGAATGGGGAGCCAGTGTAGGGCGAGGCAGGGAGGGGAGGCAGATGAGGAGCGGCGAGAAAGGAAGATGAGTCTTGCAGCCGCATTGAGTATAGAGCGGAGGGGGGCGAGATGGGAATGGGGGAGGCCGGTAAGCAGGAGGTTGCAATAATCAAGGCGGGAGATGATGAGTGCGTGGATGATAGTTTTGGTGGCATCCTGGGAGAGGAAGGGCCGGATGCGGGCAATGTTGCGTAGCTGGTAGCGACAGGCTTGGGCGAGGGATTGGATGTGGGGGGCGAAGGAGAGAGAGGAGTCGAGGGTAACGCCCAGGCAGCGGAGTTGGGTGACAGAACATGGCATCTTCTAAATATCTACTATTTCCTGTTATCAATCTAAGCGAATAGTTAATGCAATTTAAACAAAAGGTAATCAGTGTACTCTTTTGTGTTTAACAATTGGACATGTGACCAATTTGTTCTTTGTAATTATCATTACATAGTAATATGCTGTGCTTTATTTAGGTAAAACTTCTCAAAAGATTAGTACTATAAAATAACACTTTCCTTGTAAAGTAGCATTATTCGTGGTGCTATGAGGAAAATGATAAATATATTAAATATTTTTGTAAAACAATGCAAATTTATTAAGTTTGCTATAGTAAGGCATAATGTAGACACCGTAATGTTATACGAAAAACAATAAATCCTTTGTTGGATATTATATTTATCTATATAGTATTAGTTTCTCTGGTACCACAAAATGTATACAGTGCCTTACAGCAAATATAAACATACATATTGGGTACAATGAGATTGAAAGGGATATGATAGAAACTAGTCCCTGACTAAAGAGATTACAGTCTAATTAAGTATCTCTATAGGAGCTATAATGGTTTCTATTGACGTAGCATAATATTTTGATTGTTTAAGATATTACAAGCTCGGTGCAAGAAAACCTAACATCCATTCACTTATACATTTTAAAAGTCGGCAGTCACAGACATGATTGACATCATTAACCTGAAAATGATTACAGTAGACACTGTGCAACATGCCTAAATTCTGATCTACCAAGTTACTATTCAGGGGGAATTCAATGGGCTGCATTACTGCCGAAAGTAATGCAACCTGCGCTGTATTATCGGTAATACAGTAATTTTAACCTAGATTTAGAGCCACAAGCAGAAATGAGCATTGAACATTATCGTACTAACGATAATAATGCACACTATTACCGTAGTAACGGTAATAGTGCGCAGGTCTCGTTACTTTCAACAGTAACACGGCCAATTGAATTCGCCCCTTAGAGTCTATTAAGACCTGTCTCAGTTCTTTGACCATCCAACCATTCCACTGTCAACTCTTCACTGCATTCTGCTGTGTTATCTTGCTTTTTGTGGTATTGTAGAATTCAACTCTTTTTCATTTTAATTTTGATTTGTAATTGAATTTGGATGAACTTCTAGGAGTTAGTAGTGTTTGTTCTAAATAGCCTATGGAAACCTGCCAACTTGTGCTAAATAGGGCACTGTTGAGCCCTGGGCAGCGACCCTCCTCCCCTCGCAATGTTATAATATTTGCTGAGTTGAGATTAGATACATAATTAATGAGGATATTATTGATAAAACCTGTCTGTGGCCAGACATTTAGCTTCACTTATGAGACAGACATTAAAGGATGAAAAACTGTACATTGTGATTATCAGATGGACCATTCCCTATACACACCTTGTGATGCAAGACAAACCATGTCACTCATTATCACAAATCCTTTTTAGCTGAAAAAGCATGAAAAAGTTAGTTAGATTTCTATACCTGCATCTGAATTATTTTAGCTAATCCTTCTTTTCCCTAGAGGCAATTTCCTAAATTGCTTGAATAATGTGAGAGAATTCTGTGGCAGTTAACTTTTGCATATGGCGATGAATTATTCACTGTAAGAGCACGCTTATTGTAAAAGTACTAAAAAGTATTAAGCATATTATTTTATATCTCTCTCCAACAAAAAAAAGGATATGTGCATAGAGGGGTAAATCTTTGAAAGATGTTTAAGTGTTATTTCAGCTTACTAATTGAAATTAATAAATTTCAGGAATTCACAATTTGCAATGTATAATATTTTACACAAACTAGAGAATTAAGCACCCCAGCCCTTGTTTATAAAGCAGCTATAACCAGCAGTAGTTGTCACTGGATCTCCACTGCTCTACCATTATTGCTTAGTTTCTGGTACCTAATTTCACAGGACCAGCACTGTTTAAAATAAAGTAAATAAATAGAACAAAAATGGACAGAGTGCACTATGCCCAAAACCTCAACCAGCCACAGCACTAGGCAGTCAGGTCTAATTTACATTATAACAGGGAGGCTGTGTCATAGTGAAAAACAGCCCCAGACTGGCACAAAAGCAGTGTGACCCTGCCCCCCCCCCATCACAGAACTACCCAGGTGCAAATGCAGGATCTCTAGAGTGGGATTTCCATCGCCACCAGAGTGTATTCAAGGGGTGTGGCTATGAGACATATATCCAAACTATTATTGCACTTGGGACAAAGTCCTGACTCTGCAGGACAGTCAATCAAAATCGGGACTGCCCCAATAGATTCAGAATAGTTGGCAGACTGTGCGGCTCTATACTACGTGTTCTTGCGGCTTTCACTACTTACTGCTGCTGGTCTCTTTTACCGTTTGTCTGGATCCTGGAATGCTAGTGCCCTGTTCGGGAAAAGGAGACACATAAAATATTGACAGTCTATTAGTGAGTGAACCTATTTAGGCATTCCTCCCCCAACCAGGCCTGAAGTTAAATCAATAGCCCCTTCATTTAATAATTAGGCCTCCCTCCATGAAATCAGCCGACATTAAATTAATAGCATTCACATTTAATAAATTGACCTATTTACCCCCAAACAGCCCCAATATTAAATAAATAGAATTCCCATTTAATAAATAAACCCCTAAATTGCAGAAATATTAAATAATTGGTAATCACAAATAATTAATACCCCTCTTTCTCTCTAAAATCAGCCCCACAGTATCTAAATAATAACACCACACCACCTTAAATTAACAGCCGTTACTATGAAACCACTATTAAATTAACAAGTCCTCAACATAAAATTAATTTATTTCCCACCAATAAAATAATATTTCCCACCTACTATTAAGTAATTATCACCCCCCTCACCATTAACTTAATACCCAGCCTCCTCCCCTATTATAGTGTAAGTCCTACCCCACACTTACCTTCTTCCATCTGGATCTGTAGATTTCAGCTGCAAACTCTACTGTCTGCCGCTCCTATTTACTGTACACTGCACTATGACATACTGCTTTCCCCACGAAAAAAGTAGCATGGTGCATACTGTGGATGGGAAGGACGGAACGGATTTGTAGATCCATGGCACTAAAATGGCTGGTCCTGACTATGAGTACTGGACAGGAGGGGGAAATCCGGGCAACAGAAAACCCCTACAAGTGCTCGCCTGGTGCTAGAAACACAATGCAAAGTGCTGAGCCTCTTCTCGACTGCCTGAATGATGCAAGCAGAGACTCCTTGTTATACTAAAAACCAGTGCAGGGTGTTTAGCACTGGGGCTGGTTAAGGATTTGGGGTGAGGACAAGCTGCCCATTTTTGTAATAAAAAATATTTTTTTGCTTTAAATAGGGATGGCGCTGGGGTCAGGGGCAAGCCGTTTTAACTAACTTTTCATTTGTGCTAATAGGTGTGCTAAACATTTGTATCAAAATTCTGCCAAATTGCTGCAAAATAATTTCTGACATTTCACATACCTCTATTTACAAATTCTTTGTGTCCTGTTTTCTTTTTCATGTTCTTCTCACAGTCTATTGCAATCATTTTTTTTTGTTTTACTATGGGCTCAAAAAAGATACAAATTATATTAAAATATGCCATTCATTTTGGCCATCACTATTTCAACAAATGCAAGATCCTTGTTACTATGTCTACATGAAAGTTCTCACTGCCTTTGCCTGCAGCACCAAATTATGTATTTCAGCTGTTACAGCCATGATGATTGACAGCAGGACAAAGACTGCACCTCTCATTGGCATGGCAACCTGGCTTGCATATTGTAACCGTGATGATGGAAGTTGAAACAGGTTGAAGGATGATAGTTGAACACAGAAAACAAAATATGACAGTTCAAATTAGGGTTATATGATTCTAATAACTGAGATGTGGATGAAACTTAATTTGCATTCTATTTTATAAAATGTATGCAAAGAAATTTATATTTTTCAATGTTGTCAGTATGGAGTTAAGTACTCAGTTCGAAGTGACTTTTGTTTGTCAATAAAGATATGACTGATTAAGAACACTAAAGGCATAAAAGTCCACCTCCGGATAACTTGTGTATGCCCTCCTGCTACTTGGATAGTATAATACAAATTGCTTTTCATTCTAGCTAATTTATGTTTTTTTAGACGTGTCTTTCTACAGACAGACAGACAGATGTATTTATTGTTATTGCCCTGCAATATGATACAAAGTTGGATATAATTATATCCAATGTAGAAAGCACAGCAGAGCTGTATAGTATCCTAGGGCAATGCAAACAAATCTGCCTGTTCCTATCATACGTGCATAGGGTGCGACAACAGTTTTTTAAATCATGGGCCTGCCCATGCAGCACAATGATGTGATTTGCATTATCAACGCCCCATCCAACCCACAAAGCATGGGGAAGCCTATTTGACAAAGACTGCAGCATCTTAAGGATGGCAATAACAAAAAATAATGAATGAAATAATGCTTTATTATTTGAACAAAGCATTTTTTCAAGTCTTTTTTAAATCTTTTTTTTCTATTTTTAAATTATTTATTTTAGAATTATTGTTATTATTTTGTATTAGTGGGAATTGAAAGCCCAAGTATGGGCTTTCAATTCCTCAGCGTATGAGCAAACCATCTAGCTGGGTTACGCACGAGAAATCCCCACAAGTAAATTAAGCTTTACCACTCCTGGCCAGTATCGCTGAGGGGCCAGGTATCGCTCAGCTGTCCTAGCGATAAAACAGATTTTTTTCTGTTGCTGCAATAAGCTGATTGTAGTCTGTGTAGCTACCTTCCAATGCTTCCACACTTCAGAGTAAATTGCTTGATGAAATAACTACACATTAAGAATAGTTGTACAAGACATGGCCACTGAGGCACTCAATAACATTGGCCCTAAAACCATTATTATGAGCAGCAGAAGAAAAGGTGAATAAATGATTTATATTGACCATAAATTACTATAGAGTGACCACCAATCACTATCTGGTCGTATCAGTGAAAGAGAGCACCTCTTACAATCATTCCACCTCCTTGTCTTTGTCCCTTGTTCCCTCAGCCTGCCTCTGTAACCTATTGTGCCTAGCAAACATTTTATTCCTGATTCAGGCTGTAAATTTCCAATGTCAGCGGTACATGTTTTTTTGGGGGGTCTTTGCAAACAATTCTTTCTAAGCAATCATATAAATCAAAATAGAAAAAGTTACCCAGAAAAAGATTTTAAATCTTGGTGAATAATTTAAATAATGTCTGATTCTCAAGAGGTTCTGCAGCAGCCAAGATACATTTTCCATTAGGGAACAGTACAGTTTTAGAAGAGCTTAAGCAATTATAAAAAAGAAAATGTGTATATACTAGTAGCTATATATAGTGTTTGAGTAATATAATGCATAGCCAGTGACTGATCCAGTGTCAGAAACAGCAAAGAATGGCTATATTAACATTCAGATGTACATGTATGTAAATAAATTCCATGCCATAGAGAAACCACTATTTTTACAGTGTTATTGTGAACATATTTTCTTGTAAATGATAATAAACAAAAGCTAACTTAATACAATTGTTTAATCATCATATTTGATACATAGAAAGGTTAATAAAGGCTGATATAAAATACTTTTATTTTATTGAAGAAAGGAACATTTCTTATACATATATTTTTAATATACTGTATATTACAGACATTACTGCACAATTTTGCTCAAATAATTGATAATTAGCAATGTTTGTGGTTACTCATCTAAACAGTGTCAAAATAGGCAAGACAGAAATCTTATTTTGAGTTCAAATTTACCAATCCTGCACCAAACCTGCTTGTGAGGTTCCCAGTTTTGTTAAGCTTATTGCTTAAGTATACAGTAGGTGAAGGTCAATTGTGGAGCAAAAACACAGATCGTTGATACTACAAATTTCATTATGATGTCAAGAAACAGGTGCTGCACACAGGTATATAGTTCCGCAGATGGATGAGCAAATGATGATGGAGGCAGTCACATTATTGAGGTAATATGGAGGCCATCAAGATGGAGGCCTTTACATTTTTTGGGCATCTCAAAACTCACAAATTAATATGGAAAGGGGACATGCACACACTTACTGTATATATAAACCCAATTGTGCAAATGTTCATGCACTATATTATAGCTAGCAAATGACATTTTGAGGGTTATTTACTAACATTGTTCAAAACTGCAAATTTGCACTAAAACCATAACTTCAGTCAGACAGATAGAAATTGGCTGCTATGGTTTCAGCATCAGATGTATCTTCTCTGTACTGGCAGACAGTGCAGTATAAATAAATACAGACAGGACACACTTAAAACAGACCTGTCCTTGTTGTTTTTATTAAAAATAAAATAAAAACACTTCAGTCTGACAGATAGAAATTGGCTGCTATGTTTTTTGGGCAGATTTTCTCTTTTTAACAAAATTATTGAATAGTCCTCTGATTGTTTTAGTTTGTTAAGTTTGCCTTTTTAGATATGGAAACCTGTTTAATAACACTATTTTAATTAAAATAGAGAAGTGTTTATGATTTATTCATATGTCTGGAATGCATTTTTTTGACATTGCTGACTATAACCCGAGTATCTTCTCACATTTTGCAAAATAACAAAAACTGAGCTCTGGCAGGTGGGAAACCAGCAAATAGTGATAGGCAATTAAGGCATCCAAGGCATTCCAAACGCAGAGTTTACAGGGGTTGTGTTTGGACAATGGCTTCTTAATCAGTCATGTCCTGTACAAATAGCAAATACAATCACTCCCATTACCTGAATTCAGCTCTCTCCACAATGCTCAACACTGAACTTCATGTATACATAGTGCCTCAGAAGCGCTCAATGGAAGTTCACCAATGGAACTCTACTGAAGCGCTATGGATGCAGTGTGCCAATTTTCATGCAGGGGGCATGCACACACTTACTGTATATAAAGCCAATTGTGTAAATGTTCATGCACTATATTATAGCTATCAAATTATGTTTTGAGGGTTATTTACTAACATTGTTCAAAGCTGCAAATTTGCACTAAAACCATAACTTCAATCTGACAGATATTTGGCTGCTATGGTTTCAGCATCAGATGTATCGTCTCTGTACTGGTAGACAGTGCAGTATAAATAAATACTTCCCAAACCATTGTCTGAGCAAGCTGGCTCAGCTATATTTAAAGCAGGGGTGGGCTGGCAAATTTTAGCCTGGGGTGCAAGCCTCAAATCAGCAGCCTATTAAGAATATTTTAAAGGGAGAAAAATGAAGGTGGCCCAGTGACCCAGATCAAGGTAGTCCACTATGGGACCAGCCGGGGGGCATCTGCTCCCAGGCTGGCCTGCCAATGACTTACAGGATAGAATTCATTAAGAAATAGTTGGCCAAAAGTGGTTACAACTTTCCAGCTGCACAGTATAATGACACTTTGTATAATTAATACATTAATAAGTATTCCAAATATTTTAAATTCCAACATATTACATATTACACAAGGACCTAGATAAATTCAGCTCTATAAGTGGAGTTTTTGGGCACACAGATATAGAGCTCCATTTTTCATGTGCAAAATTCCACTTCTCATGGTTAAATTGTCCCCCAATTCAAATGAAGTGTCTACTCACAAGATCTCACTCACAAAAAAATGCATATTTTAGTGAGCGGGAAAGTTGGACACAAACTAACAGTTTCACATGCAACTGTGAGCAGCGATGGACTCTGAAGATCAGCCTCCGGTCCCCAGCTGCTTCCTGCATACCTTACTGCAGCACTAGTTGGATACAAGTTCAAATATACTGGAATCTCACTGTACATTTTAATTTCTAAATTATCCTCAACCAGCTCTAGACAACCTAAACAGGAAGACCTCAGTCATAGAAAAAACTACTTCCAGACTAATCAGAACAGGACTGATGCCTCTATGGAGAGACAATAAAACACTTTGTGCTCCCTTCTCAAAGATTATTTGCACTATGTTGAAAATATCTGGACCTCTTCCCAAATTCCCTGGGCTGTGGAGGCCAGAGTAAGGAAAAATATTGGGACCACTTGAGTGGCAACCTTCCACTCCAGTATCCAGGACCAAGGTCCTAAGACCCTTGTTTACCACTTTAATATAAATTAAAACTTTGTTCTTCATCTGTCACAGGCCAATGAGAAATAAAATGTTTGTATTCTTTTTTTCTTTCTTTATTCACCATAATCCTGCTTATGTTTTGATTCCACATCAGGGGCTGACTGGGCTGAGGGGCAGAGGGCATCTGCCCCCCAGACTGGCCCCATAGTGGATTACCTTTGACTGGGTCACTGGGCCCCCTGCATTTTTTTCCCTTTAAAATAGGCTGCTGAGTCGCGTCTTACCCCCTGAGCTAAAATTTGCCAGCCCTCCCCTGTTCCACATCAATAGAGACTAAACTAATTTCTACCAATGTGGGAAGAAAACAATTAACAATGCCGTGGAGCTCTATTCATTTTAATGGGCCTATTTATATTCAGAGTTTCTACATGTAGAGCACACATTGGAAGCCCCACTGAAATGAATAAACCATTTAAATAACTGGAAAAAATATATGCTAATATATAAATAATAAATAAAAAAATGTGTCCACAACTATCCCAGCAGCAGACAGCTGAAAAGACTAGGGTCCTTTCTGATTCCTCAGAGCTCTGGGGACATGGACAATGAAAAAGATTGGGCCCCTGTAACCTCAGCGGTCCCAGTATAATAGGGCACCTGCCCTTGTAATAACTTAGTTAAAATAAAAAAAAGCACAGAAACAATTTTTTCAAGTTTATTGGAACTAAACACTTCCCAAACCATTGTCTACAATTTAACTTAATGCAAAATAAACCTTCTTGATCTGTCATAGTCCAATAGAAATCCTAAATGTCTTTCCCTTGAGATAGAAAAGGAATAATTGAAAGGGAAGAGCATTATCATGTGGGAAAAATGAAACCGACTAGCCACCGAATTTTGATAAACATGATGTGTTGGGGATTATAGTGCAGTATAACTGCAGTGAGTCCCGATTTCAGGTGGCTCAATGGAATGTGGCCTGCCATGAAAAAATTTGCTGTGGTGTCACACAAAATAGGCATGTTTCAAGTAGATTGAGTAGTGGTTTTGTTGCAACAGCCGTGGCTTTGGTAAATCTTTGGTGTTGCCAAAATTATTCCGATTTTGCAATTGGCATGTTGGCAGGCACTGATGTCTAATTACACAGTACAGTGCATGAGATGTTTGTACGCTACCACTCAGCAGCAAAATGTCCCAAAAACGTCCTTCTTTCACATGCGGCAGGATCTAGACCTAAAAGTATTTGTTGTGACATTTTTAAGGTTATCAGGTTAGCAACAATAAACATATATAAATAACCTTTCAGCATCAGACGTATCTTCTCAGTACTGGCAGACAGTGTAGTATAAGTAAACACATACATACTCAGCAAAATAGACCTGTCCTTGTTGTTTTTATTAAAAATAAAATAAATAGTTTTTATTAGTTAAACCAGGTCGAAGTTGTGGTGTATATGGTGGTATGTCATATAATCACTTATCTTACTGTTTTCATTATAAAACTATCAAATTCCATTCACTTACATTTTTCATAATGCCACTTCTAAATTTCCCCTTCGACCCCTGTGTATAAATCTGTCAGCTTCCCAATATATTATATGTTGTATTCCGTTAGCGTGAAACATACATTGCTTAGTAGTTTACGTAGTATATCAAACTACACAAGCAATGTCACCCTCTTTTACCAATATAAGTGCCTTTGTGAAGTGTTGGGTGAATACAAAAACCTCACACATCATAATGCATATAACCTTGCAATTCTTTGTTTTGGCTGTGAAATTGAATCTGTAGCCCTAAAAGTAAATAGTGCAGTTGATACATTATCCTATATTGATGTTCACATAAAATGCACATTAAGCAATGTTCCTTGCTGAATAAGTCAACAAAACATTTTAAGGAACATATAATACAGAGGATATAAAAGGATTCCGCTGTCATGTGCAAGTTAGCCAGTTCTTACCAGGTTAACTAGTTTATTAGACAGCAATTGGGGCTCAGTGCCTCAAATCCCAAATTTAAAGTGAAATTGCTGCTCCATAAATTTAGCTATTGTGATCCAATGTTTTGAAACAAAATACAAAAATGTCAACAAGCAATGGGGTATACACCCCCAAAATGCATACGCATACACCCGTATATATATTTTTTGCATCATTTACTTGCATCCTTTTACATAGTAACATAGTAACATAGTTGATGAGGTTGAAAAAAGACACCAGTCCATCAAGTTCAACCTATTTTGGATCTCCTGCGATCCTGCACTTATATTTGAAATTAATCCAGAGTAGGCAACCGCCCATCTGTTTCAATTTTGAAAATCCCCCCAGACTCAATATTGCAATCCAATTTTTACCCTATATCCACTACTATCCTTTATTTTAAATTAACGGTCGTATCCCTGGATACACCTTTCCTCTAAAAATTTGTCTAACCCTTTCTTAAACATATCTATTGAATCTGCCATCACAACCTTCCCTGGCAATGAATTCCATATCTTGACTGCCCTTACTGTAAAGAACCCCTTCCTTTGCTGGTTGTGAAATTTCCTCTCCTCTAACCTTAGGGGATGACCACGTGTCCTGTGTATGGTCCTTGGGGTAAAAAGTTCACATGAAAGCTCTCTGTATTGACCCCTAATGTATTTGTACATAGTAATCATATCTCCCCTTAGATGCCTCTTTTCTAAAGTAAACATGCCTAAACTGGCTAACCTTTCCTCATAACTTAATGACTCCATACCCTTTATCAGTTTTGTCGCCCTTCTCTGAACCCTTTCTAGTTCCAAATTATCTTTTTTATAGAGTGGTGCCCAGAACTGTACTGCATATTCAAGATGAGGTCTTACCAATGATTTATACAGTGGCAAAATTACACTGTCTTCCCTTGCATCTATGCCCCTTTTTATGCATGCCAATACTTTGTTTGCCCTTGCAGCTGCTGCTTGACATTGAGCACTATTGCTAAGTCTACTGTCTACGAGCACTCCCAAATCCTTTTCCATTATAGATTCTCCCAAATTAATTCCATTTAATTTATAGATTGCGTTCTTGTTTTTGATCCCTGAATGCATAACCTTACATTTATCTGTGTTAAACTTCATATTCCATTTAGCCGCCCAATCCTCCAGTTTATTTAAGTCCCTCTGTAGAGAAGCTACATCTTGCTCTGATTTTATTACCTTACAGAGTTTAGTGTCATCTGCAAAAATAGAAACTTTACTCTCTAAACCATCACCAAGGTCATTAATAAATATATTAAAAAGGAGTGGTCCCAGCACGGAACCTTGAGGAACTCCACTTAAGACCTTTGACCAATTAGAAAATGTTCCATTTATCACAAATCTCTGTTCCCTTTTCTCTAACCAGTTTTCGATCCAAGTACAAATTTTGATTTCTAGACCCAGTTCCCTCTTGTGTGGCACTGTATCAAAGGCCTTTGCAAAATCTAAGTAGACCACATCTACTGTCCTGCCCTGGTCTAAGTTCCCACTAACTTCCTCGTAAAAACTAATTAGATTAGTTTGACATGACCTATCCCTCACAAATCCATGTTGATTCCCACTAATAATTTTATTGCGTACCAAGTAATCCTGAATACTGTCCCTTAAAATACCTTCCAGTAGTTTCCCCACTATTGATGTCAGGCTTACAGGTCTATAATTCTCTGGTTGTGATCTCGTCCCCTTTTTAAACAACGGCACCACATCTGCTATTCGCCAATCCCTTGGTACTGAGCCTGATGAGATTGAATCTCTGAAAATTAAGAATAGCGGTCTAGCTATTTCCGAGTTTAATTCCATAAGGACCCTTGGGTGTATGCCATCTGGACCTGGAGCTTTATTTATCTTAATATTCTTCAGTCGCCTTTGGACTTCTTCCTCTGACAACCAAGTATTAATTAATGGCATGGTTTCATTTCCATTTTTATGTATTACTCCTGCCATTTGTTCCTCTCTGGTAAATACTGAAGAAAAGAACGTGTTTAATATCTCTGCTTTTTCCTTAGTATCATTTATCAATTCACCCATCTCACTTCTTAGTGGTCCTATATTATCTTTTTTAATCCTTTTGCCATTTATATACTTAAAAAACTTTTTGGGGTTTGTCTTACTTTCTTTTGCAACGTGCCTTTCATTTTCTAATTTAGCCAATCTAATTTCCTTTTTGCATGTTTTATTACATTCCTTGTACCTATGGAAGGACTCCTCTGACCCTTCAGACTTAAACAATTTAACAATTTTATGCCGGGTAAAACAGGAATGGGCAAGCAGAGGCCAGGTAGAGGTTAACATCATTGCAACACAATTAAATGAAGTATTCTTTTGTGGGTGCTATAGGGCTGGTGCAACGAGTGATGATTTTAAAGGAGAAAACAACAACAACAACATTGATGTTTTTATTTCATTTAATTTGAGTTTGCATTTTGATTATATTTTATATTAAAAATGTGACTTTTTGTTCAGATCCATTTACCTCTTTTGTATATGACACTTTATTACATTATTATATTGTGAACAAATAGGGTAATGTGACTTTATTATTGACACTGTCAAGCCACATTTCTATCTATATGCCTTCTCTACGCTATCTTGGAGCAGTATATGCCAGACATATACTTGCTGCAAATTGTACTATTTTCGAGCTGGACACATCTTGAGATGTGTCTGACTGAATGTATGCACGTAAATACGCTTTTTCCTAAGTTCATTCTAAGCATATATGTGACCACTTTTAGACATTTATTTGAATGATATATAAAATAACCAACAGAATATTGAATCAGGATTAGAAAAGAAAAATTAGAAAAGGGTCATTTTGATTTTTGTTTATTGTCGCCCCTCATTGTATATTAAATAATAATGTTGGGGGTTCTCACTAACTAAATAAAAAAACCAAATAAAACAACGATAAACTGACAAATTGCAGTTATACAATTTCCTAATCTGTGATGGCCAGTGACAATGTAAATCTCTGGGAAACTACAATCCATATTCACAGATGCAAATCCCCACTAATTTAAATAGCTAATTTCCTCAATTCTTTTGAGAGTTGGACCTGTGTGTATATATACAACAAACTACATCATCTAATCTTATTTTAACTTATGCTTCATATCTGTGCAAACTAGAGATGTGCTCTGACCCCTGTGTTTTGGTTTTGGATGTGGTTTTGGTTCTAAAATGTCTTTTTGTTTTGGTTTCGTTACAGGTTTTGCCCAAAAATCCTGAAAGACAAGGCAGGGACAGAGAGGATGATGGAGAGTGGGCAGACATAAGACATAGGGTAGAGGACCCTGCCCATGATAACTTGCATTCTAAAGGGAGGAGATAATGAGAGGCAAAAGGAGCAAATGGAAACAATAGGCATAATGGTGTTCACTATGGTGTAGAGGTCTGAAAGATACTGAGGCCATGATGTTGAGAGGCCTAGATTTGCAGATGATGGTGCAGGGCCCTTGTTGGTACAGAGCCCTGTGTGGTCCAGAAGGTGCACAGGCCTATTTGCTTAATGGCCAGGCTGGTGCAGGGAACTAGAAGGTGCAGGGATCATAATGACATCTGGGTCTAGGTAGTGTAGAAGCCAGGATGGTGGCAAGGGTCATATGATAGTGGCAATGTAATCAAAGTGGTAAAATAACAGCAAGGCAACACTATGGTAATGCCACGTTATGTTAGAGCAGTAGACTGGCAAAGTCGACACAGTATAATAATAGTAGCGTTAAGAGCAGTAAATATAAAGACAATGGGAAAAGAGTGTGGGAGGGGTGATTAGTGGCAGGAGAGCAATGAAGAGACAGGAGACGGTGTGAAGGGTGAGAAAGCAGAAGTAAGAGAGTTGGTGAAAAACATAAATAGCGAGTGAAAGGGTAGGGATCAGAGAGGGCAGGAGCTGAGCAGTTGGATGTTGAGAGTGAGGCAGGGAAATAATAAGAGAAAACAAATATATAGTTACCAAGTTATAATGTCCAGGACAGTGAAATAAGAAGTGCAGTGGTAGGATGAAGCATGTGAAGCTTGTTACTAACAGGCATCAGAGATTATTCTGTATTTGTTCAACTGTGTCATTTAACTATGTATTTCCTTAAACTTTGTGAGAAAAATCACTTAGTATAGGATAACCCAAACACATGTGCCCTTAGAGTGAGCGCTAAGATATAGCTGGGATGAATACAAACCAGCTACATCAGTGCTACTTGGTCAGCTTATAAAAGAAAAAAAAAACTATTGGTCTTAGGCTAGATGAGAGCCAGACCAGAATGGTGACAGAAAAAATGCTTCACTGACCAGCAGGTACATACTTTTAAAAAAACATAGTTTTCCCAGAGGTGCAATGAGATAAGATGAGGTAATGTTTAGATTAAGAGAGGATGAGAGTTGTAGCAACTGATGTACATACTTTAAAAAAAAACACAGTTTGCACTAGAGATGAACGGTTCGGATTTCGGAGAAATACGACAGATCCTCGGTTTGGTGTTCTAAGTAGATACAAAACACCAGTCAATTCTTCATGCCAAAATTGGATCTGAAAACGAGACAAAACATAATTTCCAGGAAAATATGGAACCAAAATGCTTGTTATACAGACAGTGTGTCATTCCACTTCCGGTTAATGAGTTCCAAGCTAGAACACATACTGCCAGAGTTGCATTTGATAGTGAAGGTGCATTATTGCACCTCCTTGGTACATGGGGAATACACACCTGCTAGGCAGGTGTCCCAGTCACCTAGGAATCACTGTGTTTGGTTGTTGTAGTGAAAACCTATTTGTATACTTCTGGTTTTGGCACTTCCAGTTTATGCGTTCCAGGGTGGAATGCGCATTGTTTGGCATGCCTCATAGAGACTACAAGGGAGCCATTGCCTGATATATTTTGCAATGATATGCAGACGATCACCTTTTGATTAATCATTAACTGCAATAAACAACCACTACTAAGGCGCTATATGATCCTGAATGCAGCCAAAATCCTAAACTCAGGTTATACAGTCTGAAATGGTCAATAGTAAAAAAACATTAGGACATTCAGCGCATAAAGGTTCCCATAGAAAGCAAAATGGTAAAAAACAATCCATAATCATAATTCCATTCTTATAGTAAGGTGATTATTTCTGTGACATAGATGTAGTCTCTTTCAAAGTGATTGAGCCCTTCACGTCACCTTCCGTGGGAAATATTACAAATGGATTCCTACCAGAGATCCTCATGATATCAGCATATAGGATATCCAGCGGAATCCTCTCGATGTCAAAGAACTCTTAGAGATATCTCCACTTTTTCACCTTTTTATAGTCCTCGCCAACAGCGATGCTCACATCCAATGATGTTTTTAATAGTGAAAAAAAGAAGCAAACAAACTATAGTGTGATAACGTTTGTAAAAGCTTCTAAATTTTATTAAAATAGCACATATTAAAACAATTCTTTCCTTTTATATATAGAGAAAAATGAAGTGTGATTGCTCATACCGGAAATCAAGTATTCAAAGCATTCTGTACAGAGATCAGATGTCAAAATCCCGGGTAGATCCTTCTGTTCATAAGTCTTCAAACCAATGATAACTGTATCGCTAACCACACTTCCAAAGTGCCAGTCATATCACTCCGACGCGTTTCGACCAGCAGTGGGTCTTTGTCAAGGAGATCTCCCGGGATTTTGACATCTGATCTCTGTACAGAATGCTTTGAATACTTGATTTCCGGTATGAACAATCATACTTAATTTTTCTCTATATATAAAAGGAAAGAATTGTTTTAATATGTGCTATAGTTTGTTTGCTTCCCTTTACAATACAGGCCGCTTGAAATTTAATCGCCGAACACGCTGAACACGCGGGTGTTGAAGAACCCGCATGTTCATACATTTACCCCCTAGAAAATGAAACCTCAGCACTCCTCTATACCACAATGTGTAAATATGTTTTCACAACTTTACAAAGTTTACCCCTGTAAGTAAGAAAGTATCAGTAGTTTCACATATTGAATATATCCTTATTTACTGCATTTCATTAAAATGCATTCAATTTATGATATGTAATGTAATTAAAATGTAATCAGTATTTTTAAAATGGTTTGTTCCATCTCCATTGCTCTACAATAGTAAGCGAACCCCCAATTTTTAAAAGGACACAAAACAAAATAAAAGGATGCAGGCACATTAAAAGGCGCCAGAGAAATAACATGCTATCAGTAAACCTACAATCAAACGTTAAACATACTTCATCATTTTTATCAAGTTGCAGTATGAGAGGGGGTGACCACATCAGTGTTCCCTCTAAGCTGAGCAATCTGGAAATTAAAGAGTTAAAAGGTCACTCTAATGAGGGCTCCACTCGAAAGGTTTGCATTCACAATCTGCAGGATGTTTCCTAGTAAGATACAGGTTTAACTCTATCATTTCCAGATTGCTCAGTTTAGAAGGAACACTGGACCACATAG